>NW_022103899.1:27051140-27052599 GCF_000313985.2 Echinops telfairi | reverse complement strand
AGCGCGCGCCCACCTCGCCAGGGTGCCCGCGGGGCACTCACCGTCCTGCGCCGGCCGGGCTTCCCTCCCGCTCGTGGCCGCAGCCTCTCGCCGAGACCTGGGAGAAGGAGGAAGCGCAGGCACCGCGTAAGCGAAACCCTGCGGTCAGATGTGGGAGGGCTCAGTGGGAGGGCTCCGCTGATACATAAGCCTCAGAGCCTCAGAAACGGGGAAAAGAGTTTTGCTGTGACTTAGTGAGGACAGGAGTATCTTTTTAAAAATTAGATGATATTGACTAACTTTACACAGTCCAATATTATCTATTCACAGTCCATGTTGCTGTTCAATCCCATCCAGTGAGGTTATACAGTCATCAATGCTAGCAGCTCCCCCATTCCCCACCCCTCCCCTCTCTCCCATCTTGCCCCTCCTGTACCCTCAGGGAACCATTACTCCGGTAACTATGTATGAGGCGCCATCATGCAGCCTTTCATGTACTGCATAATCTTAAATATACAAATGAACATACAAGGGGGTACTTTCTTTCATAGTATGCAATTCTCCCCTGGTGAGCAACTGACTGAGTCAGTGTACCCAGTGGTGACGCCTGGGAAGGTTCTCTCTGGTCACGGGAATTTTTTTCATAAAAGCAGTTTTGCTCAAACCATGTTTGTGTGTGTGTGTGTGTGTGTGTGTGTGTGTGTGTGTGTGTGTGTGTGTGATGGCCCATTTAAGAGTGGCTGTGAAATTTCATTTCCTGATTGAAGGGGCCGGATGGGGTAGGGCCGGAAATGCTGCAGAAACTGTTGTGAGGTTGAACACAGCTTACAAGGACAGGGATGTGGGAAAAACTCAAGTGTGCAAGTGGTTTTCTCGTTTCAAAAAAATGTGAAATGTCATTTGATGACAAACCTCATTCTGGACATCCATCAAATTCCCAAACAGATGAAAATGTCAACAATATTCATGCACTTGTGCTCAAAGACCATGGGTAAGTTATCTGGACTATCTTGGAGCTCAGTTCAAGGAATTTTAATGGAAGATTTGGGATGAGAAGGATTGCTTCGAAATTTGACTGGCCAGCAGACAGCATCAACTGGAAACATGCCATGCTTCAAAGCAACTTGGATTTTTTTCCTAAGATCATTACTGGTGACGAGACATGATGCTATTCTTATGACCCTGAAGGCAAACATCAATCAAACCAGTGGAGGACATCATTGCCACCTTTCCCTCCAAAAGTTAGTCAAGTAAAATCCAAGATCAAGACAATTCTTATTTGTGGGTTTGTGGGGTTTTTTTGAAGGGAATAGTGCATTTGGAGTTCATTCTAACAGCTCAGACTTTTAATCAAGCTTTCTATTTAGAGCAGTGGTTCTCAACCTTCCTAATGCTGCGACCCTTTAATACAGTTCCTCAAGTCAAAGGAAATAGAGGAAATAGCTAGGAGGCAAAGGGTATTTATAGAGGTCTAAATAAA
>NW_022103899.1:27047904-27049675 GCF_000313985.2 Echinops telfairi | reverse complement strand
TACAACTCTGATCACAATCCATATATCCATCCATTGTGTCAAGCACATTTGTACATTTGTTGCCATCATCATTTTCCCCTCCCTCTCCCACCTTCCTTCCCTCATGAACCCTTGATAGTAAGTAGTTTATAATTTTTTTTTCATGTCTTACACTGACCGATGTCTCCCTTTACCCTCTTTTCTGTTGTCTGTCCCCCAGGGAGGGGGTTATTTGTACACTCCTTCATTCTTAAGTTTCAAATGCACAACAGATTATGTAACAACCACAATAGTCAAATTGCTTAAAACCAATTATACACCCCTTGATGTGATTAGATTGTTAATCTTGTTCCTTTGGACAGTAGCTGTTGGAACTAAAGTCACAGTGTTCCTAGATTTTGTTGACCAACCTATAAACCTTAGTGTCTGTTCCATTCCAAATCTTAAAGGGATCCGACCAGCCCTAATACATGAGATCCAGCATCAGGTTTTGAGATAGTTAAGGTTTCTTGTGCCAACCTGGCCTATAAACACATGTGGGATAAATTGAAGGACAGAGAGATAAATGGCTCGGTGAACCTCACCTTTCTAGTTCTCGGGTCTCTTGCTCTCTGATGGTAGGACCAGGGTACAGCTGCCTTAGCCAATTCCCTGCTTCATCTGGCAAGGTTCACTTCCTGCAAGGCATCCCTGAGGAGAAACCACATGGACCTACCCTGATGCAACCTGGGGTGTTGGAGCAGCCATGCGGAGACCCCTGCTAGCAATGAGATGCTTACATGCTCACTGACTCGGCTTTCCTCCTACAGTTGGCATCGTTGCGTGTGTTTTGTGAGACTGAGGACTTTGTAAATCAGTGTCAGACATATGGACTAATGTTGGACTTATGGGCTTGGACAGCACCAGGTTGGGATGATTTCTTAAGGTGCACATCTAGCCTCTCACATACATGGATTTATGATCATATTACTCCTTATTAAGAGTGAACAGACTCCTGCTATATAAATAATGTTTAAATGTCTAAGTAGCATCTCTGCCTTTTGGTCTTTGCATAGAACCCTAAAATAAATCGGAATGGATGCTACACAGTGAGTAGTCCTAAGTGAAGCTAAGATCAAACAAAAGGGAACAAAACTTCTTCTTTTTTAAATTTTGGTGCACATTTGGGCCCAAGATGGGACAGCAGGGAAGGAATCAGAAAAGTTGATTTAATTTCCAAGGAGGTCACACTCTAAAGACAACGGATAAGCAAGACAAAAATGAGATAAATCATAAAGTATACACAATGATCACACTGAAGGATTGAAGAATCCATGGCAGGCATTTGGTTGCAAAAGTAAGACAGGAGTGGAAAGGGATGTGGGAAATTAGAGAAAAATGGCCTGAAATGTCCCGTGCTTTCTAGATGTTGAGCTCTGGAATGCTTGTGTCGCTGCAGCTAAGTCTCTGTGGTTCCTGGCTCAGCATCTCCTGGACCGTATGGGGATCATGGGACCACAAAAGAGACCTCCTTCTGCTGATCAGCAGGCTCAGAATGTGCTATTCCACTGTTAATATATGCAGCTCACCTCTGCTCTCACTTAGCCAGCTGCCACAGGGATCCACGGTATTTTTAGAAGAGGCTGCAGATGCAAATCACTTTGTTGTTTCAGATTTTGTCACTTTTGGAAATGCTACACTTTATTGTGCCCTTATAAATCCTCAGCCAGAATAATTGGATTGAATTTAAAGGCCAGTGTGGAGGGAGGTGGCGTGGAAGAATGAGGAAAGATCTATATAGCACATATGGTAC
>NW_022103899.1:27044831-27046054 GCF_000313985.2 Echinops telfairi | reverse complement strand
TCTTGTTATATATCTAATTATCTTTATAAATAAATATATTAAATTATCAGCAATTTGGTTTTATCTCTCTAGAGAACCCTGTCTAACACACTGATGAAGATCAATGACTACAGCCATCATTGCGGACTACAGCTCAGTGGGAGGAAAACAAAAATCATCACATCATGGTCATTGGAGAAAATGTTGAACTTGTCAAGAGTTTCATATTGCTTGGATCCACAGCCACTGCTCATGGATACAGCCCTCAAGACAGCAAGGAGAAACTGAGAGGGTTGAAAGAATTAAAGGCAACAGAGCCAAATACTGTTACATACACAATCGTGCAATAGTGTTGATCTACAAGTAAATGCTTGAATAGATACATAGGGTGAGCAGGTTATATCTACGAATATATGTAAATATGACAGAGGATATTTGTATATGTGTATTTACCTTTGCTGAAAATATATCCGTAAATGTAGTAGAACACACAGGGGACAGAGTTATGAAAACACTAGAGACAGAGCCAAACATCTGGAAGGAACGACTCGATGGGCTGGAGAGAGCAGGGCCATCGTCTCAGGGACACCAAAGCCAGTTCTGATAACACAGTCCACAAAGACAAGGTTCCACATCCTCCTTTGGTGAGCAGTTAATGAGTTTTAAGAGCCCGTGAGCAGCCAACCAAGGTGCAATCCTTGATCTGTCCCCATTCAGAGGGAGGAATGGAGAGACTGATGGCATATGAAGCCATTTAGTCCAGTAGGCTCGTTGACACGTCAGCATCCGTCTCCAAACCCTGAGACAGGCCAGAAGAACTAGATTTTTGCCTGGGTGTCATTACCAACTGCTCTGAAAATGAACACACGTGGAGTTCGTGCATAGAGTGAGAGAAAAATATGGAATATAATTCAAAATCATAAAAGACATCCGGTTTACTGGCTACCTAGTGACGGGTGGAACCTCCCAAGCTGTGGCCCTCTGTCTCCCCGCAGGTTTGGAATTGAACTCACTACTACTTTTAAAATCAAAGGGTGGGGGAGGGGAGGCAAGCCTGTCAGGGTGCAGTATAGCACCGATGAAACATTACAACATTCCTCTAGTTCTTTAATGCTTCCTCCCCCGCACTATCATGATCCCAATTCTATCTTACAAATCCGGCTAGGCCAGAGGATGTACACTGGTACGGATAAGAGCTGGAAACACAGGGAATCCAGGACAGATAAACCCCTCAGGACCAATAG
>NW_022103899.1:27035895-27044731 GCF_000313985.2 Echinops telfairi | reverse complement strand
GTAACAGACTTTGGAAAAACCAGCCATTGTAGACCAGAGATGCACACAGGTACAGATAAGAGCTGGAAACACAGGGAATCCAGGACAGCTAAACCCCTCAGGACCAATAATGAGAGTAGAGATACCAGGAGGGGAAGGGGAAGGTGGGGGAGAAAGGGGGAACTGATCACAATGATCTACCTATAGCCCCCTCCCTGGGGGATGGACAACAAAAAAGTGGGTGAAGGGAGACATCCGACAGTGTAAGAAAATAATAATTTATAAATTATCAAGGGTTCGTGAGGGAGTGAGGGTGGGGAAGAGAGAGGAAAAATGAGCTCATATCAAGGGCTCAAGTAGAAAATGTTTTGAGAATGATGATGGCAGCAAATGTACAAATGTCCTTGACACAACAGATGGATGTATGGATTGTGATAGTTGTATGAGCCCCCAATAAAATGATTAAAAAATAAATAAAATTAAAAGGCTACATGTATCCAAGGACAAAGTACCCAAAAGCCAAACTCAACTGCCATCAAGTCAGTTCTGACTCATGGTGACTGTATAGGGCACGGTACAGCTGCCCCTGTGGGTGTTGGAGACTGTAACTCCACAGGAGTGGAAAACCTCCTTTTTCTCCTTTGGAATGGTTGATGGTATCAAACGGCTGACCTTGTGGATAGTAGCCCAACGGGTAACCATCATGCCACCAGGACTCCGAGGACAAAGTACAGAGTCAGGAAAGAGGAGGAATGGAAACAGAAGACACAGGAAGGAAGTGGGTAAATGAGGAGATTGCAACAGAATTGAAACAAAATGTGTGAACTGTTGAATGTAAAACTGATGGTCTGTTCTATAAACTTTCATCTAGTTCACACTAAAAAGCTACAAAGAAGAAAAAAAGGAAATAAAATTGAAGCAGCAGTCAAGAAATCACATGACTTATTGCACCGGGCACGTCTGTTGCACAAGACCTATTTAAAGTGTTAAAGACAAAAATGTCACTTTGGGGACTAAAATGCAACCAGTCTCAAGCCATGATGTTTCACATTTACTCATATACATGTGAAAGTTGGACCACTAATAAGTAAGACCACAGAAGAATTCATGCATTTGAATTAGGACGGTGGTGAAGAATGGAAAGCACCGTGGACTTCCAGAAGAAGAAACAAATCTGTCTGGAATGAAATACAACCAGAGTACACCGTGGAAGGGAGAATGGGGGGCCTTCACTTCAGTGCCCATCATCAGTGGACACCAGTCCATGGGGGGAAATAAAATCCTGCCTGATTAAGAAGAAAGGGGAAACGGAAAATAATCATTTGGACAACATATTAGAGTATATCCAAGGATATATGTGCTATTGAGCTAACAGATTATCTCCAAGAATATCTGCAACACATTTTGAATGCATGAGAACAGGGATTTGCGACAGCCCCGTGCTTAATCAGATGTGTTTCAACCATGCTCTGAAGAGATAGCTCACTTGGATCATTTCTGGTTTTCAACCTATAAACAGAATGTGGGTAGGAATTTGGCCTTAAAGAAGAGGAGCACGTGAGGTATTAAAATGCACAGCAACTGTATACCTTTGGTCCTAAGCTGCCTAGAGTCCTTGAGCTCTGCAGTCTTGGTGACCACGAATGACGCCGAGACCCTGGTGGGGCGTCCACTGAGTGTTGGACACAGCACGTGTTGTTTGACCTCCTTTGTCTCCAGTATGCTGACACCCAGTGCCAACTGTGGTACTTTCTTCGCCTAGGATATTAATTCTTCACTTGTTTCTTTCCTATTGTTCTTGATGGTTGATACTTGTTCTGTTGATTTAAATTTACATATTATTTTTACTCCATGTCTCCTGTTGTCATATTCCAACGCCACTAGATTACATAAGTGCCACTGTTTTATGAAATATGTATGATCAGGTCTTCAGAACGAGCAGTGTGACTTGGGATGCTTCCTGCAGATGTTTCTGACTGCTGAGTATTTACATGGACCACGATGATACCAAAAAAACCCTTTATATTTATAGATTATTTCATTGAACTATATAAAATGGGTACCAATAAATGTATTTACTTAAAAAAATACATGGCAAATGGATGCTGGAAATTTTTCTCTGAACATTGAAAACCATCTTCTAGAATTGATTAGAAATGTAGTTGTGTCCTGGAGCGTAAAAGAAATGGGTACCCTGGTGCTAGTGAATGGCTCCGTTCTGTCTGGGGTTTGCAATCCAGTTTACTAAGAGCAAGCAAACTGCAGAGACAGGTGATAATAAAACTTTTTAAATTTGAAAAATAAATCAATAAATCCTTGTTAAAGGAATGAGTAGAATGCAAAGAAAAAGAGCTGAGAAGGCTGCCTCTGTTTTAGTTGCAATTCCACGGAGTTCCTTTGACTGGCACTTGGAAAGTTTTGCAAGTTTGCCCCATGACGTGAATAAAATGGTTCCTTGTGATTCTGACCAAACCAAACCAGTCATTCATCCATTTTCAGAAATAGATGTGTTATTTGTAATGACCATGGAGTAATTGGTTGCATTTAGCATGTATTGGTTTTGACTTTTGATAGTCTTTTTATCACAAGAAACTCTTTGGGCATAGTTGTTAGGACTCCACGGTCAAGAGAAAGGTCCCTAAGTGAGAGAAAGATTCGGCAGTTTGCTTCCAAGTTGACTGTGGTTCCTAGTGATCCTGTAGGCAGCGGAGAACTGATCTTGTGGGGTTCTGAGGCTGGAAATCTTTACAGGAACAGAGAGACTCATCCGAGGAACCACTGGTGAGCTCAAAGTGCTGACATTGTAGTAAGCAGCCCAATGCATCGCCCACTCTGTTGCCAGGCAGGGCTCCTACAAAGATTATAACCCGGGAAACCCTGTGGAGACAGTTCTGCCCTGACCTATAGACTCACTAGGAGGCAAGATTGACTCAACAGCAGCAGGTTTTCCAAGTTATTTTTATTGTTTTATCACAGCTCACCTACAAACAAGAGGAAGGTATGCAGCATTTGTCAAAAAGTTTAGGCCTAGAGGTCAGGTCTGATATCCTTACCATGGGATAGAGGAAGTACAAGACTTTAGCCCTAAACTCTGTATCCATGTCATTGTACAAGTCTTTTATAAATTAAATGTTTCCTGAGATGCAGTTGGAATCCATGAAGTCTCTTAGATGCTACAAAAAAATTGAGTTTTCATATTCTTTCATTTCCTCTAAAGTTTTATAGATAAATTTTAAAAATCCATGACAAATCATTTCTATTGCCTCACTTGTGTTTTTTTAACTATCTAATTATGAACTCATTCATCCAATTAAAAAAACAAACAAACAACCTCACTGCCTTTGCGTCAAGTCAGTTCTGACTTACAGTGACTATAGGTCAGAGTCGAACCTGCCACTCGGTGTTTCCAGTCTTTACAGGCTAGAACGTCTCATCCTTCACCCACCAAGTGACTAGTGGGTTCCAACTGCTCACCTTGTGGTTAGCAGTACACAGTATAATCCACGATGCCACCAGAAATTCTTCATTCATTCAAAAATACTTCTGACCCAGGAGTAGTACTTGTCTTCAACAGAGACCATGGTACAGTGAGGCAGTTAGGCAAGGAAAATGAAAAAGTATCCTATGATAAGTACTCTCATAGAAATGTGTGTGGAGTTCCTAGGTGATGCAAATGGTTAATGCAAAGGCTGCTCACCAAAGGAAGGGGGCTTTGAGTCCATCAAGAGGCTCCATGAGAAAAAGACCTGACAATTCACTTATGAAAAACCAGCCATTGAAAATGCTACAGGGGGTGGGGGTGGGGTGGAGGAATATATATGTATAAGAAGGAAGCAGATGGACCTTGGGCTTTTATTTTCAATCTTGCATCAGTACAAGAAGGGCTCTAATAATGATGCGTTATATAATACTCACATTCCTGACACAGTTGCTGAGGACAACATAGATGCATAAGCAAATGTGAAGAAAGCTGATGGTGCCCAACTATTAAAAGATATAGCATCTGGGGTCTTAAAGGCTTGTAGTTAAACAAGTGGCCATCTAACAGGGAAGCAACAAAGCCCACATGGAAGAAGTGCACCAACCTGTGTGATCTTGAGGTTTGGCAGGAAGCAGTATCAGAAGTTCAAAAACAGGCAACCAGCTCCATGCGAAGAGGCACGGATGCACTAGAGCCCTAAAACTCACCTGGAAGGTGATTGGACAGTCCCTCTTCAGAAGGGTCACACAGAACCGCATAATTATCCGCTAATTCTTTAATATTTCCCTTCCCTTACTATTAAGGTTATTATTTGTTTTACCGCATTAATCATGTTAGATTTGGGTATGATCACTTGTATATATATTTTAAACATTTCATTATTTATTATTTTATTTAAACATTTATACAACTGTTATCGCAATCCATACACACATCAATTGTGTAAAGCGCATTTGTACATCATTCTCAAAACATTTTCTCTCCACTTAAACCCCTGACATTAGGTCCTCATTTTCCCTCTCCCTCCCTGCTACCCCCTTCCTCATGAGCCCTTGATAGTTTATAAATTGGTATTTTGTCATATCTTGCCCTGTCTGACACCTCCCTTCACCCACTTTTCGGTTGTCTGTCCCCCAGGGAGGAGGTCACATATAGTTCCTTGTAATCGGTTCCCTCTTTCCTACCCATTCTCCCTTTACCCTCCCTGTTTCGCTACTCACACCACTGGTCCTGTAGGACTCATCCTCCCTGGATTCCCTGTATTTTCAGTTCCTATCTGTACCAGTGTACATCCTCTGGTCTAGCCAGACTTGCAAGGTCAAATTCGAGTCATGGTAGTGGGAGATCACTTGTATATTTAAGATTGTTCAGAACATGAAAGTCAAGATAGATACCCTGCAGAAACAGTAACAGGAGTAATGATTCCCTGAGGATATGAGAAGAGTTTCCAGGGAAGCTGGGGAATGGGGAGCTGATATCAGTGATGATAGTGTAACTCCACTCTATGGGACTAAACAACAGAATTGTTTGAGAATGGATATATTGGATTGTGTAAGATATGTCAATAAAACTATTATTAAAAAAAAGAAAGTGTTAAGGAGCTCAGTTCTGTTCTGACACATGTAGAGTTGTCATGTGTTAGAATTGATAGCAACTGCTTTTTGTTCTTTTTTTAAAATCATTTTATTAGGACTCTTACAGCTCTTATCACAATCCATACATATATCCATTGTGTCAAGCACTTTTGTACATATGTTACCATCATCATTTTCAAAACATTTTCTTTCTATTTAAGCCCTTGCTATCAGCTCTTCATTTTTTCCTTCCCTTCCCTCCCCTTCCCTCCCTCCCTTACAAACCCTTGATACTTTATAAATTATTATTTTCATATCTTACATCGTCTGCTGTCTCCCTTCACCCACTTTTCTGTTGTTCATCCCCCTTGGGGGAAAGGTTATATGTTGATCATTGTGATCCCCCTTCCTCCCCCCACTGTCCCCGCACCCTCCTGATGTCACTGCTCTCACCATTGGTCCTGAGGGGTTTATCTGTCCTGGATTCCCTGTGTTTCCAGCTCTTATCTGTACCAGTGTACATCCTCTGGTCTAGCCAGATTTGTAAGGTAGAATTGGGGTCATGTTAGTTGGGGGGGTTGGGGAGAAGCATTAAAGAACTAGAGGAAAATTATATGTTTTATCGGTGCTGCACCCTGACTGGCTCATCTCTTCCTTGTGACCCTTCTGTAAGAGGATGTTCAATTGTCTACAGATGGGATTTGAGTCTCCACTCCACACTCCCTCTCATTGACAATGATATGATGTTTTGTTCTGGGTCTTTGATGCCTGATACTAGATCCTATCAACACCTCGTGACCATACAGACTAGTGTGCTTCTTCCATGTGAACTTTGTTGCCTCTCTGCTAGATGGCCATTTGTTTATCTTCAAGCCTTTAAGACCCCAGACACTGTATCTTTTGATAGCTGGGCACCAACAGCTTTCTTCACCACATTTGCTTATGCACCCATTTAGTCTTCAGGGATTGTGTCGGGAAGGTGAGCATCATGAAATGCTGGGTTATTAGAACAAAGTGTTCTTGCTTTGAGGGAGTGCTTGAGTAGAGGTCCAATATCTGTCTGCTGCCTTGATACTTAACATATAAGTATAAACACATAGATCCCTATCATTATATATAAATATATTTACATATGTACATGCCTGTATTTAGGCCTCTGTAAGTGTTCTTTGCCTCTTACTGTTGCCTCTATTTCCTTATACTTTCCTCCTGCACCACTATCATGTTTGACCTTCATTTAGGTTTCAGTAATTCCTCTTGGCTACATTTGGTCTTGATCAAGCTCCACCAGGCATCCTACATCCTCCTCAACATCGATTTTTAGATCGCTTGTTCCCTTGTCCCTAGGCTTGTTGATACCCCTTTTCCTTTCCCACACCTCCCCCTCTCCCATGTCCCCGGAACTGTTGGTCCCATTGTTTTCTCCTCCAGATTGTTTATCCTGCCTATCTTATCTAGACAGATATGCAGAGACAATAAACAGCACAAAAACAAGACAAAGCAAAACAAAGCAACAAAAGAAAATAAAAAACAAAACAAGTACAATAAAATACCAATGACAAAAAAAGAAAACCTATAAATACCCCTTACAGAAGGGTTGTGGGGAGAAGATGAGCCAGTCAAGGTACTTGTAGCAATTATTAAACATACAACTATCCTCCAGTTCTTAAATGCTTCATATCCCCCCCCTACTATCATGATCCCAATTCTAACTTACAAATCCGGCTAGACCAGAGAATGTACACTGCTACAGATAGGAACTGGAAACACAAGGAATCCAGGGTGGATGATCCCTTCAGGACCAGTGGTGAGAGTGGCGATACCGGGAGGGTGGAGGGAAGGTGGGGTAGAAAGGGGGAACCAATTACAAGGATCTACATTAACTGCCTCCTTGGGGAATGGACAATGGAAAGGTGGGTGAAGGGTGACATCAGAGAGTGTAAGATATGACTAATAATAATTTACAAGTGATCAAGTGTTCGTGAGGGAGGGGGGAGTGGGGAGGAAGAGGAAAAAATGAGCTGATACCAAGGGCTCAAGTAGAAAGCAAATGTTTTGAGAATGATAAGGGCAACAAATGTACAAATGTGCTTGACATACAATGGATGTATGTGTGGATTGTGATGAGTTGTACTAGCCCCCAATAAAATGATTTTTTATAAAACCAAAACCTATAAATAGTTCCAGGTCTGTTTGATGACCTTCAGGAGAGTTTTCTGGTTGAGTCTGATGGGGTGCCACACCCTAGCCCCAATGTCTATTTTTCGTGTTCCCCAGGGACTTCATTGCTTTGCTCCCCCTGCTGCTCTGTTGCACGCCCTGTGTTTTGCCCCAGTGTGATGGGGTCAGATCAGGCACAATTCCCGAAATGTGTCTCCAGTGTTGTCCTCTGTATGGGTCAGTGAGGAATGCTGTGTCTTGTGGTGGGGCCAGCCCTATGATCCACTCTGTGCATCGGCTGCTCTGAGCAAGAATATTGTGCTGGAGCTTGGTGGGCCAGGATATGTTCCACTCTCTCTCCTTCCTCTTTGTTTGCTCCTGTGTGCTCTGATCAACCCCACTCCACTCCCTGAGCTGTAGCTTCAGTGCGGTCCTTTGAAGTAAATTCTTCTGGTGGGGGTGGTAGTAGAGGGTGGGGTGTCCATGTAGTTGGGATTGGTACCAGCCCTGCTGACCTCTTCCTTTTTTTTTTTTTAAGGATAAAATTATATTTTACTCTTATCAGATTACTTTTAAATATAGAAATTGAGATATTAAAATTATAAGTATCTATATTCCCAAATCAAATATAAGGAAAGATTTTTGGCTCCTAGATTACGAAATTAGTACTTTAATTAAATGTTCATATTATTAAACAGATAGTAGAACAAGTATAGTTTTAGGTTCTAATTATACTTCAAAAAAATCTGGTCCAAAGAGATATAATTTTAAGCCCTTATATTTGTATTAGGAGGCCCGGTGACACAGTAGTTAAATGCTGGACTGATAAGCTAAAGGTTTGGACCCACTGAGACTCTGGGAGAAAGACGGAGCAGTCTGTCTCCATGAGGATTCAGAGGTGTGGGATCTCTATGAGACAGCTCTACTCCATCCTATAGAGCTGCCATGAGTCAGAGCAGACTTCACAGTATGGGTTTGACTTGGCGCTTTGTAGTAAAATTCTCAGACCACATTGTTTATGTTACCATCATGTGGTATTCTCTGGTCTAGGTGATAGCACTGCTTGTGAACCTGATGCGTCCTAAGTAAGATGATCCCATCTGTGCTGACACAGACACTATTTATTTTTAGGACAGTTATTGCTATGGTTACCATGAACCACAGTCTTGGCCTTCTGCACTGTGTCCCTGAATTGTTAATATTTCCCAGGAAAGGAAATAATAACTATTTAATAATAATAACAATGCATATGTATATTTACAGCACAAGAAGAGCATTAATCACAAAATAGTCATTTAGGTGTTCAATTCACTTAAATGTATAATGCAAAATAGATTTCATTTGTTTTCTATTTTACAAGAAGAAATTTCTGATTAATGCATTTGTTATATAAAAGTAAAAATAAAAATATGTTGAGCAAATTAGTAGAAAAAACATTTAAAAAAAGAAAACACATATTAAAGGCTGTTATTATTCCAGTTTGGGAGTTGAGTAACTAAAACAAGAGTAAGTGAAACATTTTTAAGGCACACTTAATGCTTTACTTAAAATGGCTTTTAACCAATAATTTATAAACACCAAAAATGGTTTTAAAAAATTTAAAAGAGATACCCCTTGGTTAGCAATAAAGTTGGGGCTCTCT
>NW_022103899.1:27009698-27035795 GCF_000313985.2 Echinops telfairi | reverse complement strand
CAAATTACTTCTTTTAAACCATGTTTTGCTTTCAAGGATACTGTTAGGCACATTTCAAAGAATTATTCTGGGAAGAAAAAAAAAGAATTACTCCGTAAGTATAAACACAAGATGAAAGGATATGGCTTTTACAAATGGAGTAAACTGTTCTGTTCTGAATCTCAGCTGTGCACCATGGTCTCATTTTGTAACAGCGTCTTTACAGAAACATACATCTTAAGCAACAACCAAAATTCTTTTCAGTTAGTTTTGACATTTGAGGGCTATATTTCAAAACACATACTTCATTTTCTGAAGTATGTAATTAAATGAAAAAATATGCAGACCTTGATACAAGGAAGTCTCCCTTTTTTTTTTTAAATCACAAAAGCCATGTTTTAAGTGGTTTATATTAGGGTAATTCAATCTAATGCAGTATGTGGCAGTTAATAGTTTCCTTTTTAATTTAATGAGTTAGCACTCTGTAAAAATAGGTATTATGCATATTCTTAACATGATAATTTCATAACACAAATAAATTCATTTTTATATGTAAGGTAATATTTTAAAATATAATTCCTCTTCTCAGTAGAATTTTTGGATAAAAATTCAGGAAAGTAAATGCTATTTCTATTGGGTACTCTACTCTCTAAGTTTTGAAGCTGATTATCTGGACAAAACAATACCAAACAACAAACCACTTCAACAAAACCCAAACCTTATTCTTAGATTGATGTTGACGTAAACCAAGACTCACCTCAAAATTTCCACTCTCAACAGCACAGCTATTTTTAAAAAACAACTTTTTGTTATGAACTGGGTGAAGGTTTACAGAGATGTTTGTAGTTTTCCATTCAACAAGCCATGCTCATTTGTTTCATGTCATTGATTCTGACATCCCCACTTAGCCTTTCTCTCTGTTGTTTCCATTCCTCCTCTCCTAATCCTTCTGAACTTTGTCCTGGGGAAGATGTTGCCATTGTTAAAAAGCCGTTTTATTAGCACTTCATCCACATGTCATACAATTTAATAATATGATGAAGAGTTGTACAATCATCACCACATTCAATTCTAAAATGTATTCTTTTTCTTTGTACTCATTGTTATTCATGTAATTATTTTTCTAATTATGGAAAAAATATATGTAACAAAACATACTACAATTCCACAACTTCTACATGCATAATTCAGTGCTATTGATTATACTCTGCATGTTGTACAACTATTATTGTTGTTATCCTTTTACAAATTATTCCACCGTTAACATAAACTCAATGTTCTCTAAGCAATAACTCTTTCTTCTTGACCCATGGTAACCATTGGTCAAATTTGGTTTCTTTCTTTTAACATATTTTTATTGATATACTATTCACATCATACATTTCTATGATTAAATCGCTTTTAAAAAGAGTTGTATGTACAACATCACTGTGTCTAGTGCTCCCTTCCCTGTCTTGCATTTATTAATGCTGCCATTTTTATGTCAAACATTGATTATTTTAAGAAGTGTGTACCTCACTAATGTTATAATTGGGCCACTTGAGTAAGTTCATTTCCAGACCTGAAGGGTAGATAAAGGCTATAGTGTTGGGGGCTCCAGCAGTCTCCATCTGACCAGTAAACCTGATGTATTTTATGATTTTGAGTTTGGATCCACATTTTCTTCCCACTTACTCTAGGACTTTCTAATGCAATCCCTTTCAGAGCAGTTTGGTCATGATAGCTGGGCAACATCTAGTTCTTTTAGTCTCAGGGTCTTGACGACTGATGATGAAATGGTCCATCTGTCCACTGGGGTAATTGTTTCCATGTGTCTTCGATTGTTTCCCCACTCATCTTTGTTCTGGACAGGGAGAGACCAGACAGTAGCCGCACCTTAGATGGTCCCTCACAGCTTTTAAGATCCCAGTTGCTGCTCACTAAAGTAGGACATGGAACCTTAGCTTTGTGGATTATATTATGCCAATTGACCTTGGTGTCCCCCAAGACAAGGTCCTGAATCCCAGGCTCATCAACTCATTTCCTTGAGTGTTTGGTTTTGATTAAATCTAAGAAGTTTTCATAACTCTACCCCCTGTATGTTCCACCACATTCATGAATATATCTGCAGCCAAGGTACATATACATATAAAAATATCCTCTGTCATATATATATATACATCTATATAATATTTGCGGATATACTCTCCCTCTCCCTTCTCTTACCTGTTCAGCCTTTATGTCTAGCCATTCATCTACTAATGTTGTTGTTAGGGTCCATTGCTTTGGAACCAGGGTTTATAGCAACCCTATGTATAACATAACGAAACACTGATGGATGCATTTGAATTGTGGTGCCACACAGGATATTGAAAGTACAGTGGGCTGCTAAAAGGACAAGCAGATTTGTATTGGAAAAAATAAGGCCCACGTGCTCCATAAAGGCAAGGATATGGCAAGACTTTGTCTCACATACTTTGGGCATGTTGTTTGGTAAAGTGGAGGGGCAGCGAGAAAGAGAAAGGCCCTTTACAAGGTGGATTGACACAGTGACTGCACCAGTGGGTTCAGGCATAGGAACCATTGTGAGGATGGCCCAATGGTTTGTTCTGTTGTACATAGGGGTGTATCTGACTTAATGGCACCAAACAACAAGATATTTTGAGGGATTGCTGAGTCAGATGGTATTTCTAGTTCCAATATTTTAAGGAAGGCCCATACTGTTTTCTACAGTGGTTGTACCACCTTACAGTCCCACCAACAATACACGAGGATTTCAGTCTCTCCACACCTTCATCAGCAATTGTTGTTTTAAATTTTGCCATTAAAGCTGGGGTGAGCACTCTGTTGGTGGCCAAGCATCTCCGGTCAAAATTTATTTGAAAATATGTGCACGTACTCTTTGAGTACTGAGGAGGAGGCTTACTTTAATTATGGCAGCTTGCTATTTTTATAACATGGTGATTGAGTTGAACACAAAGTACGGTAACTGAGCTCCCTTCTTCCTTGATGAGTGGCCATGATAAAGTGTTGATGTCAGCATTCTTGAACATGTCCCAGTAATGTTTGGCTACTGCTTCTGTTCGTGGTGATGCTGTGTTTGGGTTGTGACCCAAAGCTATGAAGTGCTTGCTACTTGGCATCTTTTCTTCCATGAAGCTCTCACCATTCAAATGTCACAGATTTGGTAAAATAATAGTTAGATCGAGTGCCGCTTGCCTCTACTTAGTCATGTTTACATGAATCCCATGGTTTTGCTTTGGGGTTGTTTTTTTGTTTTGTTTTGTTTTTTTAATGGCCTTCACCTGGTGTTCATGAGAGAGCAATGAGTACTTAGAGCTGTACCACCAGTGACAGGAACTCCCATCTAAGAAGGTGGATTTCCGTACCAGAGCTGTGTCACACCATCCTTTGGGCCCGCTGCTGGGAAAGTAGAATCAAGTCTCAAATACGGCCTTTTTAATTGTATCCTCTAGTATTATAGATGTAGGACCATACTGTATCATACCTCTGTGAATGTAAAATATCTTGTACTTGCTTTATGATATGTAATGGTGACTGTGCTATATCAGGGCTGTTTTTTAATGATTTTATTCTAGAATGTTTTCTTTCCAATGATGATTGAGAAGCTAATTTTAAAAAATGGTGCTAGGACGATGAAACATATAACTTTCCTCTAGTTCTTTAATGCTTCCTCCCCACCAATATCATGATCCCAATTCTGCCTTGCAAATCTGGCTAGACCAGAGGATGTACATTGGTACAGATAGCAACTTGAAACACAGGGAATCCAGGATAGATTACTTCTTCAGGACCAGCGGTGAGAGGGGCGAGGCCTGGAGGGTGAAGGGAATGTGGAGTAGAAGGGGGAACCAATTACAAGAATCTAAGTATAGCCTCCTCTCTGGGAGATGGACAGCAGAGAAGAGGGCGGAGGAGACGTCGGACAGTGTAACTTATGACAAAACTATAATAATTTATGAATTATGAAGGGTTCAGGAGGGAAGGGGAAAATGAGCAAACGATATTGAGGGCTAAAGTAGAGGGCAAATGTTGTGAGATTGATGAGGGCAACAGGTGTACATATGTGCTTGACTCAATGGATGTATGTATGGACTGTGAGAAGAATTGTACGAGCCCTCAATAAAACAAATTTTTAAAAATGGTGCTAGGTACAACAGTTAAGAACTTTGCTGTTTTCTGAGGTTTTGTTTTGTATTTTTTTCCTTTTGTTTTTTAATGGACTGTGCTGAATGTCTCGATAATTTTGTTCAGATGACTGCAGAACCTGGAAAAGTTATATTGATGCGTAACACTGCTATTGGTCTTTTTATAGAAATACATAAAAATAAAAAAAATTTAAAAAAAGAAAAGAAATACATATATATATATATACACACATCTATATAATTTGAATTTTTGGAAACTTTAGCTGTGCTGTCAACTTTGGAAAAGTATCCCAGTTGTACCGTGTTGAGTTGCCATTGTACAGAAATTAACAGCCATATTGGTCTAGAAACGTTAAACTTAATTTTTTTCCATTAATACAGTAATGCACTGTATTAAATATGTAAGATCTTATCTACATGGGTTTGATTACAGAAACTAATAAAGAATTATCTAAATAATGAAAAAAATAAAGCTGGGGTGAGATGATATCTCATTGTTGTTTTGATGTGCATCTACCCAATCCCAGATTTAACTCGATGGCAGTGAGTTTGGTTTAACATCTAATGATCATGAGCATTTCTTCAGGCATTGGTTGGGCGCTTGAGTGTCTTCCAGGGTAAAGTGTCTGATTATGTCTTCTGCCCCTTTAAAAAATGGGTTATTTGTCATTTTCCTTTTGAAGTCCTAATGTTTTCTATAAACTCTAGAAATTTGTCTCTTGTCCGACATGCCATTACCAAAAATCTCCCCCGCCTAGTCCATGGGTTCCTTTATACTTCTTTGGTGAAATCTTCTGATTTAAATAGTATATACTTCTTTGGAAGTTCCAATAATATAGTTTGTCTTCTACCATTTGTGTTTTCAGTTATGTTTCATAGTATATTTATGCCATGTATTAGGGATGCTATGTTCATCTCTATTTTTTTATTGGTAATCTCTGCAGTTCTGTGTTTGACACTTAGGTCTTTGATCCATTTTTTTTCTTTGATCCATCTTAAGTTTGTTTTTATATATGTTGTGAGATACGATCCTGTTTCATTTTTCTGCGAATGGATATCTAGTTTTGTCAGTAGCATTGGTTAAAGACTCTATGTTCCCCATTTAACGTGTTGCTGACATGGAGTTCATAGTGCTTTTTTCTTCCTGTTCACTTTTTCTTGCATAATTGGTTTTACCTTAATCAGCAGTTTCTTCGTAAAACTCTTTATACCATGTAACTACCTTCATGTAGAGCCTCAGAAACCCACAGGCAGCCCTGCTCTGCCCTGCTCTATGAGTTGAAATAGCCTTGTTGGCCTGAGTCTGATGTTTGTTTTTTGTGAGGTGCAGCCCCATATCCGGATGGGTCCTAAGGGGGCGGATGTGTAACTGAGGGGTAATTTAAAGAGGTATGAGACAAGGCATGCAAGGGCTCACCTCTTCAGATGGAGACAGAACCAGAATGAGGGAGGAATGTATTCTCACACAGCCTTACATAAGCTCAGGCTTGCAAGCCACGGTAAGCACATACCTAATGGAAGGGGTTGTATTAGAGGCATGCATGTACCAGGAGGGGGACGAGCTAGAGGTGTACATGCAATAGGAAGGGGAGATGCTGGAGGCATACATGTGCCAGGAAGGTACATACTTAACAAGATGGGCGGGCTCTAGGGTTAGGATGGCAGCCTAATCTTGGTCCCATCTGAGCAGGCTTGACCTTGGGTGCTTGACCTCTTCTCCAGGGGAGTAATCTATGATCCGTATCAAAGGGAGGATAGGGCTGTTAGATTTCTGGGGTGGTTAACCTCAGTTCTTGTTTGCAAAGTTGAAATAATCCATGCAGCAGAAGCACTTTCGTAAGTCCAAGTGACTGTATGAGGGAAAGGTACGTTTCAGGTATTACAGTCTCAAACGGCACACACCATCTCTGGAAAGCCTGCAGGCCATGTGGGGACAGCACAAGAGTTTGCTACTGAAGATGACCACTTCAGGAGAGCCCAAAAAAACCACGCGAAAAGAATACCGGAACTGGAGCACAAAACCATACATGTGGAATCAGAGCAGGAAATCCCCAGAGGCCAAGAGAGGATGTGGCCCCCGGAGGGCCCACAGGTGCTTAGGCCCCACTTAAGAGGGAGAGATACCTACACCACTTGCAGTGTGCCCCTGAAAGAAAAGAGTGGCCTGCCCGTGGCCTACTTCTATCCCTTCCTGTCCCCACTAGCTGTGGAGGCGTGGTTGAGCGTCTTGGTTCACCTTATTGGCTGAGTTTAGGCGCACCTGTGTGATGTCATGTCACTGGTGCCTCACATTGTGTTTGGGCCCAGGTTTAGCTTCACCTACACCTAGATAGCCTTAGTCTGAGCATGCCCAGTTTGGATTTTCCCATAAGTGTCTAATTTCTTTCCAACCCCTTTATGGTGGCATGGGCGCTAATTTTTGTTTAGCATAAGCATTCAGTAGACATACACACACACACACACACACACACACCCTTATCTCTCATCTAGTTACCCTTCAGGGTCTGATTTGCTTTGGATGGCAGACAACCTTCAGGCAAGTAGCCTTCAAGCAGTTAACCTTCAAAAATATATAGTAGCAACCATGTGCTTGCAAATAGCACCTTACAATTGGCATTGTTGTGGGGGGACATCACGGGGAATAACTTTTACTTAGGAGAATGTGACTGGAACGCACCTTCAACCCACAAACACAAGACTCCCTCCTCGGGAGCCCCAGCCTCCCAGCCTCCTTAATGTATGAACATTGAGAGTTTGTACAAATATATTCTCTGCTCGGCTCTGTTCCCCCCAGGTTATCTATTTCATGCCACAGGGGATCTAATTCATGAGGGTTTATTTAATTAAACTAACACCGTTGTTCTTGTTAGATGCTGTCGAGGGGGTTCTGACTCATAGCTGCCTTAATTGCAACCGAGTGAAACACTGCTCCCTCCATCCTGCACCATTCTCACGATCTTTACTATGTTTAAGACCATTGATTCTGCCACAGTGTCAATCCATTTTGTTAATAATCTTCCTCTTTCTCTCTGTTTTAACAATCATGATATTCTTCTCCAGGGACTGGTCTCTTCTGATAACATGTGCAAGGTATCTATGTGAGATGAAGTCTCACCATCCTCAATTCTAAGGAGCACTTTGGCTGTTCTTCCAAGACAGATTGTTTTTCTGGTAGTCCATAATGTATTCAATATTCTTTGCCAACACCATCATTCAAATGTATCAATTCCTCTTTTGGCCTTCCTTAATTGTCCCCCTTTCCCATGCATATAAGGCTATTAAACATATTAAAAGACTTGGATCAGGAGACATCTTTCTTTTGAACACTTTAAACTGGTCTTTTGCTGATTTTCCCAATGTAATACATTGATTTCTTGATTGATCTCTTATAGTATATTTCTCCATCCATAGGTGTTGAGGTATAGATCAAAATGAAGTGAAATCCTTGATAATTTCAATACTTTGTTTGTCATGATGTTATTTATTGGTCCAGTCTGGGGACTTTTGTTTTCTATTGATGTATAAGCCATACTCAAGGAAGGCTGTAGTTAATTTGAACTAGTAGATAATAAATTCCACAATACTGAAAACATTATCACCTATAGTTTGAAGCAATTAGCTGCAAAGTACATTTTCCTCTTTGGAAGAATAGAACCCCCACTTTCACCCAGGATACCTTATTGATGTATTTTCTCTGACCATTTTCTATCTTTGTGTGGTATTTTCAGTCAGTCCATATGCTTGTGAAATTTGGATAATGAATAAGGAAGATCAAAGAGAAACGGATGCCTGTGATTTATTGGGCTGATAAAGAATATTGACGATACCAGGACTACCAGACCCTCTGCTTCTGTCCAGTCAATTCTGACTCATCAACACCTCGAAGGACACAACGGAAGTGCCCCTTCTTAAGGTTTCCAAGGCTGACAACCTTTTCAGATGAGTACAACCTCATCCTCTTCCTGGGAGGGGCTGGCGGGTTCCAGCTGCTGACTTTGTGGGTAGGAGCCCAACTTGTAACCCACTCTAACGCTCGGGCTTAAAAAAATTGAATTCATTTCTATTAAACATGAAAACAAATGGAAATGGAAATTTAAATATTGTCTTGTCACCCCAATGGATGGTCTTGCATATATATACCCTGTATTGTGTTTTTCCCATTTTGGTGATCTCTATGTTAAAAAATAAATCCATTCTTTGACAACCAGAAGTTCAAGAGGAACATGGACCAATAGGATCTACAATAGGGAAGAGAGAGAAGAGAGTGGCATGTATAACTCAACTTGTTTATATTGGAATACTTATAATTCATGGTAGCCTTATTAACATTCTTCCTTTTCTAAATGAAACAAATTTACATTGATGTGTAGATTTGACTTTGTACCTTTAAAACTTGATATAAATTATCTTCCTTCCTGTACATTTGTATGTTTGAAGTAGCCAGTAGATGACTGTAATATACCCTGTGGTATGCTAAATTCTGCTCATCTCTGCTTCTATCATGGTATCTGCAGCCCCTTCTTTTCCTTTCTCCTTTGTTCATAGTTTGTTTCTTCCACCATATTAGCTGCCCACATAGATACATTCCTATTGTTGCCAGGATTTTATCTTTGGATACATTTTCTATGCTATCTTGTTTCCTGAAGTTCTCTAACCATGTTACATTCAAGAGGGAATATCTGAATCTTTGTTTCACAAAATATAACAAAACAATGTTTCATTCCAAATACAAGTATGTAGTAAAATTAATTTTCCATGAAATATTTCATGTCATACTTTATAGATTCTTAACGTTTCTTTCAGGTATAATTAGGAAGTATTTCTTAGAGAAGATAAAAAATAAAAGGATCATTTTGTGACATATTTGGGTTTTGCATGTTCTAAAGTTTTCATTTATGTGTTGTTGTTCTGATTAAGAATACATATGGGGGAGGGACAGGGGAAAAGAGGAGCTGATACCAGGAATTCAAACAGAAGAAAAATATTTTTAAAACGATGAAGGCAACATATATACAAAGGTGCTTGAAACAATTGATGTATGGATTGTTATAAGAGCTGCATGAGCCCCCAATGAAATGATGTATTTACAATAAAAAAATACATATGGCAGAATATTCACCAATTCAACATTTTTATATATACAATTCAGTTTGATGATATTCTTGACCCCCCCTTTCCAAATAATTCCTCCCCCATTAACATACACTCACTAATCTAATCTTTGGAGTAGCAGTTATCAATATGATCCCATATAGAGATTTTTTTTTTAACTTAAAGAGAACATGTATTAAGGACAAGAGGGAGGACATTAGGACAAGGTCACAATGGTGTCTAAGGGTTTGCTGAGCTAAAGCTTTAAAAAGGTTATGGGAGGTCAAAGAAAACACAAAAACATGGCTGGCGACAGATCAATGTCCTAGTTGTCGATGGAACTCCTGAAGTGCAATCAGGGGCCACGACTGGGACAAGTAGATTATATTAGACAGAGAAGCTTACTTACATATTGGTCAGGGGCTTTCCCAAGGCAGTCAAGGCATGGCTGCTTTATGAAGTGTATTGTTCTAGATCAGGGGTTGGCATTTGTGGCTTGCGAGCCATACTCAGCTCTTTTGGTATGTGCATGTAGCTCTAAGTATTTGAAAAAAATTTTTTTGAAAAAAATGTAAGAGATATTACTCAGATAATGGTGCTTTCATTTTTTTCTAAAAATATATTTATGGCTCTCAAGTAATTTTAAATTGTCGTGAGAGACAGGATTGGGCCTTTCATCTCATTTGCCACGCCATCCTAGATGGAAAATATGTCAAGAAACAAGTGTTGGGTCTCGTGAAATACCTCGGTCCTTGGCTTCACATGAGAAAGAATTCATGCCAAACCCTGGTTTGTGATCCAAGTGAGTTTTCTGAAGGAGAGAAGCCGTTTTCAGACATTACAGTAAAGGGAACACAAGCCAGAGTCTGTGGCATGGCTGCACGGGCCCTTGGCCCAGCCACTTAGGATCACAGCTGCCGGGAGAGTATGTAGGTGGTCTCAAAAAATTTGGGCTTTTCAGGGCCCCCGTTGGGAGGCGTGATTGATGGTACTGTTTGACCCCATTGGCGAATTAAGCCCACCTGTTCTAGATGGGGTCCCACTCAGGTGTACTGGCTTCCTGTCTCAAAGACCTGAATGTGTGGGTGCCCTCCAGCCTTAAGCAGCTTCCAACTACCTGTCCTGGGGGAGGGAGGCTTTGGCATGCCGAGGGACAACACTAGTTCTGCCTGTAGCTACCACACAATGACATCACATTATATTACTTCTGTTTAATAAAACTGTGGTGCAATGATTTACTTGATATGGCTCCTTCACAACAAATGACTGGGTCAAACTACGCAGATGGATTTTATTTCTGCTTTTCAAGATGGGTCTGGGTAAGAGGTCGGGGAAGATATTGACAGAATTTTATGACTCAATTGTGAGTGGCTCTTCATGGTGCTAATTTAATTTCAAAAACTAACTGTGAAGGGTGTGTGTGTGTGATTTATACCATCCTGTTGAGTAGAAAAAGAACCATCTCTGAAATAGGAAGGAAGACATCACTACAGGAAGGGGTAAGACACAGGAATGCATACTCAGGACCGCATACCTGAGGCCCCGTGGCATTGAGTCTCTTCGGTCCAAGGACAGAAAGCGGTGGCAGAGTGCAGAAGAGCAGCAGCAGCACCAACCACCAGAGTGGGGGCTCTCTGGTCCACAGAATAAAGCTGAGTGCTTACAGGCAGGAGCTTTGCTTGCTGGAGTGGGGCGTCTCTGGGCACTTAATTGGGGAACTAAGTTTGCTAACCCATTGAGCTAAAAGTTGAGTGCTTGGCCAGAGCTTATGGTAGTGTAGCTTGTCCTTGGGCTTTTTATTGGAAGTGCCAAAAAAGTCTCTAACAATGCTAGCGGAGGGCAGTGACGAAGAGGAGATGTGGCTAAGCCAAGGACCAGAGAGGTGTGCTGGCAGACATAGCTAAGGTGTCCCAACTGGAAGAACTTTCCTGAGCCTTTCTGATCCTGTTCACTTTTCTAATTACCCATGGAATTTTGAGTATTGTCTGCAAATTCTGTGTGACCATTGCAATAAATTTTCAAACCCAGATGAACATTAGTTCTAAGGGAGAGATGGTTGTCAGAATTGGCAAGAAAGATTGGCAGGCAGAGGCATGCCTGATCTTCTCCTTAGGACATGGCCTTGGACTAATGAATTTAGTTCTCCTCCCCAGTGAAGTTTCAGGGGATCAAATATTGCCCTAGCCCCTACATTTGCCTACAAAAGGTTTCTACGATTTTGAAGCAATATTTTTTAACTTACACACAAATTTAGTAATGATTGGTGTTCATATTTATAGCCATGAACTTTGCAGAGAAACAAACAAAATAAGCATTTAGGAGCTTTATATTAGCTACACTATTCAGGCAAAAATATGAATCCTAAAGATAATAAGGAGAAAAATAACACTAGGGAGGTACACACACCTTAGAACAATGAATCATTTGAGATAAAAGACAGCACTAATCCAAAGGCAAAGCTCAGAAGTGTTAGCAAAGGTGGAATGGAAACAGGAAACACAAGTAGGATATGTGATCTTACACTGTGAAGACTTCAGTCAATGGCATGAAACAATGTGTGTAAATTGTTGAATGAAAAATTGGTCTACTTTGTAAACATTGACCTAACTCACAACAGAGTTACAATAAAACAAACAGAAGCTCCTTTGTTTTAAATCTCACCCTTAGGGATTCAATTAATTAAAAATTTCAAAACAATTAGTGGAGAACATCTAATTTAATTCCAGAATGACAAAAAGAAAAACATTAGCTCTTCAAGGCAAGTGAACAATTGAGAGATTAAGCAAAAATAGGAAGGTCTACAACAAAGAAAAATGAGACATAGCATGCCCACTAGAACTGGGCAAATATTTTATAGTATCATCTAGGTCCTTTTACACTCCCTAAAAATGATAGGAAAAGAAGCAAGGCCAACTACCATTAAAAAAACCTTCTTAGAGATTAACTGTTAACCAGTCAATTAACATAGGTTGTCTATTATGGATAGAATGCATTGCTGCTGGTCTTACTCCATGTATCTGAAACCAAATCTGATATGGCTGAGACACTTGTTGTTTTATGGAATGGCAGGCACCGGCACACAATTTCTAATTTTATTACATCTTCCTTGTTTTATTTAATGAACAAACACACCGAGAGGGAGGTTATGGTATAGTTATCTTATTTTTATAAGAGATTAAGAAGCCACTAATATATTTCCGGGAACTAGCTTCAGTGATCCTTCTTATCTTTATGCTGGGACTCCAGGAAATACTCCGCTCCTGCAGCTATCACGAAGGCAGCAAATCCCCACTTGAATCCTTTTAACAATACACCAAGAAAGGAAACATTGTTGGCAAATCCACCCATGTATCTCCAAGCTTCATTGCTACAGGGAGGAAAAAAGGGAGGAGGGTGTGTTATAATCATACACTACTGGTATACACTCATTAATTAGAGTATATTGGATTTCCATCTTTCTAACACACTGCTGTAGTCACAAAGCAAGACTTTAATCAAGTCTATCCATCACTGGTCAGCACACTGGCTCTGCCCATACTAGTCATTACATCATCACAGAAAGACAAGTTAGATAGGCTTGACTATTAATCTTTGCTGTGCCACTTATACTAGATTGAAAACCTTTTGGACTAGGCAAGTTACATGTCTCGGGCTTTCTTCCTCTTCTACTCAGTGATCATTACCATGCATCTGCAATCGTGTTGTCATAAAGATTCAACAGAGTTATCTATGAAACATTTTGGCACAGAAAGTATGTGACATTATTATTCAAGAGGATTACTGCTTTTTCCTGTTACAACAGCCTGAACTAGACAAGCTTGATTTCCTGTTCTGGCAATCATTCTTCTGAGAACCCTGAATGGAGAAGTAATCAGAAATCGGATGACATTTCTTCTACAGAACAGGATTAGTAGAAGACTCATAAAGACCGAGAAACGTTTACCTTTAAAAAGCATGACTTAGTACAAAATCTGAAAGCCATCGCTTCGCAGCCTTTTGGCTAAGATCAAGTGTAGAAAGGATGAGAGCTAATCAAAATCTAACGTGGACTACAAGCCAGATAAACACATTACAAGAAAACAGGAAAGCACCATTCCTCATAAGTATCCCCAGTGTTGCCCACTCAGTGACCATTCAGGATGGAGTAGAACTGTCTCAGAGGGTTTTAAGGACTAAATATTTCAGACAAGTAGACTCCCCATCTTTCCCCAGCACAACAGCGAGTAGGTTTGAACTGCCAACCATTTGGTTAGCAGCCAAGTACTCAATGACTGGGCCACCAGGGATCCTTCTTATGAACATAGATATAAATATTCTCAATATTTTAAAATAATAAATTATAATGAAGTAGGGTTTATCTCCAGAAATGCAAGATTGTCTTAATAATTGACTTAACATTTAAACGGTGTTAAAGACTAAATTAAAAAATGACCTGAGCATTTCAACAGATACAGGAAAAGCATAACAGAAGTCCATATCTATTAATGATAAAAAAAAATCCCTCTCAGTAATCTAGGAATAGAAGGGAAATTCTTTGCCTTGATAAAGAACATCTAGAAGCTAGAAAAACCCTACAATGAACACCATATTAAGTGACAAGACTGAATTAAAGCAAAACAAAGATGTTTGCTTTCACCATTTTTACTCAACTCTACTAGAACTCATAGCAATGTAATAACAGAAGAAAAAAATTTTAAGTTTACAGATTGGAAAGGAAGAAACCCTGAATAGGTGGAATTTTAAGAGCTGCCTAGCTGAGGTCACCAAGGGAGGGAGGAGAGAGAAGAAATCCTAAGACCGGGTCCCGCGACCACCAACATTCAGACCAGTGATCAGGGAGCCAACCTAGGATCTGGGAAGGTCCGTTCAGTGAGGCAGGAAGAAACCAAGAATGTCCAGGACACCCAATGGGGAAAGTGCTTCTGGGAAGACAGAGTGGGCAGTCTTGCCAAAGGCTGCTGATATGCTGAGTAAGATCATGGCTGGGCAGACTATTATATTTAGCAACCTTGGGTCATTGGTAATCTTCACAGGAGTCATTTCTATGGAATAGTTGGGTGTGAAAGCCTAGTTAGAATATGTCTGGAAGAAAATGAACTGTCTAACCATGCTGCCAGGCAGTGGTGAGCCAAATCTAGCAGGTGGCATGTTCTACAGGGCAACTGGTCTGGCTTCTTCAACAAGTTAGTGCAAAGATGGGTGGGGGGTGGAGGGTTGTGTTCGATTAAAGGAGACTTTGGATCTGGATGGAAATAGACTGTAAAATGACATTGTATAAAAAGTGGGAGGAAATGCAATATGGAATTGGTTTTATGACGATATTAAATGATTGTTAATTTTGTCCAATGGGCTGATGACTTTGTGTGATGGAAAGACAAGTCCTGGGTATTTTTTCCCTCAAGGTTAAAAACAAAAAAACTGTAGGGTGGCGCAAATGGTTCCCAAGCTCAGCTGCTTGCTGGTAGGTTGGAGGTCTCAGGCCAGGCATAAATGGTACCAAGGGCTCAAATGGAAAGTAAATGTTTAGAAAATGATGATGGCAACATATGTGCACATATGCTCGATACAACTGATGTACAGAATGTTATAAGAGCTGTAAGAGCCCCCGATAAAATGATTTAAAAAAAAAAGAAGAAACCTTGTCTTTCTTTATAGGGAAACTGATTATATATGAAGAAAACTCTGAGAGTAAAAGATGTATCTATATGTAAATCAAACAAATATTTGAACTTAGCACTAAACATTGAACTTATCAAGGTAACAGGACACAAACTCAATATACAAAAACAAAATTTATTTCTATACACTAATAATTTGAAATTAAAATAATATCAATAAATTGTCAATTATCCTAAAATTGATCTATAAATTCATTGCAACCCAATTAAAATACATGCTGGCTTTTTGTAGAAATAGACAAGCTCATTCTAAAATTTCCATGTCAATGCAAAGATCCTAGAATAGTAAATAAAAGTATAAAAAAATAAAGCCACCATATATACTATTTGATTTGAGGATATTGTAGTATTGGCATAAAGGCAGGCATATTGATCAGGTTATATATATGGTCAATTAATTTTTGACAAAGGTATCAAGGCAATTTAATGGAAGCATGATAGCCTTTTCATAAATGATGTTAGAACAATTAGATATCCACAAGAAAAACTATGATTGCCACTTATGTCTCACCTTATATAAAAATCAGTTCATATACTAGATATAAGAAGGATAGCTATAAAGCTTCTAGGGAAATAAACAAACAAAACACAAATGAGGGAAATCTTAGATAGAATTAGAAAATCATAAACCCTAAAATAATAATAATAATAATGCCCATGAACAGGGAATGCATCAAAAACTTTTGCTTTTGAACAGTAATACTAAGAAAATGTAAAGGCAAGCTATAATATGAGTGAAAACATATGCAAAACCTTTATGAAAAAAATACAAAAATTCTTACAACTCAATAAGACAAATATCCTGATAAATAAAAGGGAAAACGATTTGAGTAGATACTTCATCAAATAAGAGAGATGAATAGTAATAAGCACACATAAAGATTCTCTAATCATTAGCTTTTAGGGAAATATATATTAAAATCACTATTCCACATTCACTAGAATGGCTAAAATTTAAAAGATTGATAATACCAAGTTTAGATGAGAACAATGACAAAATGAAATGCTCATATGACGGATGGGACTCAAAATAGTACAAGCCACTTTGGAAAGTAGTACTGCCATTTTTGGTAGTGTTCCACCCCCCCACCCCCACCCCTCCAAATAAGAAGTCACTTATCATGTAACCCAGAAGCCCCATTCTTATAATCAAATAGCCTTAACAAGTTTATTCAAAATATCCTCAGACTGGACTCAACCCAAATGACCAACTGGTGAATGATAAGCAAAATGAAATATTACAGAATGTGGACAATAAAAAGGAAGCAACTAGGTATATAAACTATAACATGATTATATTGCAAAGGCATTAAGAGGACAGAACACAAAATTAAATACTGTAGGATTTTTATAAAATGCAATACTATGGAGGCAGAAAGAGATCAATGCTTACCAGCAGCCAGAGGTGAAATGGGACTGACTACAAAGGTGCATAAGGAAACTTTTGGAAATGACAGAAATATTCCCTATCACGATTATGTGTACAGTATATGTAACTGTATACATCTGACAGGAATCATGGTATTGCACACTAATCTGCACAATTAAAATGGGGTGAATTTTATTGTATACAACCAACACTTTTTAAAACTTTAATGTAAACAGCTCCTTTTCATGATTTTTAAAGAATACATTGTGAAGGAAAATAAGACATAAATTGTGTCGGATAAATTCTCTTTAAGGCTAAAAAAAAACCACCCTTCTCACCCCACTCCCCTTCTCACCCCCCTCCTTCACCCCTCTTCCGAGCAAAAATAAAATAAAATAAAATAAATTCTCTTTAAGGCTATTTAATTCCTCTTACCGGCCCCATGGATCTCTTAGCCCCTGTGCAGCCAGCCTCTCCTGGACAATTTCTAATGGTGTCCCTTCTATCTTCCACTGTCTATAATCTGGAAGTTCCATTTTATGATGGCCATGTTCATGTCCATGTCCATGTCCAGGGGCCATATCTACAGGAAGAGATACTTTAGGGATAAAAATGTAGATAGTTAGTGTTTCAAAATGCTTCAATATAAACACTTAAAAATTCTAAGTTCAAGAGATTTTATGAAACATTGTCTTAATAGCTATTATATGTTCACTGATAGAAAAAACATATATGTATATAAAGGAAAAATCATCCGTAATTCTACCACTCAGAGATTTAAGTATTTACTATTTGGTTTCCTTCTTCATTATAATAACAGAAAATATTGAGCCCTATATGTCAGTTATATATGTTTGAGTATTTTATATGTATTAACTCTGTTATTAAAACCCTTTGAACTTAATTTGCTAATCGATCTCCGTTTTACAAATAATGCCAAGACTTAATTTTCTGAAAGCTACTTAAATAATTAAATTGTTATATAAACCTTGTAATTTGGTTTTAGAGCCCCTACTTCTAACTCCTAAGTTAGAGCTTTTCTCACTTTAATTCTTTGATAAGCCTTAAATAAGGATAGCAAAAACGTTGTGTATACTTTGTTGTCACCCAAACCCACTAGCATCTAGTCGATTCAGACTCGGAGCAAACTCTACGTAGTCCTTCAGACTGTGAACCTTCACAGGAGTAGACAGCCTGATCTTGTTCCCGTGGAGCAGCTGGTGGGTTTGAGCCCACAACCTTGTAGTTAGCACCCCAAAGCCAAGCCTCCAGTGCCACCAGGACCCCTTTATTTTTATTGATAATGTAAAAATAAACTTCAGCTCGATTCCATTTAATTATGCATTTCAAATTAAGGAAGCAAGAATTAGTAAAGTTCTACTTTACATAAGATTAGTAGTATCAAGTCTATAATCACTGTTCTCCAGAAGACTAAACCAAATAATTATTACCATAACTGATTTTAGAACACGGAGGTTCTAATTATTAGATACTGTATACTAAAGGCATATTATGATAGTGCTTCCAAATACCCATTTAATTAAATAATAGTTTCCAGAATCCAGAGGGAAATTGTACATAGTAATTCTGACAAATTAACCAATAATTATATCAGGTATAATATTTACAAACATATTAGGAAATCACAAAACCTTATGTTGATAGTTTTCACATGTAATAAACAATACTAGTAATAAATACAAGTTAAAACTGGGACACTTACAACTTTACATAAAATACCCATCTTTCTTTTTCCCTTTTTCATTTCAGTGGAAACTCCTAGATGTATTTGAGGGCACTTTATAAAGTTTGTGGAAAATGGAATTAAAAGATAATGGAATCTTTCCATAAAATTTTAAAATTCTTTTCATATGTACTCTAGATCTGTGCTGTCTTATATGATAGAAATGAGCACTTGAAATGTGGTTAGTGCAACTAGAAAGTTTAGAATTTACATTTTTAAAAATCCAGGATTGATGAACCTATACAGACAACACGTATAATAAGGCTCAAAGGGGATACAGTGGAAGTGGGGGTCGGAGGGTTAAAGGAGAGTTGATATCAGAGTTCAAGAAGGAAAAGAATGTTTTGAAACGGATTGTCATAGCAATTGTACAATACTGCTTGATGTGATTGAACTATGGAATGATTATGGTAGCTGTATTAGCTCCCAATGAAATGGTTTTGGGAAAAAAAAGATTTTATAATTTTTAGGTTAACTTTAATTGACTTAAATTTCAAAACAAATTCTCAGATTAGTTATTGGAAAAATTGTGTGTGGAACAGTACTTAGCAGTCAAAACTTAAAATTTAGCATTTAAATGGAGATATCCTTAAAGTATAATACACATATCCATTTCAGAGACAGTATGAAAATGTAAAGTGTTTCATTTAAATATTTCAAATTTCAATACTGATTATAAATTGAAATAAAAAGTTTAATATATTGGGTTGAATAAATGTCTCATTGAAATTAGTTTCATCTGTTCCTTTTTTACTTTTTAAATGTAGCTAGTAGAAAAACTTAAAATATGAGAGCCTCATAATATATTTCTATAGCATCATGATGCTCTAGAAAAACTGACATGTGCATAAGGAAATATATTTCATAAAACTCTTTTTAGCCACACTGTTGTAGCCCCAAACTGTAAACAACCCAAATGTCTAATATTTAAATGGCATACTTATGGTATTGTCATAGTATATAATATTATCAAGAAAACAAGACTCCATGCAGAAGTATGAATGATTCTTACAAAGATAATGAACAAGCAGTAAGTTAGGAAGAAAATAAACACACATTATAAAACCATTTATGGATGGTATGTATATCCTACATCCTACTGTAGTAACGAATGGGATCTTAAAAGCATAAGAATAGCCTTCTAAGGAAAGGCTATTGGTCTCTCCCCATCTGGAAGAAAGAAATGAGAGGAAAACAAAAGATACACAGAAACAAGAGGCCAAAAGACTGAGCACACAAACATCAATTTCCACAACACGGAGACCAAAATAACTAGATATGTGGAGAAATCAAAAATCAAAACTCTGAAACCTTGCTTAGTGATCTATAGAGTGGGAGCATCTGCAAGACTATGGCCCTTCGGTCACCTTTCAGGCCTAGAGCTGAACTAACACCCAAACTTCCTTCTACCAAGTCTATTCTGACCCACAGTGACCCTATTGTGTAGTAAGTCACCACAATTAACCCCAATGTAACCATGATGTAGTAGTAGTCAACTAAGATGTAGCCATTTTTTGTTTTTAATCATTTTATTGGGAGCTCTTACAGATATTATAACAATCCACAATTCAATGAGATCAAGCCTAATTGCACAATTACTGCCGCCATACAAAATTATCAACTTTAAAATAAGCCGGCTATATTTGGCCAAAGATTTTCAAAACATTTTTTCTTCTTGAACTCTTGATGTTAACGCCCCTTTATCCTCTTTCTCCCCCAAAGATGTGGCCATGTTAACAAGGTCACCAGGCTGTATTAATTAGGCTGAGTGTAACCACTTTGTACTGGCCCAAGGATGGCCATTTTGCAACAACTGTAATTCCTCTTGTAATTGCTGTTTTCTGTAACTGCTGAGCCATTGCCATTTATTTTTTAAATTTAAATTGCTGCTCTATTTTTGTAAGGTCCCATATATCCCAGTATCAAACCACCTGTCTTTGTATCCAAGTTCCCCTTCTCTCCATACAGTGTGGCACCACCTGCCCCCTATCCCTTGTTTATTCCAAATAGTATAAAAACCTCGGGGTCTTAGGTGAATTAGGCGCTAGCTGCCCCTAGACCGCGGGGTAATAAAGGCTCACTGACTTTAATTAAGTTGTGTGGGGGTTAATTGATCTCACTCTGGCACCACATAGGGCACAGTAAAACTGTTCATGTAGGCTTCCGAGACTGCACATCAGAGATGGGAAATGTCCGGCCTTGGCAGGAATAGGTCCCTGGAATCATCAATCCTAGCTAATAATGCACGCCTCACCAAAGAGAAGCAGTTCCAGCCATCACATTTGAGGCGAGTTAACTAAATCTTTGACCAAATATAGCCGGCTTATTTTAAAGTTGATAAATTTGTATGGCCCACGAATAATGTTATAAATATCCAAATAGCCCCTGGCAGAAAAATGGTTCCCCACCCCCGCGTAAATATTTTTGCGGATAAAACGCCTCCTGTTCCTGCTGAAGGGCCGGTGGATTTGAATTGCTGACCTAGCAACCGCTGACCTTAGCAGCCCAATGCTCATCCACTGCACCATCAGGACTTCGCGAACCCAGTGAATCATTTACAAGGACAAAGTTAAAAGGTTAAGGAAAGGCGAAATGGTAACGGAAACAGGGAGGAAGTGGGGTAAGTGATGGTACATTGTGGGAATTACAATGGGTAAATTGAAACGAAACATGAGTCCTTGAATGCAAAACTGATGATCTTCTCTGTAAACCTTCACTTAATTCACGATCAACGGTTGCTTAAAAAGCCACATTAACTTGTGAGGCAGGCATTACAATTGTGTCTATTTCACGAGTTCCAGGTGCTCTTTTGCCTTTATCCGCAAACCAATCAATACTGGCCTAAAGGAGGGGTGTTGAGAGAAGAGGAGGAAGAAAAGCACTTGGATACAGCAACCATAGCAATTCTCAATCCTTCTCCAACTCCTCCCTAAGCTCTAAAGAGACGTTAGTTCTCTCCCGTTAGTTCTTCGAGCGAGCTTCTTCCCTGTTACACTGCGGCCTCTCATCTCCCGATCCATCGAGGCGCTTCCTTTTTACAATTCCCCAAACACATTCTCTTTCTTATCCTTAACGCAGGGGTCTCCCTCCCACCAACTACCTATTTTACCTGACGGCAATCTGACCTCTCAGGACAGTCAAACTTTAATCTTCCAGCTGGAGCCCAACCGGAAGCGGAAGTTGTCACCTCGAGTCGCTTACGACCAGAAGCAGAAAAGGCATTTAAGGTTCCGCTACTGGTTCAAAGATACCTGGAACCTGTGAAAAATATATGAGGGAGACTGGACATCAACCTTTTCCCCGTACACACGTGCGTCCTCAGTATGCGTAAAGCAAAACTGTTGGAGAGGGAAAGACAGGAAAGAGGAGATATTTTCCACGCTTCGAGACCGGAAACCTTAGCAGCTGCACCGAGGGGCGGGCCGGGAGCTTCTGCAACCAATCAAAGAGACTGTTGTTGGGAACGTGGACTCGCCCAATGGAAGAGCTGATTCTTGCGCTGCAGTTGGCTGGCTGCTGCGGGAGGCGGTGGCAGTGGGAAGCCGGAGACCGTGGGGTGACAGGTAGGTGGCGGAGCTGTCTTTGAGCGACGCGAAGTGCTGTATCGGAAGGGATTTTCCTGTTCGCTGGTTGCATGAAACTGTCTAAGGACGAAGACAAGCTGATGTGGAAGGCTGGGACTGGAGTGGGCGACCAGGTAGCAGCTTGCGGGTCGTGAGGAGAAGGAGAAAGCAGTTGAGGCGGTTAGAGGCTGAGCCCTGGAGGGCGACGCGCGGGCCTAGGACGTGGGGGGCTGCGGTGGCGCCGGCAGAGCGGGGGAAGCAGAAGGCACGAGCAAGAGGATGTCGTAAGAGCAGGAGGGATCCCTTGCACACAATCACAGGCAAGGCCCCCCCCCAAAAAAAAAAACAAAAAAAAACCCAAAGGATTCAGCATTGCAGGCAACTGCGGGGGCAAATCCAAAGAATTGTGTTTTAGAGCCAATACCCGGGGCTGGAGCGGCTGGGAATGGAAAAGAAAAATAATCATCGCTGGTCAGATCTTTGAAACTCCTTATGGCCATACGTTATGTAATCTGTGGCAGTTATCTACCCAAACGAGTAGATTGTCTCTCTTGATAGAGGAGGTCTCGCAACCTCTTGATGTGTCAAAACACTTTCTTCTTGGCGTGAGTGCTGTCTACCCAGGCGGGCTCTGTAGGCGAAGGGTGATAGCATGAAGGATGGAGTAGTCACGAACAGCTACTGCCAAATATGGATTTGGATAGAAAGATGGGATGTTAGTTTGGGATGGAGATGGTCATATCGTGCCCGGCAGTTCTCGATTGTATTGATTTTGAGGGTCAAGGCTGATAACGAATAGAGGGTTTTTGTTTGATTTTAAATCTTCAGGAATGTGAACAGCCTCTCAATATGTAGAGGTGGTTAAGTACAGGTGCAGCAAGTTGGAAATAACTAGAAAATGCGTCTAGTAGATTCTTTCCTAGGTCATGTGGATGCTAGGAACTGCAAAAAAAAAAGTGGTGGCTGAATTGGGATATAAGTCAACTCTTAAGTAGTTTGCTTTGTAAGCCTGAGAGGCTAGTTATGAATTATTTATTTATTAGGTTTTTAAAGTATGCTCTTTTCGTCTCTTGGACTGAGGTAAAATATGTTGCAGATATAAGCAACTCTAAATTGTCTTTTAAAAATGTAAAATCATATTTGCACAATGAACTGTAGAATAAAGTGAATCCTATTCAATGTGTTATGGAAGGAAAAAATTTCATAAAACTTGATTTTATATATATAGCTCACTGGAAAACATTTTTAAAAGAATTATAAGTTACTAAAATGTAAGCCATTCAAAAGGTTTACCTTTAGCCTATTAAAGACTAATATTACATTAGCATGTGTATCATTTTCCTAAACTTGTTAAACCCTCTATGACAGGATAATTTCCTAAGATGTGATCTTTTTTCGTATTAATTCTATTTTACGTGCCAGAACCCTAAGCCAACATTTCCCTCTTTGTCAAAAATTGATTCAGGAAAGAAAAGTGGATGCTCAGAGTTTGCTGGTTTGTCTTGCAATATTTAAAGTAAAGAGATGTTTATCAATGTTTTAGATAAAAATTTAATTGCTACTTGGTGTTTTATTCTTTACCTTATTTCTTTCACGAGAATCATGCTATCTCAGTTACAAATAATATTTCTCATTCTATTTTGAGTGCAGTTCAGTAGTGTGCTGAGTACCTGTGAACAAATCTCTGCTTTTGTGCAAGGTGTGTGTGTGTGTGTGTGTGTGTGTGTGTGTGTGTGTGTGTCTTCCTATTATATAACCAACCTACTAGAGCTTAGACAACTAATAGTTGATTCTGAATGGCCAGTAGGTGTCATTGTAGAACGGAATAAAGTTCAACATTAAATAAATTACCAAGTAATTTTATTTACTTTTAATTTTAACAGTTTTATTAGCACTTCATTCATATGTCACACAATTCAACAGTTCCAAGAAACACTAGTCCAAATTAGCATACAATAATTGGCTACATGTTTATACATCATTAGAAATCTTCTGAATCATTGCAGTGTTAGGGTTGCTTATAGGGGATTTGAAACCATGGCTATAAAATAGACCTTGAAAGTTTTAAACTAGCTTGACATACAGTGCAGATTTAGTTTTGTTTGATTATTTTATTACTTTGCACAGTAGTATATTCTAGAATGATCAAGGTTTTCAGCTTGACAGAACTTTATAATAGAAAAGCCGATACTACAGAATGAAAAGCTAAAATAGGGGCAACAAACAACAGACTCACAGCCAGACTCACAGCGACCCTGTGGATTTCTGAGACTGTAACTCTTTAGGGGAGTAGAAAGCCCAAGTTGCTGCTGGTGGTTTCCAACTTGTAACCACTATGTCAAGACTCCCAAAATAGGGGCAGAAAGTCCTCAAATAAGTTATCAGCTGCATAGTGTAGTGCTTTGTCATCTTAATGTTAGGATAGGTTTTGGTCTTTAATAGGGTTGTTGTTATTTTAACATTCAAAATAGCTTCCTTTTACTTTTTTAAAAAATCTGGGTAGTAGACTCTGGTGGAACCCTAGGGGTGTAGTGAGTTAAGCATTCAGCTGCTAACAGCAAGGTTTTGGGTTCAAACTCACCAGTGGCTCTGCAGTGTGGGGGAGGGAGAGATGAAGTTGTCTGTCTGTAAAGATTCATCGTCTCGAATACTCTGAGGAGCAGTTCTACTCTGGCCTATAGGATCTCTGTTAGTAGGAATCAACTCAATGACAGTTGGGAGTAGGCTTTGTGCTTTTCCCAGGATGATGAGCTGAACATTTGCCATTGTCTGAAATGTAATGTAATGCATTCTAGATGGAGCTGACACAGAAAGCTTTGAAGATGGCTTACAGCTGGTACATCCCTCACCTGCAGAGCTTTCTGCTGAGCTCTGGGGCTTTTGTAGCTCTGTTCCTTATGCCTGCTCTTGATGCAGTGTTTAAAGGGGGATGGTGGTGGTGGATTTTTCATGGAGGTGGAGAGTAGTATATTTTAAGAGTGAAAAAGAGATGTATGCACACGTATTCACATGTTATTTCTACTTCCCTTCAGAATCTTAGTAGTGGGAGAGGTTAGGAAAGGTATAGCTATATTTTGGGGGGAAATTTTGCTAGGTTAATTGATTCACCACTGACCTCTACTTTTGACTCTGATATAATTCAAGGCCTTTTGTGCTTGTGTTTAAACCAGTTACCATAGTTTTTCACTTGGGAGAGAGGGCTGCCAAATCAACATTTTTATAGCTCAAATTTTCATCAGCTAATGCCATAGCTGGGACATGTTTTGTAGTTAGGAACTCACATTGTTAGAAATAACTGTAATGAATATTTTAGTTAGGCTTATTTTTTACTGGCTCTTAGCTGCTTTCCTCTTTTTTTTTTTTTGCTGCTTTCCTTAAAGCTCATTTCATTCATGTATTGAACCTGTGCTAATTTGGAATTAAACAGATAAGAATTGGAAAACTTTTACTAATCAAAAGGCCTTTTATGATAGCTATGACACAGTAAAGTTGTAAAAATTATCTTTTACTTCAATGTTTTCTCGTATATTAAAATTAGACTTACGATGAGTTAGCAGTTTAGAAATTAATGGTTTATCTTTATGAATTATGATCTTTTTGTTTGAGAGTCTGGCTTCCATGAATACAAGTATGAGAAAAAGTAAATAGGTAGAATATGATTTTGATGACAGTAAAAGCTCTATTATGTGACATATTAGGAAGTGTGATTTTTTTTCTAGTTTTAAACAATAACTGCTAAACAATAACTGCCAAAAGAGTAGTTATAATGGGAAAACCCACTACTATGAACCAACTACGTTTCATAGCTGCCCTAGAGGATAGATTAAAACTGCTCGTGAGGGTTTCTGAGCTTCTAAATGTTTATGGGAGCAGACCACTTCATCTTTCTACTGCATCATAATGTATAGTAAATGACAGGGTAGTTAGTGGAGATGCTTGGGTTACAGAATGAATAGTTTTTATAATGTGACATCTGAACTTCAAAAAATCTTAGAAAAAAGCTTATTACCTTTCTCATTATGGATTTCTAATTCTTGGTTGTGCTTGATTTTTAATTGATTTAGACTTTTGTTAACTACTAAGATTTGTTCATTTACCTCCTAAAGTTCTTTTCCCCATATATATTTTAAAAATAGGTAAGGAAAGGAGTTGGATACTGAGGGGAAAGTGAAATTTATACCTTTAATTTGTCCTGTATTAAAATTTTTAGTCAGCATGTATTTTATAGTTAATTCCTGTTAAGTGCAAATGGAATGAGGAGGGGAGAGTATATTATGTTCTTTCTACCTTATAAGGTGGTTGTAAAACCCAAATAATAGACGTGAAGTATTTTTAAAACTAAAGTTAATATGAATTTGCAATTAATAACAGTAGTACCCGATTTTATTGTTTGTGGGTGTGTTAGACAGGGTTCTCTAGAGAGATAAAACCAAATTGCTGATAATTTAATATATTTATTTATAAAGATATTTAGATATATAACAAGAAATGAACTGTTAAATCATATACAGATAAATATATAATA
>NW_022103899.1:27000433-27009111 GCF_000313985.2 Echinops telfairi | reverse complement strand
GACAAGAAAGGTGAGGCTCACTAAGCCATTTATCTCTCTGCCCTTCAGTTAATCCCACTTGTGTTTATCGGCCAGGCTGGCACAATAAACTATCTCAGTGGGAATTAGAAAGAAGTATATCAGCTTTAAGTATGACTATAAACAATGTTTTTGTTACTTAAGATCACCCATCATTTTGTACCATACCCTTTTGGGATCTGAGTTACTCTCAGTATTCAGTTGGGGTCTGTACGTGGTGATTGTCCAATCTGTATCTCTAAGCTAGAGCTTTCCCTTGATTTCTAGTTCCTCTTTGGTAAATCTAATAACCTGCTGGGTGAGGATGGCCTCCAGGTCTCTTAGATATACAGTCTTTCTAAAAGTAAATTCATATTTTCTCATTTATCATCTCTTGTGCCAAAGTGGAACCTTGGTATCATCTTTGGCAATTTACTTGTATATTCCTCCTGCAAATGTTAGCTTCTGTCAGCTACCATCTTGCTGTTTCTTTAGTTCCACTTATTTCTGTCAATCTCTACAACCACTAGAAATAGTATGAAGAGCTAGTGAGTAGAGGCAGACTATCTGGATTATAATTCCAGCTCTACCACTTATAGTCTCGGTTTCTTTATCTTTGAAAATAGCATTGTGTAACCCAGCAATTACACTCTTGGGCATTTACCCTAGAGAAATGAAAACATATTCGCACCAAAACTTGTATACAGGTCGTCATAGCAATTTCAATATAAAATAGCCCACACTGGAAATAACCAGAACATTGCTATGCAGCAGTAAGAAAGACAGGCTATTAATTCACCTAAGAACATGGATGTGCAAGTGAAAAGTGCAATTTCTGAAGACTACACACCACATGATTCTATTTGCATATTATTGAAATAATATATACTCATACATGGACAACTGATTCTTTATAGGGGCTAGAGATAGAGAATGGGGTGGGTGTGGTGATAATGGGGTAGTACAAGAGAGTTATGGACTAGTTCTGTATCTGGATTGTGTGGTGGTTGCACAAATTTACATGATAAAATTGCATAGAATTACATATATATATGCAAGTACTTTTTAAATTAGTGAGAATCTGATAAGTTCAGTGAAGAGTACTAATGTCAGTTTCCTGGTTTTGATATTGTACTTTAGTTATGCAAAATGGTACCATGAATGAAACTGGGTGAAAGGTATGTGGAACTGCCTACTACAGTTTTTGTAACTGCCTATGATTCTATAATAATTTCCAAAGAAAAAAGTTTAAAATTGACTAAACGAGAAAGTACACATTAAATTCTTCCTACAGTACTTGTTGCATCATTAATACATAATTTAGGTACTACCAGTAGTAGGAGCCCAGGCGGTTCACCGGGTTACTAATCCAACAGGTGTTTCCCAGAAGAAAGATATGGCAGCCTGCTTCTATAAGATTCAGTCTCAGAAACCCTAGGGAGCAGTTCTACTCTGTTCTGTAGGGTTGCTATAGTTTTTGTAAAGTAAAACTGAGGCACGAGGAGACAGCTGAAGTACAAGGAGACGGACAAACATAACTGACAGGACAAAGAAGAGCAGAGACAGTAATAGCTTTATTAGGGGAAGCTCTGGGACAAGGTTCCGTGACCTAGGCCAACAGGTCAGGGAAGTCGTGCTGAGCATTTGGGGGTACGGATTTTTAAAGGGGCGGTAAAGAATGTATGGCAATTAGCGTATGGGGTCTGGCCATTTCGAGAATTGTCGACTTTGTCTTGGCGGGTTCAAAGGAAACATCTGGTCTTGCTTCCTGGTATTGGTTGTCTTACCATCTTGCTCCTGTTGTTCTGGCTTGCCTTTGGTTTTGGGGGTGCTCAGCCCTTCCCACTCCCATCCAGACAGTTCTACCATCGTGGAATGAAGCAGTGAGTCAGTATGACAACTAAGATACTGTATTCAATGAATTAAAGGCTGAACTAGGATATTTAAGATTATAGATGAATTAATGATAAAACCCAAAAATCTCCTGAATTTTCACTTTCCAGAAGCTTAAAGCAATTTTTAAAATGTATATTTTTTCCATATTCAGGTTTTAAAAATGTATTTTAAAAGTTGCTGCTTCCAACAAATCACATCCAAATGTAATGCCTTAAAATATGAAGATTTATTATCATATATAACTAGTCAAATTATCAAAATCAGGACATTTAACCTTGATAAATAAATTTATACTAAATTTCATCAATGCAGGATTCATCTCTGGAGTGCATGGGACATTAGTTTTCTTTAATACGAGCAATTCTTTATCTTTTCTTTCTTTTTCATAGCTTTGACATTTTAAAAAGGCAACCCCTTATTTTGTCTTTCAGTTTGGGTTTGTCTGATATTTTGTCATCATCATATTCAGATTACTCTACTCATCTTTTGCAGAAATATGCGGTGTTCTTATTGCATCATAACAGCACATGATTTTTATTTGTCCCATAACCAATGGCAATCCACTATAGTCACTTGGTTAAGGTAGTGTCTGCTAGCCTTCTCCACTGTGAAGTTTGCTGTTTTCTATCTAATAATAATTATGTCAGGAAATAATTGAAGACAATGTAAATATCCTTTTCTCAGACTTTCACCAATTGTTGTAGCATCCAATTATATTTTCTAACTTGGTCATTCTTCGTGTATTTACTAATTGGCTTTCTATGATCACAAAAGTGTTCTTTCCCCCCATGTGTTTGTTTATGCATTTGTTTATAGCAGTATGAACAAATAAATTGCTTATACTTCCCTAAGACCTGCTAGAAGATCAATTGACACAGTGCCTGCAACAATGGGCTCCAACCTAAAAAACAGTTGTGAGAATGACATAGTACTGTGCCACATCTCATTCTGTTGTGCACAGTGCCACTGTTGAATTGGAGCAGACTCGATGGCACCTAACAACCACAACACTAGTTAGTTAGTTATTTGTGTGTGTGTGTGTGTGTGTGTGTGTTTTAAACATTTTATTAGGGGCTCATACAACTGTTATCGCAATCCATACACACATCAATTGTGTAAAGCGCATTTGTACATCATTCTCAAAACATTTTCTCTCCACCCAAACCCGCGACATTAGGTCCTCATTTTTCCCCTCCCTCCCTGCTCCCCCCTCCCTCATGAGCCCTTGATAGTTTATAAATTGGTATTTTGTCATATCTTGCCCTGTCCAATGTCTCCCTTCACCCACTTTTTAGTTAGTTATTTTTGTGGTCAAATTGTCTCATTTAAGATCAAAAGGGCAGCATTACCCACAAAGTCAGAATAGAAGGTGAAATTGAAACAGGGAACACAGGGAGGAGGTGGGATAAGGGATGGTATATTGAGGGGATTACACTGATGAGTTGAAGCAAAATGTGTATGAATTGTTGAATGTCAAACTGTGATCTGCTCTGTAAAGCATCTAATTCACAGTAAAAAGTTTTTAAAAATTGTCTCAAATTTGGCTGGTGGGAACTCCTTTGTGTTGACTCCTTTGCTTCTTTTGATATGTCCCATGGAAGACTTAAGTACTTCCTAACTTTATGATGGAACACAATATTTCAGATTTATCTTATATTTTCCATGAGTACCTGCAGTGCACTTGGAGTCCCTGAGTGATCCAATCAATTAACACTCAGCTGCTAACCACTAGGTTAGAGATTTGAGTCTACCCAGAAGAACCTTGGAAGAAAGTCTTGACAATCTGCTAAAAAACAGCTATTGAAAATTCTGTAGAGAATAACAGCTCTACATGGAGTTTCCACAAATTGGAATGAACTTGACAACATCTGGTTTACTGTTTTATTATTAATTTTTTTACAGTGCATGTATAAGTAAAGTGATCTCTTTGGACAGTAGCATTGTTGTACTTGATACTATGATAGAGAAAAAAACTTCATGGATCTGAACATGGTGATATGGGGAGAAGACTACAGAAAGGGAAGGCAAACCCATTTCTAGAGCAAATGTCCCTTTCGGAGAAGGCAAATTGCTGTATTTCCATGATGGGAAGGAAACTGTGTGCTCAGAGGAGATTGCTGCTCATTGTTTCACCACAGCTGATCTCTAGCATGATCTATGTTGAGATTTCAGTTTTGCCTCTGATTTGGCAGGTTGGATCTTCAGCAGTAATAGAAGCCAGATCAATCTTGAGGAGGAGAAGTGTGTGTTGAGCCAGCGTATAATTTCTGTTCTTGTTGATGTGGCTATTTCATTCATGAGCCTGTGGAATGAATTCTAGTGGTAGGGACTATCTAGCCAAACCATAGATCTTTACCTCTGGTCACCTCTCTTTTCTAGTGAGCAACCAACTGTACTGCTGAAAGCTCTGCCTACTAGGAAAATTTCCCTTCGTTGCTGTCTTTCAGTGCCACTCTTGTGTACAGGTGTGATAGTTACATAATCTCCTGTCAACTTGAGAACATTAAGAATGAAGGGGTGGAGTCTAGCCTGTCAATCAGGTTACACCCTGATGATGTTTCCTTGTAGGCATGGCCTTCTCATGAGGATTCTGGGAACTTCTTCTCTTTCAACCTGGTGGTTGGCCACACTGTCTGCCTCAACTTCCTGCTGGCAAGACACTCAGAGAGCTGGAGGAGCCAGCGCTGGGAGGCTTCTATCGGCGTTGTATCCACAAGACTTTCCACCTACTGGCCTGTGAGCTTCCTGCATTCGGTATGATTGCATGTGCTGTGTGAGTCTGTAGAGGAATTTATGAATTAGTATTGGGCCAGTATCGGACGTATGGACTTGATCTGGACTAGGCTGGGATGTTTACTCAATATATAATTGCTCTTGTACGTAAAGCTCTCTTTCACACTTATGAGTGTCTCTGGATTATTTCTCTAGTCAACCCAGCCTAACACAACAGGTAATGCCACCCTATTAAATAATCACATGTAAACTAGGCATGCTACCCTTTCCCCCTCTTTCATTTAATCGTAAGGAACTCTATAGGCCATTATGTAGTGGCTAGTTGACATCCTGTAGAAGTTTCACAGGTGTCTCAACCATATGTTCCATCAGTTTATATATACTTGAAGGGCTTGTTTTAGACAAGGGGTCAGCAAACTTTTGAGATGGAAGAGCTGATCCTGCCCCTCACTGCAATTTAAAAATTATTTGAGAGCCTTACATATATTTTACAAAAATATGAAATCACCATTATCTGAATAATATTCTATAAAAATGTTCAGTTTTACTTCAGAGTCATGCTGAAAGAGCCTCACGTATGGCTAACAAGCTGCAGTTTGCCAACCCCTGTTCTAGACAATATAGTATACCTGTTGTATTCAGCAGTGACCAGATATGCTGTGATAATAACCAGTCTTCAAGTAATGGCATAAAATTCACAATCTAAAGATATATTGCTCAGGTAAAATCTGCTGCTACTCAGGGCAATTCCAGGGGAGAATGGTCTGCTACCGTTCTCATAGCAGCAAAGGAAGAGCAGGCTGGAGAGTTGCAGACTGGCAATTTAAAGGTTTCTCCGGGAATCATTATGCTCATTGACTGAAGCCACTAATGTAGTCATATCTGACTTGAAGATGTAGCTGTGAGAATCCTCCTCTGTGCCCTGAAGGAGAGCAGAAACATGTCAGACATCCCAGTATCACTTCATGATGGAGACTCAACCCTGTGGCTTGGTTGGTCAGAACACCCAGGGCAGCTCAGCTCACATGGTCATATGGGCCCCCGTGATCAGTCTCTCCTATGACCCAAAAGCCAACTAAGCGATTTCTCTGAAGAAAAATACTGTTGACCCTTGAGCAACTTAAGAAAGAGCTGGAGACTGTCAAAAATCCCTGTATAATTGACTCCCTTAAAGCCTAACTGCTAACAGCCTGCTATTGCCTCAGAAACCATAACAAACAGTTGATTAAAATGTATTTTGTATGTTATAAGGACTGCATGTACATAAAAGTTGCATTTTCAAAATGAGATAAAAAGGTGTTGTTTTTTTAAGTACAAGGCTTTCTCACCAGTAACTGGTGTAGTGGTAGCAACAGTTTCAAGAATTCTCTTTTCAGTTTACAGTGGCCCTGAAGTCAAATTAGTTTATCCTGAAATGGCACGCAGCTGCAGCTCTCAAGCTGAGCTCCAGATCAAGGAAGTCAACTTCCTTCTTTCTTTCCTTTTTTAATCATTTGATTGGGGTTCTTATAGCTCTTATCACAATCCATCCATCCATTGTGTCAAGCACACTTGTACATATGTTGTCATCATTTTCAAAACATTTTCTTTCTACTTGAGCCCTTGGTATCAGATCCTCATTTTTTCCCTCCCCCATGAGCCCTTGATAATTTATAAATTATTATTTTTCATACACCGATCGATGTCTCCCTTCACCCACTTTTCTGTTGTCCATCCCCCTAGAGGGGAATGTTATATGTAGATCACTGTGATCGGTTCCCCCTTCGCTCCCCACCCTCCCCTTCCCCTCCTAGTATCACTACTCATTATTGGTCCTGAGCGGTTTATCTGTCCTGGATTCTCTGTTTCCAGTTCTTATCTGTACCAGTGTACATGCTCTGGTCTAGCCAGATTTGTAAGGTAGAATTGGGATCATGATAGTGGGCGGGGGTGGGGGTGGGAAGCGGGAAGCATTAAAGAACTAGAGGAAAGTTGTGTGTTTCATCGGTGCTATACTGCACACTGACTTGCTGGTCTCTTCCTTGTAGCCCTTCTGTAAGGGAATGTCCAATTTTCTACAGATTGGCTTTGGGTCTCCACTCCACACACACCCTCATTCACATTGATATGATTTTTTGTTCTGGGTCTTTGATGTCTGATACCTGATCCCATTAACACCTTATGTTCACACAGAGTGCTGTGCTTCTTTCATGTGGACTTCTTTGCTTCTCAGCTAGATGGCCGCTTGTTTATCTTCAAGCCTTTAAGACCCCAGACGCTATATCTTTTGATAGCTGGTCGTGACCCCAAAGTCTATTTTTGGTATTCCCTGGGGATTTCATTGCTTTGCTCCCCTTGCTGGGCTGTTGCATGCCCTTAGCGTTTAGCCCCGGTGTGCTGGATTCAGATCGTGGGGTCACATCAGGCACAATTCCCGCACTGTGTCTCCAGTGTTGGCCCCCATAGCACTATGGGTCAGTGAGGGACGTCGTGTCTCGTGGTGGGGCCGTGCCTATGGTCCTCTCTGTGCATTGGCTGCTCTGAGCAGGGATATATCCTCGGGGCTTGGTGGGCCAGGATGTGCTCCACTCTCTCCCTTCCTTCCCTCTTCCTTTGCACCTGTGTGCTCTTATCAGCCGCACCCCTATCCCTGAGCTGTAACTTCAATGCTGTCCTCTGAAGTGAATTATCCTTGGGGGGTGGGGGCGGGGGAGAGGGCAGGGTATCCATGTAGTTGGGATTAGTTCCGGCCCTGTAATGTTGCACTTTTAGTCAGTTATATTCCCTTTAAGTGTAGAAAATGTTCAGATACATTATTTATACTATAGTCTAAAGTTAAAGGAATTATTATACATGTGATCAATAACTAACCCAAACCAGCTGCTATCAAGTTGTTCAACTTACACTGACCCTTTAGGACAGTGGTTCTCAACCTTCCTAATGCTGCGACCCTTTAATACAGTTCCTCATTTGTGGTGACCCCCCCCCACTATAAAATTATTTTCGTTGTTACTTTATGACTACCATTTTGCTACTGTTATGAATCTGGCCATCCCTGTGAAAGGGTCATTTGATCCTCAAAGGGGTTGCTATCCACAGGTTGAGAACCGCTGCTTTAGAGCAAAACAACTGCTGCATAGGATTTCCAAGGCTAAAAGTCCTTAAGGAAGCCAACTACACATTTTGATCAACCTGTTGATTAGGAGCCAAGCACTTACCTACTGTGCCAGTAGGGGTCCTAATCAATAATTAATGGCCATATCATATTTTTTTAAGGATGACCTTTGTGTTAATGTTAGGAGCCTGGGTGGTGTACGAGAGTGCAAACCACAAGATGAGCAGTTAGAAATCACCAGCTGCTCCAAAGAAGAAAGGGGACACTGTCCTCTTGTAAAGAGTCACAGCCTCAGAACCCCACAGGGCAGTCTGACCTGTCCCATATGAGTTGGACTTGACTCGATTGCAGCGAATTTGGATTTGGTTTTGTGTTAATGTCTGGGTGTACAGTGTCAATATTTGACTATAAATAAAAGAGGGAAAGGTATATACATCCTAATGGGACCCACAGCTATTTTCTTTCTTTTTCACTGGGAAGTGAAGAAAATCTCAGGAATAAAATCAGTGAACCCAAAAGTAATCCACTTCACCCTAACCCTGCCAGGTAGAGTTTACTCTGATTCATTAGTGTTTGATCACGCATTTTTTTGCTGTAACTCCTATACCCATCCATATCCTCTTAGATTACAAATGTTGATGTGACAAAAATCCTGCTAGTTTCACCTGCTGTGCTTTTACTTTCAAACAAAAACTGACAGCTGTTTGCTTTTCCTAGTTTTCTTGAGTGAACCTTCTCTACTTTCTCGAAAATGTATTTTTTCTTTTTTTTAATTTTTAAATTTTATTTATTTATTTTTAATCGTTCTATTAGGGGCTCATATGACTCATTATAACAATCCATACATACATCAATTGTGTAAAGCACATTTGTACATTCATTGCCCTCATCATTCTCAAAACTTTTGCTTTCCACTTAAGCACCCAGCATCAGGTCCTCATTTTTTCCACTCCCCTCT
>NW_022103899.1:26990819-26998627 GCF_000313985.2 Echinops telfairi | reverse complement strand
TAGAGGAAGATCTGGCATCAGACTAGATTGAAGGACTGCTAGTCTCTCACAACTCTCTCTCACGGGAGTGAGTTGTATTGAACCATTTGTACTGCTTTATAATTTAACTTTATTTCTTGTATTTATATATTTATCTGTATATGCTTCAACAGTTCATTTCTTGTTATATATCTAAATATCTTTATAAATAAATATATTAAATTATCAGCAATTTGGTTTTATCTCTGTCTAACCCAAGCCCCTTATGACATTGTAAATTTATTTGGAGGAAAGATACATTATCTTTTTCATGCCTCACCCTTTGGAAGCACCACTTAAAACAGAGCCTTGAGAGAATGAATCCTTTGCCTATTTCAGTTTTCTTGTTTTGTTGCGTATACATAGATAACTAAAGTAAAATGAAAGGACAAAACATTTGGTTAATTTTAGAAGTTTTATCATGAAACTTATGTCACGTCATGTGTTAATTTTGCATTTTATGTTTGGGCATTAGCTTTCTCTGAGAATTGTTTTTAATTAGAAAAATTTCTATGCCTACATGTATGACATTTATCTTTGCCTACATATTAATGACTGCAGTAATGGGCTCAAGCTTAACAACTGTGAGGATAGCGCAGGACCGGGCAGTAGATCGGGTTGTTGTATATCGGGTTGCTATGAGTCGGAATTGACTCAATGGCATCTAACAATGAGTTATTATATTAACTTATGTGTGTGTATTAGTTTATTTCTTGTTGCTGAGGATTCTGAGGTCTAGGGCGTGTGTGTGTGTGTGTGTGTGTGTGTGTGTGTGTGTGCGTGCGCGCATGTGTGTTATGCTTGTGACTCTCCATAATATCTTAATTAGTTGCTTGGTTCTTTATATTCAGCATAGTTTTTCCAGGCAGTACTTACATACAAGGAGCTTTGGTGATGCGGTGAATTATGTGGGGAGCTGCTTATTGAAGTTGGTGATTCACACCTGCAAGCCACTTGCAGGAGAAAGATGAGTCAATGTGCAGCCATAAAGACTTACAACCCTGGATACCCGGGTTCGCTATGAGTTGAAATCAATTCCTCAGCAGTAGGTTTTAAACTGAAATATACTTACTCCTTACTTATAGGAGACCTGGTGGTGTAGTATGTTACACATTGGGCTGCTTCTCACAAAGTTAGTTGTTTATACCCACCAACTGCTACTTGGGAGAAAGGGAGCTTCTGTACCCCTAAAGCTTTACAGCCTCGGAAACCCCACAGTGCAGTTCTCCTCTGCCCAACCGGGTCCGTATGAGTTGGAATTTATTCTATGACAGTTGGTAATATGACAACTTCTCACTTATCAACTATCATATTATCGAACTATGCCTTTACAACCATTGTAAAGAGGTAATATCTAACAATAAAGCCCAGGTGCTAGACAAGAGTAAAGTTGACTGCAATCGTTAAGGCATGTGTTGACTTAGTTGGACTATTCTCAGTGGTTTGGTAGTTGTGTAATGATATAACTTGGCAACTATAAAATATAGTCATTTTCCATTTTGTGATATGATGTTGTCGTCTTCCATTTTGCATAATGTTGGTTTTCACAGAATGACCTGGTCTTTGGAAACTAACCAAAAGTGAGGAGTGGGTGTCTGCAGATCTAGTTTATTCCTTTTAATTATGGTGTAGTATTCCATTGTATGACTTTACCACATCTTATTTATTCTTCCTCCATTGATAGACACTTAGACTTTTTTTCTTTTCTTATTCTGATCACTGCTACAGGGAACATTTTTTTTGTATGCTTTCTTAAGGATGTTGCCTAAATGTGGTATTACTAAGGTGTAGGTATGAACATTTTGTTTTGCTAATTCCCTGCCATAATTAGGCCAATTTATATTTCCATCTTATTTTTCCCATGGTCTCATCAAAATTTGTAATTGTCACACTGTCTAAATTTTGGCACTGATTTGTCAGTGATGTTAACATTTTAATTTGCACTTCTGTAATTATTAAAGAGATTAAGAAGAATTTTCTCATATTCTTGGCAATCATTTCTTCTAGGACAGTTTGCTTTTTAATCTTTAATTGATTAGCTGTTTACATTTTTTATTCTATGTAACCATTCTTTCTTAATGTAAGTTTTTGGGTAGTTCAGCAAGTCACCCTTGTTGCTATAGATCTCTACTTTGCAACTTAGTTACTGAGGAGAAAACCCATGTCTCTTTCAGTTGCTGGTTACTTCCTCCTCCTCACAAAAAGAACCAGGCGCTGTTAAATTGACTCCAAATCATGGCAATCGTATGTGTTTCAGGGCAGAACTGCACTCCACAGGGTCTTCATGGCTGTGGCCTGAACTTCCCTGGGGGGAGGGGAGGATTTCTGGGTGGGTTCTACCACCTACCTTTCAGTTAGTAGCCAAATACTTAACTCTTTGTGCCATCCAGGCACATACAGCTTCCTTTTAGCTCCTGTATATTCAGAGGGCCTTCTGGATTCTTTCTATGGTCAGCCTCTGTTGGCAGTGTTTTCTTTCTCTGCCACATGACTTAGCTTTTTTCTGTTGTAAGCACTTATGTGGTCTTCACTGACAAACTGGGAAAACCCATCTCACCCTAACAATAAATAGCCTCTTTTCCTTCTGACACCATGAGATAGCTAGCAACTAGGACTCTTGCCACGTAGATTTCTTAAACGCAACTCAGTTAAGTCCAGCATATCTTCCAAATGAGAGATTTGGGGAGAGTTGTCACCTTTGCTATGTGTCTCATAAGTATAGCATAGCTTTCCATGTAATTAAAAACTAGTGGGCATTGAATTGATTCCACTTTGTGGTGGCCCCATGTGTCATCGTAGAGCTGTCCTCCGCAGGGCTTTCAGTGGTTACACTTCAGGCTACTAACTGGAAAGTCAGCAGTTTGAATCCACCAGCTGCTCTGCAGGAGAAAGACGCCCTTTTTTTTTTAAAATTTTTTATTTTTTTAAACATTTTATTAGGGGCTCATACAACTGTTATCGCAATCCATACACACATCAATTGTGTAAAGCGCATTTGTACATCATTCTCAAAACATTTTCTCTCCACTTAAACCCCCGACATTAGGTCCTCATTTTTCCCCTCCCTCCCCGCTCCCCCTCCCTCATGAGCCCTTGATAGTTTATAAATTGGTATTTTGTCATATCTTGCCCTGTCCGACATCTCCACCCACTTTTCGGTTGTCTGTCCCCCAGGGAGGAGGTCACATATAGTTCCTTGTAATCGGTTCCTTCTTTCCTACCCACTCTCCCTCTACCCTCCCTGTTTCACCACTCACACCATTGAATCAAGGGAAATGGAGGAAAGAGCTGGGAGACACCCTTTCTATCCTCATAAAGAGTTAGTCTTGGAAACCCGCAGGGGCAGTTCCACCCTGTCCTATAGGGCCACTGGGAGTCAGAATTGACTCTCTGGTAGTGGGTTTGGTTTCTTGGCGTAATTTTTTCAAAGTAGATCACCAAGCCTTTATTTTCAGGTGTCTGGTGAACTTGAACCTCTAAGTTTTCAGTTAACAGAGCTCACTAACTACTTTCTCTGCCTCGGGACTCCCATTCATTTACCCCGACATTCTTTAACTTCTCTCAAAAATGTTTTCTAGTTTTCAATGTAGATAGGTCTTCTATATCTTTTTTTCCCTTCTATATATTTTGTTACATATTTAGTTTCAGATTGTTTCTTTTTCAAGACGCCTTTTTAAGTTTGTTTGTTTTTTTAAAATTTGTGGCTGGCTTATAAAATGCAATGAATTTTTAAGTATTCTAGCAACCTGGATAAATTCACTTGTAAATGCTTATAATTAGTTTACAGGGGCTTTGGGGTTTTCTTGGTATATAAGCAGATCACCTGTGAGTAATCATCTGCATCTAATGGCACTTCTTCCTTTCCAGCCATTATTCTTTTTGTTTCTTTTTCTTGCTTTCTTATACTAGCTAAACCCCCCAGTGCAATGTTGAGTAGAAGTGATGATAATGGTCATCTCTGTCTTGTTTTCAACTTCGGAGCTAGGTAAGTTTTTCATATTTTACCATTAAGTATGATACTTGCTTTAGGTTGTTGTTGTATTCTTTTGTGAGTGTTCTAGTAAGTTTTATTATGATGAGTATTGACTTTTCTCATGTTTTTTCTGTACTTATTTGGATGGTTATTATGTGTATTCTCAAGCTATTTATGTGTATTAATACTTTTTAAAATACTGTATGTTCTTTTTATGTATATTGCAGTATTTGATTTGCTAATATGTTGATTTTTTTTACTTTATTTTTTTCCTTCTTTTTTTTGTTTTCTTTTTGCTTTGTATCTGTGAATGGAGAATTATTTATTTTTCTTCCTTGTAATTCCCTTGTCAGTTTTGCCATCAAGGTTACCCAGGTTGTTAAAAAGTTTAAAGGAGCCTATTATTTTCTATGCTTTGAAAAATTGGACAAGTGTGGTGGTGTACCTGTAATTTTCTTTATGGAAATGTTTTTAATAACATTCAGTTCCCTTAATGTCTTTATGGACATTAATAACATTCAGTTCCCTTAATGTCTATATGGACATCAGCTTTTTTATTATTATTAAATACTTTTATTGGGGACTCTTAGAGCTCTTATTACAATCTATACATTCGTCCATTGTGTCAAGCACATTTGTACATATGTTGCCATCATCATTTTCAAAGCATTTCCTTTCTACTTGAGCCTCAAGAACATTTTTATTTATTTTTAAATTTTTATTATTTTTTACAATGGGACATCTGCTTTTTATATATTCTAGCTTTGTATTTTTTAAGTAATGTATTGTGTTGCATTTATTGGCATAAGATTATCGTATCTTCTTACTGGTACTACAAATTTCTATAGTAATCTGCTTACATAACCAATTTTGGCTTTGGGTTTTATGTATTATATGCTTGTTTTCTGTCTCACTGATTAGTCATTTTCTTGGTTCTAGAGGTAGGAGTTTAAATCATTGAGTTTCTCAGCCTCTCTTCGAGTCTCACTGCCATAGAGTTGACTGTGACTCAGAGACTGTGAAGGGCAGATCAGGACTACCCCTGTTAGTTTCCGAGGCTGTGCCTCTTTACAGGAGTAGAAGGCTTCATCTTTATTCTGCGGAGCGGTTGATGGTTTTGAACTACTGACTTTATGATTAGCAGCTCAACATGGAATCCACTATGCCACCAGTGCATTGTTGTTTGTTAGGTGCCATCAAGTCAGTTACAACCCATAATTACCCTATGTGCAATAGAAGGAGACACTGCACATTCTTGTCATCCTCACAGCTGTTCCTGTGCCTGAGCCCATTGTTGTAGCCACTGTGTCAGTCCATCTTCTTGAGGGCCTTTCTATTTTTTGCTCCCCTCCAAATATAATACCCTTCTCGAAGGACTGGTCTGTCCTGACACTATGTCTAAAGTATGTAAGATGAAGTCTTTGTCATCCTTGCTTGCCTGAGTGGTATTCTGGCCGTACTTCTTCCAAGATAGAGTTGTTTGTCCTGTTAGCAGTCCGTGAGACTTTCCTATTCTTCTCACTACAGTTCAAATATATCAGTTCCTCAGTCTTCCCCACTCAGTGCTCCATTTCCACATGCATGTGGGGCAATCGAAAAGACCATGGTTTGGGTCAGGCACACCTTATCCTCCAAGTAACTTTCTTGCTTTTTCATTACTCTATAAAGATTTATCTAATGCAACATGATCTTTTGATCTCTTGATTGTTGATCCAAGCAAGACAAAATCCTTGACAACTCAGTCTTTTCTCTATTTATCATGATGTTACCTATTGATCCAGTTGTGAAGATTTTGGTCTTCTTTACAGTGAGTTGTAATTGATATTGAAGGCTGCAGTCCTTCATCTCCATCAGCAAGTGCTTCAAGTTTTTCTTACTTTCAGCAAGCAAGCTTGTGTCATCTACATAGAGAAGGTTGTTAATAAGCCCTTCTCCAATCTCGATACCACATTCTTCTTCATATTATCCAGTTTCTCTGGTTATTTGCTCAGTTTGCAGATTGAACAAGTATGGTAAGAGGATACAACCCTGACACACACCTTTTCTGATTATAACCCATGTAATATTCCCTTGTTCGGGTCGCACAACTATCTCTTGATCCTTATACAAGTTCCTTGATCCTTGTACAAGTTCCACTATGAGCACAAGTGTTTTGGAATTACAATTTTCTCAAGGTTACCCATAGTTTATTATGGTCAAATGTATTTGCATAGTCAATAAAACACAAGTAAACATATTTCTGGTATTCTCGTCTTTGAGCCAGTATCCATCTAACATCATTAATGATATCCCTGGTACCGTGCCCTCTTCTGAATCCAGCCTGAACTTCTGGCTGTTCCCTGTCAATGTACTGCTGTAACTTTTGTTGGATGATCTTTAGCAAAATTTTACTTGCATGTGATATAATGATCCTATTCTATAGTTTGAGCATTCTATTGGGTCACCTTTCTTTGGAATGGGTACAAATATGATTATCTTGTTAGCCAAGTAGCTATCTTCCAATTTTTTTGGCATAGATAAATGAGTGCTTTCAGTGCTTCATCATCAGCTTGTTGAAACATTTCATGTGATATTCCATCAATTCCTGGTGCCTTGTTTTTGGCTAGCACATTCAGTGCTTCTTGAGCTTGGTAGAGTAACTGTGATCTTTCCATCTTCTTTTGATGCTTCCTCCATCATTCAATATTTTGTCCATAGAACCTGTCAGTATTGCAACTCGAGACTTGACATTTTTTTTCGTTCTTTCAGTTTCAGATATCCTGAGCATGTTTTTGATTTTCTAACATTAAGTCTTTGCACATTTTATTATAATATTTGTCTTCTTGAGCTACTCTTGGAAATTTTCTATTCAGCTCTTTGACTTCATCTTTTCTTCTATTTGCTTTAGCTACTCTGTGATTAAAAGCAACGCACTCTATGATGCATTAACAGACAAGGGTGGTTCCTTCTATTAGTATTCTTTTAATACAGGTAGTCTTAGCATGCAAAGTAAACTCATGCATATTGGAACTACCCCTTGTTTTGAAGCATACACGCTTAGGCTATGATAAGTTTCCCTTGTCTGCATCCCACAAATTCTGATATGTTGTATCTTAATTTATATTCAGCTCAACCTGTTTTTGAATTTTTGTTTTGAGTTCTTCTTTGACCCACAGAATATTTAGAAATACAATTTTAAATTTCCAGACCATTTTTGTAGATTTTTGTTATATTAATTATTTTTGGCTTCCATTATAATTAAGGCGCACATATTATGAATGGTATTATCCTTCTTGTAATATGTTGAAGCATTATTGATGGCCCAGTATGTGGTCAGTTTTAATAAATCTTACATTGACTCTTACATTGAATCTTGAACACAATGTGAGTGTAAAATTTTGTCTTAGTTTTTTTCCAAAGTTTTATTGGCTCATAATCTACATATCATACAATTCAATAATTTTATCAAGAATAGTTCATATCAAGAAGAGTTGTACAATCAATTTTAGAGCATTTTCTTCTTTTTAAAATATATATAAACCCTTTTATTATACACAGTCTAGACATCATATAATTCAATAGTTATATCAAGAAGTGTTTGGGGTCTTAAAGACTTGAAGATAAACAAGCGGCCATCTAGCTCAGAAGCAACAAAGCCCACACGGAAGAAGTACACCAGCCTGTGTGACCACAAGGTGTCGAAGGGATTAGGTATCAAGCATCAAAGAACAAAAAATCATATCATTGCAAATGAGGGTGAGTGCAGAGTGGAGACCCAAAACCCATCTGTAGGCAACTGGACACCCCCTTACTGAAGGGTTGCGGGGAGGAGAGGAGC
>NW_022103899.1:26970464-26989918 GCF_000313985.2 Echinops telfairi | reverse complement strand
ATGAGGGAGGGGGGAGTGGGGAGGGAGGGGGAAAATGAGCTAATACCAAGGGCTCAAGTAGAAAGAAAATGTTTTGAGAATGATGATGGCAACAAATGTGCAAATGTGCTTGACACAATGGATGGATGTATGGATTGTGATAGAGTTGTACCGAGCCCTCAAAAAATGATTAAGGGAAAAAAAGTGTACAATTGCTACTGCATTCAGTTTTAGAACTTTTCCTTCCTTCTTTTACTCCTTGTTATTAGCTCCTCATTTCCCCCCAACCTCTCCTGCCACACCGCCCAGGAATCCTTAATTCAATTATTGTCTCTATAGATTCACCCATCTTGGGTTTTATATACCGGGAAACATTGAAAAACACCTAGCAAAGGATATAGTAGGCTACCAGAGATAACAAAATACAAACATTGAAAAATACATAACAAAGGATCTAGTAGGCTACCAGCGATAACAAAATACATCAGAGATAATCCCTAGTGTGAAAGAAAACAAAAAATATTAAAAACTAGAGCAAACTCAAAATGTGTCAAAAGGGAGCTCATATGATAAAGTACACATTTCAACCTAGTTACGTCTGTTATAGTCCACTTTCCAATGTGTTCTGTATAATAGCAAAGCCGCTCACATCCCCGGTCTGTGTTCAGAGGGAACACAATGAATTTTGTTGTTGCTTTGTTGGGCTCAGTGTTCGATATCCGGTAGTTCGACCTCATTTGTCCAGTGCATTGTTGAGATCTTGATTTTTTTCTTCTGAACTAACCAAACCAAACTCTGTGCCATCCAGTCAATGTTGACTCAGAGAGACCCTGTAGGACAGGGTAGAACTGCCTCTGTGAGTTTGTGAGACACTAATTCTTTACGGGAGTAGAAAGCTGTATCTTGCTCCCAAAGAATAGCTGGTGGTTTCGAACTGCTGATCTTTCAGATTGTTTCCCAGAGTATAACCACTACACCACCAGGGGTCCTATTAAGCAAGGTGTAATAAGATGTCCTACTGTAGTTATGAATTTGTCTGTTTCTTTTTGAGTTTTATAAACTTTTACTACTTTTAATATATTGGGTACTTACAGATTAATGACCGTGATACTGTTCTCATGGACAGGTGTAAGCAAAAAGACTAGCACGTCAAAAGCATTTATTGGTAGATAGAAACTTAGTAGATAGGAGGCATACCATCATAGACATTCATGTCTTCATAACGATTTTGTAAGTAGGAATTGATTAAAGAGTAGAGAACTACAGGAGAGACCCACAGGGGCAAGGCCACAAGCAGCTGGGTCTCTTCAAGCTCACTAAGTAGACCGCTTTTGTGGGGCTGTTATCTTAGTCAAATTTGGGCAGTTGGTGCAGAATTTTGGTTTTTCTGAGCTCTTTCCTGACCCGCTTTTTCAGTGGATGCATGTGCACTGTTGGACCAAGTTGGAGTCTGGAAATTCTGAATAGCGTCTATAGCAATGGGATCTGTGATACTTTGCATATTTAGTTGGGCAAGAGCAAAAACACCTTTACTTTTTGTTCAAATTCCACGTTAGTCCTGAAACCATTTTCGGCCAATTAACGACCACGTGTGCCCCTGCTGTAACTGCCTCTTAAACCAGTTGAGCCCGCCTTTTAGGAGGAGGAAGACTGTGACGTGGAAGACAACCGAGGCATAGATTTTGTAGGTTTCATGACTTACTTTACAAGGTCACCCTGTCTGTCCTGCTGCTGATATGACTGTTATGCTCCCCTCAGACTATTGTCTCTGCACCGTGTGATCGCTCATATATTGCCTGCTTCTTTGGTTGATTTAATTTTTATAGCTATTATTTCTTCTGCATACTGTCTCCAGCAATCTGTTCCTTTTCAATTGATCCCTATATCATTTTGTAGGATTCTTTAGTTTTAAAAATGTTTCTTGCCATAAATTCTATTTTTTCTGATAATCAGCAAAGTATGTCAGTTTTCTTTTGGTTAATGTTACATGCTATATTTTTTAATCCCATCTGTACAATGTTTCTACATGCTTATATTTGAAGTGAATATACTTTAAGGAGTTTGATTATTTGTTTGGCAAACTTAGACTTTATATAGTAATATACACACAATTCATGTACTGATATAGTTGGGTTAAATATACAATCTTTATTTGTTTTTTATTTAATCTCTTTGGCCTTTTTTGGATTTAAAGATTACTTTATTGTTTCCTTTTTTGAAAATGTACCTCTCACCCCCCACACACACACTTAAATACCACACATTTTTTGGGGGGAGGGGGCCTATTATTTAATGGTTATTCTAACAATTACAACCTGTATCCTAAACTTACTACTAAACTCTAGAAAACCAAGCTCTGTCATCAAATTGATTCCAACTCATAGCAGTCCTCTAGGACAGGGTAGAAACTACCCTGTGGGTTTCTGAGACTGTAAATTTTTGTGGGAGTAAAAGGACTCATTTGTCTCCCATGAAACTGCTGGTAGTTTTGAACTGCTGACCTTATGGTTAGCAGCCCAACACATAACCCACTGCACCACTAGAACTCAAATTATGACTTTCCCCACTATCCTGAAACTGCTAGAATCTTTATACCTTGTACAATATTTTAGGTTTCATTTTGACCATACATTTTTACTTGCTTACATATTAATCCTCTCTGATTGTGGTTATTTCATCTTTATTTCCATGTTTTTCATCTGGGGCAATTTTATTCTAGCCAAATAATTTTAACTCTCCTATAAAAATTAAAATTAAAAAAATTAAAAGTCTCCTTTAGTACAGGCTTGCTGGGGACTAATTTCCTGGTATTTGGTTCTTTGCACATATCATTGTTTCACCTTAATTTCTGAAGGAGTATTTTTACTAGGTATTCTAGATTTTGGGGTATTATTTTCTTTTGACCAGTTAACTATCATTCTATTATATTCTCACTTCAGTTGGTTTTTGTTGCAAAATTCCTGTCTTGTTTTACTACTCAAGATCAAATATACTTTTTGCATACCTGTTTTTAAATTTCCCCTTTTCTTTTCCTTCATCTTTCTTCTCTTCCTCTTCCTTTCTTTTAGTAGTTTGATTGTGGTGTTCTAACTATAGTTTTGACTATGTCCAGGTTCGAGTTCACAGAAATTCTTGAATCTGTAGCATGACTTTTTCCATCAGGTTTGAAAAACTCTGAGTTACTGTCTTTGAATATTATTTTTATTTTTTTCTCTCCTGTCCACGACTCCTGCATGTCCCACATTTCTCTTGTTCTCCATCTTCCTGCCACCTTTCCCTTTCTTCCTTTAAGCACTGTCTTCCTCTCATCTTTCTCTCTCTACTTCCTTGTAGGTACTTTTTATTGACCCGTCTTTTAATTTTCTAATTCTATATGCTAATGTGCCCAGTTTCTGTAAAACCTATATATTTCTTCATATTTTGTATTTTTCCAGTTTTAGAATGCCTATTTCAGTGTTTCTTTTTCTTTTTTCTAATCATCTTATTGGGGGCTCATACAACTCTTATCACAATCCTTACATACATCAATTGTGTAAAGCACATTTGTACATTCTTCAGTGTTTTTTATTGATCCTGATCATTTGAAAATTCTCCATCCTTCATCAATGTTGTCCATTTCCCCTCTATTTTCTTTCATATGTTAGAATTACTTAAAAGTCTTTATTTTTTTACTTTAATATTGAATCATTTTTGGGTCTGATATTATCTAGAATTATGTTTTCTCTTAATTATACTGTCTTGTCTGCTGTATATTTTAGTAATTTTTAAGTGTGTACTAGACTTTGTGTGTGAAGAAACCATAGAGTCTCCAGACAGTGTCATCTTCCAGGAGGTTTTCATTTTTCTGTGTTGTTTCAGTAGGGTAAGGGTTAGGCCGCATCTACCTAATCAGGGATTGCGCCGTTTTAGGGCTGTGTTAAGATTCATAAAATTTACTTTTCCTCTCATTGGTCCTCTTAAAACATATATTAATTATTCTCCTTTCTGAGAGACCCATTTCTACAAAGGTTTCAGCAGTCTCTGCCTCAAAAATTGGTAATTGTCTTAGTTGTTTAAAATGTCGTAGGTCCAAAAAGACAATCAGTTTCAATTCCACTCTATTCCTTTGACATCAAGGGTCCTTCACAAAATGTAACCATTTTCTTCCCTATCATTCCAGAGAAAGTCTGTTATTTCCTTTCAACTTTTCTCCTTACTACAGAATCTTCTTATGAAATAAAAATGTCATGTGAAGGATCGATATAGGAACTAAAAATAAGTCCGCTGCTGTGGTTGGAGTAGGAGGTTTTGACACAGCTGCAATTTAGAACACATCGGAAACTACAATGATAATGTAATTTAAACATCAAGCGAATTTTATTAAAAGGTTCTTTGTGTTTAAAGAGAAAAATTACACTATTATGACTATATTTTAATTTTAGTGTTAATTTTCTTTTAGTGTTTCAGATTTTGAGATGATGCTCCTGAATCAAGGAAGTGTGCTATAATGTAGTCAGCTTTGAAAAAATGTAATTACCTTTGCATCCCCCCCCACAATCTTTTTGAAGTCCTTGCATATCAAAAATAGTTACTATTTCCTAAGAAAAGTTCTTTCACTTTTAGCAACTTGAAAATGATTCTCTATGACTAAAACCATTTTTAACGGTTTTGTTGCCAAAAATTCAATTAATACCACTCTTCTGTGTTTTTTCTTTCTTTTTTAAAATTTTTTATTAAGAATCATTTTATTTCAAAAATTGTTTGCTTGTTTTCTGTTTTATTGAGACTGGGAGATGATTACAAGATGCATGAAACTGAGCAGAATTTTGCATGCCTAACTTTGTGATGCTTTTGCAATGTCCTACTAGAATTGTCTGGAGTTAGAATACAGATTGAGATTGAAGATAGAAATTAAGAAGTTGCTTGCACTTACTTTTAGGGTCATGGGACTGAATGAGTAAGTGTGCTCACTCCTGGGGAGGAAGGATTGTAAGGATATTTAAGTGTAGCTGGATAAGTGGTCCAAGAACTAAGTTCTAAAATATTCCAAATTGTGGAGGTCAGAAAGACAAGTAGACACAACAAAAGAAATGGGAGGAGAGATTGGTAAGATAGGAGAACCAATAACAGGTAGTGATCCAGAAGCCAAGAAATGACTGATCACTGGAGTCGCTGAATCATAGGAACTGAGTAAGAGAAGCCCTGAGAATTCAATCAGGGCTCCAAGCCCTGTTTCATGAAAGCACAGAGGGATCCCTGTGCAGTGGTTGACAGCGAGTTTATTGAAGGTTTGCATAAGGTGTAGCCAACAAGGTGTGGGCTTCTCTCCCAGCTTCAACAAGATTTGCTTCACTTTTGGGGTTCTGTGTGAGATTTCCTTTGAAGCAGTGGTAGTCTGAGAACTGTTGGAAGACATTCTACAGATGGGAAAGGTTCCAGAGAATGATGGGGCCGTCTCTGGTGTAACTCCCAAGCAAAGTCTAAAGCTGGGGGTGAGCTAAAGGAATAGATGATTACTAAGGTCTTTTTCATCTCTAAAGCTCTTGGATTCTAGTCTTGGTTACAGTCTCAGAACAACAAACTCAATTCAGACTCCACTACTGCTCAGTTCTGCTAATGGCCATGTTCGAGACGTGTCGTGGCTGTTGTCAAGGGCCGTTGAGTTTGTTCCCACTGTTAGTGCTATTATCTGTGTTATTTTCCTTAAGAAGACAAAATTTTCATTTTGGTGAAACTCATCCGAAATGAATTTGTAGAGTGTGGTACTTTGAAGTCTAATGAAGGTGGTATACAAATATGCTAGTTGTTATAGAGCTATTGTGGACCCCTAATTGTTTTGCTTTTAAGTTAGGTAAGTTGCATTACAAGTGCCTCTTAAGAATGGTTCTTTTTTGAATTGTGCTTTTATAATATAATATTTCATAATTTTTTCTTTTTTAATAGACTTGGAAAATATTTACATTTCAACAAATGAATTCTACACTTGAAATCTGCCACATTCCTGTGCCTCCTCCTCCTTTAGAAAATTGATCTTAAAACAGAGGTAAATTCATATTCATTAATTTTTAAAAGAATAAGTAATGAATGTCCCTAATATTGTTAGATGTGTAGTTTCTGGTAATTTTTTGGTGTGTTGCTTCTATTTGTTGAGTATTTTTACCTAGGTGATTTAATATAGTAAGATGTTAATTATTGCCTTTGAATTTTACTTTTGAAAGCATTTCTCTTTTAATATAGGCAGACCCAAATTATGAGCAAGTTCTGTTCCTAAATCTTCCTTTAAGTCTAGTTTGTACATTAGTTGTCACAGTTAAATATGGTTCATATCTAGTGTCATTTGTTTGTCTTAGTGTATAGTGTTCCTTTGTGTGCCTTAAAAATGTAATAGTGAGCGAACAAAAGGCTATTCTCATGCAACTTAGCATCGAATGGGGGAGATAGACAATTAGTGACTAATGAGATTTAATAATTGAACTATGAAACTCGAAGAAGCACTAGCAAAGAAAGAAATTGTGTTGGGATAGGAAAGAGGACTGCTATTTAGAAAAAACAAAGAAGTCCTCATAAATATAAGAGAGATATGCTGATAGATATAATCTGGGAAGAAGCATTGAGTCAAATAACAGGAGTAAGACAGCATCCCAGTCTGGGTAAAGGTGTGCATAAAGGTATAAAGAAACTGAAAGGATGCTGTCCTCTGGGAAAGGGATTAAATAGGAGGTCCTGGATAGAGTGAGGGAAAAAATGTAGAACAAAACACAAACTCATAATAGAAACCATCCTTACTAGTCTTTAGATCCCCAAGACTATAGCCTAAGAACCTATCTTGTATCCAATTTTGTGATGGGTTACCCCTTTCTCAACCTTCCCCCTCCCTGACCATGATATGGCTACTCTCATTACTGTTCCTGAGGGGCTTATCTTTCCTGAATTCCATGTGTTGAGAGCTCTTTTCTGTACCAATGTGTGTTCTCTGGTCTAGCCAGATTTGTAAAGTAGAACTGGGTCATGAGTAGGGGACAGCGGGGGTAGGAGGGGGGTATTCAGGACCTAGAGGAATGATGTGTGATTCATCAATGCCGCACTACACCTTGGTTGAATCAGCCCTTCCTTATACCACTTCTGTGGGGGGATATCCAATTATTTACAGATGGGCTTTGGGTTTCCACTCCAATCTCTCTGTTTGCATTGATATAGTTGTTTGTTTTGGATCTTTTGATACCTGATGTCTGATCCTGTTGACACCTCATGATCACAGAGGGGCCGGTGTGCTTCTTGCATGTGGGCTTATTTGCTTCCCTGCTAGATGGTCTTTTGCTTGACTTCAAGCCTTTAAGACCCCAATGCTGTATCTTTTGACAGCTGGGCACTGTGAGGAACAGAAGAATTTCTCTTAAGTTGTCTCCCCAAAATATGTACCAGCTGTTTAAGAATGACTGTACAATAGGTGATCAGCGAAAGTAGGTCAGAGGTTATTCTCCTTAACATCAGCCATCTATAGTGGCTAGACTATTAGTCTGACTCACCCTAAATAAGACCCACTCCCTTCTGATAAGGATAATGGTGATCTGTTTATTTGCAGGAGATACCAGAGAGGGCAAACCCGCCCAAGGATGACCAAGGTTAGGTAACCATTATCAGCTGTCTAGATCAAGCAGACACCACTGTTTATCCCACAACAAATGTGGGCACACCCCTAGGTCATCCCCCTCCTATTGATTGTATTGCCTATGTTGCTACCCCTCCTGGTGACTTAGGTTATTGTCCGCTATCAGGGGACTTGCATGCCTCCCAGAATTGTAGTTGTTGGTTTTATTATATGAGACTTCAGAGTGATCAAACTTGTTCAAGAATGAAGTGTACTGCCCCTTTCTGTGACACATAAAGTAATATGATGTGTGGTTAGCAATAAATAAGGAAGCTCCCTGGTTCTCGAGAGGGCGGCTGAGGAAGGAGGGCTGCTTCCCGTGAGGGTGGCTCCCATGAGGGTGGCTGGCCGAGGGTGGCTGGAGAAGGTGGCTAAGGAGGACGAAGCAGCGGCTTCTTCTCTGACGGCTAAGCCCCCTCCACGAGGACCATCAAGCCGAGCTGAGGTGAGCAATGCTACCATGAATTGCGTCTGACTCCATTACTTGACTCCATCCTTTAACTCTCCATTACTTGACTCCATCCTTTAACTCTCATGCGCTCTACGATTTTACTGTAATCTCTACTTATTACCGCTGTACAATTGCGCCTACCGAACCTGTGATGTTTTGTGGGGTTCCCTCTTTCCTTTAACCCCACAGGGCACCATCCGCTCTCGTCACCGCATTTGCTTATGCACCCATTTTGTTTTCAGGTATCATGTAGGGAAGGTGAGTATCAAAGAGTTCCAGGTTATCAGAACAAAATATTTTTGTGTTCAGGAAGGCCTTGAGTAGAGGCCCAAAGTCTGTCTGGTATCATACATAATACCTCTTGAATTTTTAAGTGAATATGGATCCAAAATTTTTGCTTAAAATGTCAACAGAATTCCTCCAAAATATCTCAGTCTACTACAGCTTTAAACAGTTGTCTCAGCAGAAGATTGCCTGAGACCGCAAAATTTCCATATCTTTAATTTCAAACTTTAGTAATGTTGATATGAGCGATTCATGCCTCTGGAAGAATATCTATCTGTCAAAAGCTTCCGGGTAATTTTTAAAGACAGCTTTAGCTTTCGTTTTAATGTAGCAAAAATATTGAACTTAACCAAGTAGAAAATATAAGCAGAAAACTGAGTAGGTTTTGTTTCACCAGAAATAATTATCATTGCTAGAGTACTAAATGGAGTTCACGAGCATAATTGAATTAATAGTTTGAGTACCTGCTCTGTGCCAGGTATTGGGGATAGAGCACTTGTCCATGTGAAGTACAAATTATAGGAGGAAAAACAGACAATAATGTGTAAGCAGGATAATTACAGATTGTGTTAAATGTAATAAAGGAAATGGTCAGAATGATAGGGGTTGAAGAGTGGTGGCACTGGAGCTGAGCAGGAAAGAGGAGGGTTAGGGCATAGTTTAACTTTCAAAGTGACAGCAATCTAGTCATATTCAAGAGAGTTGGAATAAGAATATGCTAAGTAGCAAGTACAAAGATCAAAGTATTGAGAAACGAAATGCTTATGTTATTGTATGGGTAAATTTTAGTTAAGTTTTTTCTTTTTAATAGTATTTCTTTTTTTCCCCTTAAAGTTGTTGATTAATTAAAATTATTTGCATTATGTTGTTGTTGGCAGCCATTGAGTTGATTATGATTCGTAGCAACAGAATAAAACTGTCCCATAGGACTTCCTGGACTGTACAAGTGAATTGCCAGGTCTTTTCTCCTCTAGAGCTATTGGGTGGGTTGAAACCAGCTGCTTCTATTGGTTAGCAGCTGAATGCTTAATCATTGTGCCTCCTGAGCTCCTTAGTTGTATCTGAGAGATGAGGGAATATACTGGTATTATGATTATCATTGCTATTAACAACTTTATTCCTCTAATTAGAGGCAGTTAGCTTCCAGTTACTTTTTTAAATGGCTTTGATAGAAAACAACAAAACTTGATTTGTTAAATTTGTGGTTAAAAGAAATTTATCCTGAGATGCTTTTTTTTTTTAAATTGGAAGATGGCCATCAGGATTATTTAGGGAGCTTTTGAAAAATACATAAACTGGGACCCATATTGGCTGTTGCAATATATATCAGTCTTAAAAGATGTGTGTTTCTTTTTGAAAACAATATCTGTTCTTCACTCTCATTTTAATAATAGGACATATTCCTTATAGAGAATTTGGGGAAAGTTGCTTAATTGTAGTTTCATTTTCTTACACTTTAAAAATAATGTAGAAATGCATTTTTAAAAATTTAATTTATTAAGATGACAATTTGCACCCTTAAATGTTAAACAAACCTTGCATTCTTTTTTTTATCATTTTATTGGGTGTAGTAATACATTTTTAAAAATTTTCAGAATCTCTTTTAGTCAGCTAAAAAATCATTTAAGTTTATAACTTTAAAACATAGAAATCTTTATCTAAAACATGGTATTTAAAATAATCATGTAACTTATTTTGTTTCTTAAGAGAAATATCATATTTAGTAGTAGCTATTTAGAAAGTATGTTGGAAAAATATCTCATTCTCAATCTCAACCAAAATATAAACTAAGAGTTCTAACATAATTAGAAATGTGTTGTGCTATCTGAAGAAAAAAAATTAATTTTATACTAAGACCCGTAATTGGGATTTTTACAAATAGTCATGCTTGTTCCTATATGGGAAAACTCGATTTTGTAAAGATGTTGTTTGAAATTCATTTGAATGGCTAATTTTTAGTAGTATGGGTGTGGGGAAGAAACTTACCAAAATAAGCATAATATTCATCTGCAAGATTGAAGTAGGCAATAATAATTAAATGTAATCTTAGGAAAATAATTAGAATAGGACTGGTACTATTGAATATTAAATTCTACAAGCCACAATTATTAAAAACAATGTATCTGGTACACACTTAGTGGTTAAAGTAGCTCAGAAGAATTCCAAATACATGCAGTGTATGATAAAAGTAGCATTCCAAGTCAATAAGAAAAAGATGGATATGCAGATAGCATTAAAACAATTGTGAACTATTAGAGAAAATTAATTTGGATCTTGATATCATGTTGCACTCTAAAATAGCATATACATTGTTAACAGGGTAACTATAAATGACATTGCCTTATATGTTGAGAAAGCAGACCCCTGGAGATGTAGTAGGTTAAGAGTTGGGCTACTAATCACAATGTTAGCAGTTCAAATTTCACAGCTGCTCTTAAGAACTTGAGACTTTCAGCTTCTGTAAAGATTACAACCTTAGAAACCTTCAAGGACAATTCTACTGCCCTATAGGGTTGCTATGAGTCAGAATGGAATTAATGGCAGTGAGTTTGTTTTATGCTGAAGTAGTAGTTTTATAAATTGAACACGAGATTATTAGGATGATCATTTGTGCTTTAAAAATCCTAGAGAGCAGGGAGGGTAAAAAATTTCTAGAAAGGGTTATAGTTTTGAGACTGTACAGCAAGCAGGGCTTCAAAAAGTTTGTGGAGAAATGGAATTAAAAGATAATGAAATTTTTCCAAGTAGTTTTTGAAGCCTCCTCGTATTTAGACTTGGAGGCCTACTGGTGATGTTGAGTATGGACAGAGAGAGCAATAAAAGATATTTGATGTTTGCTGGTGAAATGCTATTCGGTGCAGACACATGTTTTGTAACATAAGAAAGTTGAAAACAAGTTGTATGTAGGTTATTAAACAAGTAAGTTATGGTTTTATACTTAAAATTAAATACTCTAGCTGGATCCCATCTGTTTGAATATGTAATGTTATTTGTCATTTGTTGTAGACCTTTGAGATGAATGCTTTTGTGTAGTTGATACATGCAGAAGTAAATTATCTTTCTATTGTTTCCTCCTTTTTGCCACAATCTATTTGACAACAGCACTGATATCCCTCATTCTACATCCTCTTGAATCCAGCTTGAACTTCCAGCAGTTCCCTCTCTATAGATCTTACTGTAGCTATTTTTGAATTATGTTTAGCAGACTATTGCCAGCATGTGATCTTAGTAATATTGTTCAAAAATGTCTTTATTCTGTTTGACCACCTTTCTTTGGAATGGGCAGAAATGTGAATTTCTTCTGATTGATTGGTTAGGTACTAGCTGTCTTCCAGATATTTTGACATAGACTACTAACACTTGCAGTGCTGCTTTTTAAAAAGAAATGTATTTTAGTTCTTCAATAATGTCATTTCTTAGTGGGTACACACTGCTTTTACGTGACATAAATTTTAAGTTGATTTTCAAATAATTAAGTATTATATTATCAACTGGTTTGATTACTGACCTCTCCATTCCTTTGTGGTGACTTTGTCAATAGGGAGCAGGTTCCATTCTATTTCGATTTGTGTTGCTGTATATGTCCATACTGCAACACAGAAAGTAGCTACAGTAGCTAAAACAGCATTACCATATGTGTGATGCAATTCAGGTACCCATTTCTGGTGGCTTTGCCTTGCTTTTGTTTGCTGAATGCTTTGCGCTCGTGGACGAGTTACCGTGTCTTTGGCCAAAGGAAACTGAGAAGTATGTAGAACTGCAGCAATTGGAAAGCTGGTTAGGGAAAATTCATGCCCGATACCCTTGCAGAGAGGACTGACCCAGTGTTGTTGCTGAAATATCTTTGTTAGTATTCTGTCCATTTCTGTCATATGCTGTCTCCTGAAATGGTTGAACATCAACTCTTTTTATTACAGTAAGTCTGTATTTTCCTTCCATCTTTTGATGCTGCTTAAGGCATTCATAGAATCACTCAGTCTTGCAATCCTTCAGGATGCTTAAGAAATATATCTGGCATGAGCCAATGAATACCTGACTGGATCTCTTTTATAAGTTTTTGGGCAGTTGTCTAGTAGGGTTCTGAGCAGCCTTAGGAGTCAACTACTCCAGGCCTTAGATAATTGTTTATAAATCGAAGTTAATAATATATGGTGATTCCGTGCTTGTTATTTTATTAAAACGTTTAGATATAAGTAGCATAAAATAAAATGCAAAGTAATCATGGTGATGTCACAGAATCCATTTTTTGCTAAATATCTAGCTGATATTTCAAAAAAAATAACAGTGGAAGAGGTGGAATACCTGAAAGATTACTTATTTGAAGGGCAACATCATCTGGGTATATAGTTCTGGCTCTATTTCTTTTTAAAAGTATAATTTCTTCCACAAGAATTGCTTTAAACTGGTTCTATGAAAGGGCTTTCTGAGACCTATGGACTCAAGACATTTTAAATTGTGTGCGTGTGTGAGGGTACCATATCGACTTTTTCCTGAAGAAGGAACCACAGCTTTGTTCAGATCTCAAAGGCGTCTGTGGTGTGCCATTCTCCCATCTCTGCTCCCCAGAAGGTTAAGAACCATTAGTTTGTATTTTGGTTGTCATGGTTGGTATGTAATGCTAGTTCACCAAACCAGGTTTTTACTTTTTATTGCTTATTATGGAACATTACAAACCTATAACAAAATTGAGAAAATAGTTTAATGGGACCTGTTTACCAATTAATTAGCTTCAACAGTTTCAAAATCATAGCCAGTCATATTTCATCTATACCCAATACCCTTTCTTCAGTTTCCCTCCCCATTTATTTTATAGTAAATATTTCAATATATATCTCTTAAGAGGTCAGAGTGACTGGTTTGGGGTGTTTTTCTTTCTTTTTAATCATTTAATTTGACACTCATACAACTCGTATCATAATCCCATCCATCCATCCATTGTGTCAAGCACATTTGTACATTTGTTGCCATCATCATTCTGAAAACATTTTCTTTCTACTTGAGCCCTTGGTATCAGCTCCTCGTTTTTCCCCTTTCCCCCACCCTCCCTCCCTCATGAACTCTTGATAATTTATACATTATTATTATTTTTTCATTTCTTACACTGACGGATATCTCCCTTCACCCACTTTTCTGTTGTCCATCACCCTGGGAGGGGGTTATGTGTAGATTGTTGTTATTGGTTCCCACTTTACCCTTCCCCTCCTGGTATCACTACTCTCAATGTTGGTTCTGAGGGGTTTATCTGTCCTGGATTCCCTGTGTTTCCAGCTCTTATTTGTACCTGTGTATATGCTTCGGTCTAGCCAGATTTGTAAGGAAGAATTGGGGTCACGATAGTGGGGAGAGGAAGCATGAAAGAACTAGAGGAAAGTTGTAGGTTTCAATGGTGCTATACTGCACCCTGACTGGCTCGTCTCCTCCCTGTGACCCTTCTGGTAAGGGGTTTGTCCAATTGTCTACAGATGGGCTTTGGGTCTCCACTCCGTACTCCCCCTCATTTACATTGATGTGATTTTTTGTTCTGTGTCTTTGATGCCTGATACCTGATCCTATCGACACTTCCTGATCACACAGGCTGTTGTACGTCTTCCATGTAGACTTTGTTGCTTCTCAGCTAGATGGCTGCTTGTTTATCTTCAGGCCTCTGAGACCCCAGATGTTATATCTTTTGATAGCTGGGCGCCATCAGCTTTCTTCACGTTTGCTTATGTACCCATTTTGTGTTCAGCAATCGTGTTGGGAAGGTGACCATCATGGAATGCCAGGTTACTAGAACAAAGTGTTCTTTCATTGAGGGGAGTACTTGAGTAGAGGCCCAATGTCTGCTATCTGAATGCTAAACCTATAAATATGTGTACATAGATCTATTTCCCTGTTGTCATATAAAAATATGTTTACATATGTGCATGCCTGTATTTAGACCTCTATAAATGACCTTTGCTTCCTAGTTCTTTCCTCTGTTTTCTTTTACTTTCCTCTTGTCCTGCTGTCATTTTCAGCCTTCATTTGGGTTTCAGTCATTCTTCTCAGTTACATTGTCCTTAATCAAGCCTTACCAGGCATCCTATACCCTCCTCACCATCGATTTTTGATCCCTGGTTATTCTCTTGTCCCTGGGTTTGTTAACACTCACTTCCTTCCCCCCACCCTCCAACCCCTCTCCCCCAATCTTCTGTCCTGTTGTTTTCTCTTCCAGATTGTTTATCCTGCCTATCTTAGCTAGATAGACATGCAGAGACAAAAACAAGACAAAGCAAAACAAAACAACAATAAAGAAAACCAATGACAAAAAAAAGAAACACATATAAATAGTTCAAGGTCTGTTTGTTGACCTTTAGGAGTATTTTCCAGTCAACTCTGATGGATTGCCATGCCCTGGCCCCACAGTTTATTTTTGCTATTCCCTGGGGACTTCATTCCTTTGCTCCCCTTGCCTGTTCCATCACATGCCCTTAGTGTTTCGCCCTTGTGTGGTGGCGTCAGATGAAGCACAATTCCCACTGTGTCTCCAGTGTTGTCCTTTGTAGCGCTATGGGTCAGTGAGGGACGTTGGTTTTGTGGTGGGTCCATGCTTATGGTCCTCTCTGCACATTGGCTGCTCTAAGCAGGAATATCATCCTCAGGGTTGGTGGACCAGGGTGTGCTCCACTCTCTTACCCTTACCCTTCTTTTGCTCCTGTGTGCTCTGATCAGACGTGTCTCTCTCCCTGAGCTGTAGCGTCAGTGCTATCCTCTGAAGTGAATTCTTCTGGGGGGAGTGGGGTTTGTCCCTGTAGTTGGAATTGGGGCCAGCCCCTCAGACCTCTTTATTGGTTACCTGGTTCATGCTGGTATGTTGCATTCACGTCTTGGTGCACTGGGTTGAAGTCTGGTCCCTCTCTCCCTGTGGAGATATAAACAACACCCTCCTGGTTTGGGGTATTTTAAAAGGGCAATCTTGATAGATTTTCTCAAAGGAAACAAAATGATGGAAACTTATTGACAAGTTTTAAGAAAATGAAAAACTGCGTTGGTGAGAAAAAGGCCTTGGAATGTTGCATTGAGGAATTGCTTCCCATCACTGTAATGCATCTGTTCATTTTGTGAGCTGCCCTACATTAATTTCATTAGGTAAACCTTACCACTCCCATCTTGATCTTGCCCTTTGACATCTTTTTGTTCCCAAAATTCCGAAAACATCCAAAAGGAACAAATCATATCCCTTTTAAATGTTGCCAAAACTGTCTTGATGTGATGTGAATCAATTCTTTGGGGAATGGTTACAGATATGAAAATACTGCCCTCAGACATGTAAAGACCTAGGTAGGAAAGACATTTGGAAAAACAATAGTATCATATTTTGATATTTTGTTTAATCAAGGCCTCTGTTATAGCAATACTTTTTGACTTACCCTTGTATATACCAGATAAGTTTATTCTTTAGTAAAAGACACACAGCATTTACTTTAGTAGTTTCTAAGGAATACTTTACTCAAATTCTGTGCATTTTTCTTTTAGAGATAAGAAAAACATAGAAGGTGGAAGAAGATGCTGGGATCTGAACGTGGTGTTGTGGAAGAATGGTTATCAGAATTCAAGGTAAATTGTTATGGGGTAAGACTATACTGTGTGATTTTAGATTTCAGTAAATTAGAAAATATGTGTTCTATGGATGAGCTTGTACATATATTTTGATATAAAATGAAAATAGTAAAGTACAAAATAAACATTTCTATTACAACTCTAAAATGCACTAATATAGATCATTGCGGGAAGATAATATATGAAAATGAAAATAGTTATAAAGACTAATGTGTTAGGCAGGGTTCTCTAGAGAAGCAAAACCAGGACACATGATTTAAAATACACACGCATTATATGGCTATATGTATTCATATATATATAAATATGTATATTTATATCTATACATAGCAAAAAGAAATATAACAGCAAATTACTCCACACAGCAGTACAGAGAGCTCAGTCCAAGTCACTTTCTTGGGTCAATTAAAATACTGCAAGTTCTTCCAATTCACACGGCCACTAGCCCAAGGCCAAAGAAGCACACAGTAGGAAGATGGAAGTTGCAAGGTGTAGCAGAGGCCACTAACACAGCGTGTTGAAGAAGGTCGCAGTGGAGCCTCATGGTGTAGCTATGCGAGGTGGCTGGCTGGAGGTGCGGGGTCTGGAGTGGTGGCAAGACCAGTAGAATGGACCCACAGGTAGTAGATACCGCAAGGTCGGGCAGTGCCAAGGCATGAAACAGCAAGGCACAGGATTGAAGTCTACCTCAGTCCGCAGTTTGCTTGGCCAAGTGGAGCAGAGCACTGCATGACCCACAGGTAGCACAGCACACGTGATGAGGCAGGGCAGCTAGATCAGGCAGCGTGCTGGTCTGACCACCAGGCTAGGGAAGTGCTCCTAGCCTCCAGTGAGCCATCTATCTCAGTAGCACCTCTAAAGGAGGTAATCAAGAGGCAACCTGATTGACAGGCTAAACTATACCAACATCTTACAGGTGCCATGTTGGTATAAAAAAACCTAACTATCACAACAAACGGGGCTAGCCAAATCTTAAAGTATGAGAAGAAAGAGGCAGTCTTCAAGCTTTAATAAGGTCCAGTAATAGGACTTGTGCTTTCAACTTTTGTTTCCTTTAATTTTTTTAAATTGTTTTATTAGGGGCTTATCCAACTCATCTCAATCCATACATATATCAATTGTGTAAAGCACATTTGTACATTCATTGCCCTCGTCATTCTCAAAACATTTGCTCTCCATCTAAGCCCCTGGCATCAGTTCCTCATTTTCCCCCTTTCTTCCCCACTCCCCCCTCCCTCATGAGCCCTTTATAATTTATAAATTATTATTTTGTCATATCTTGCCCCGTCCAATGTCTCCCATCACCCACTTTTCTGTTGTCCGTCCCCCAGGGAGGAGGTCACATGTAGATCCTTGTAATCAGTTCCCCCTTTTCACCCCACCCTCCCAATTTTGTTTCCTTTAATTATTCATGATTAAAAATTATAAAATTTATAAACTATGCAAATACTTTATGAAAACAAAATGTGAGAATTAAAGTCTCTCCTATATTACCTTCTGAGTAGATTACTAGTTTAAAGTACTTTGGTAAATCTTGGTATAATTTGTGATTTCTCATTTTTTTCAAGGTAGAATAAAAATAATTACTTTGGTAACTATTTAATAGTTTATTTAATAATCATGTTGGTTTTCTATATTTTCATTTTTCTTAGTTGACTCTATTATAACTCTTTTCAGGCAGAAGTCATGTAAAATAAAGCCCCTAGGTTCCCAGATATAAGTTCATGTTTGTCTTCCTTCCTTGGTTTCTTTTAGGCATTACCTGACACTCAGATCACCAATTATGCAGCAACGTTACACCGGAAAAAAGCACTGGTACCTGCACTCTATAAAGTTATTCAAGATTCAAATAATGAGGTGAGAGAGTTAAGAAAAGTAGTTTTAACATAGTGAAATGAAATATGTGTACCAAAACCTATTTGTGTAAGTTTTGCTGTTTCCCTCTTTAAAAAATAACAAAAACAAAATACTGTTTACGGAACTAGGAAACTTTCTCTCTGCTGTATTTCATTCTGATAGTTGCTTTGGCTTCTCCCAACCCTTTCCTTTTCATATTTAAAAATGTTTTGATCAAATTCTTATCTGTTGAAGGTAATATGTTTTGATTCTTGATTTGAGTATTCATCATCTCAATAGATTTATCATTTAATTGGATTTTTTTTCTGTGAATGTTTCTCATTCCAGAATCCAAAATTTAACTGTATTCTGATTGAGATTTATTTATTTTAGATATTGTTTATAGTTATTTGAATGACAATATAGAACTATATATAATCACTCTAATTAGTGAAATCCAATTTATAACAGAATGCTGCTGCTAGTAAATGCTAAAAATTGTTCAGAGAAACAACCTTTTGTAGTTTAAATGGTCAAGATAAAAACACTTTGAATAAGAATTTCCCACTGTCCAGCCCAGGAAAGAAAGGAAAAAATGCAGTTAGTGAATCCATCTGTTAACTGAGGTAAGATGGCACACATTATCTTTGCACTAGCACATTAGTACAACATACAGTTTTATCTCCAGTGCTTTCATGTATGCTTTAACATGAAAATGAAAGGAACACACAGGAAAGTAGCTTCTTATCTTCCCAGATACAGCCTCCAAGAATGCCTCTGCTGTGTACTGGAGTGAGTTTGAAGAAGTTCAGGTAATCATCTCCTAACCAGCAGCTTAATTTAAAATGCATCTTTATTTTTGTCTTTTCACTAAAAGCTTGCTTATTGACCTCTTTCTTTCCTGTCTCTTCTCAGTTAGGCTTGCATCTGTTGCTACTTATAGCAGCAGCCAAGGGTTCATTTGCTTCTTTTTCTCATGCTGTGTATTTCTGAATGTTTAAAAATTCTAAGGATGGGTAATGTACATATGGTGGGGCTGTTTCAAAGAGTTTGTGGAAAATCCCACTATCTTTTAGTACCATTTTCCATGAACTGAAAAGCCCCTTATATTTGCATATCCTTCTTGGTCAGGTGTTTTCAAGGTTTTTGTGCTGACTTAACATTTAAGCCTTGCTTATTAAAATTTGCCTGTTTTGTGCTTTCTTTTTAGACTGTAAGCTCTTCATGGGCAGTGATCATATATTATATATTCGTTACTTCCCCAGAATCTAGTATGTCATTTACATAATGAAAATTTGATAAATGTTGGTTCTAAATATAAGGCACTACAAAATAAAATTCTAAAATGCTGTCATTTCCATTAGAATTCATTAATACATAAAGATTATCCTTTGCTTTTCCCTTCCCCTCTCTTTACTTGACTTTTACCAAAAAAATACAATCTTTGCACTGTCAGGTTACAAAAGGGCAAACGGTTGATTGGTGTTTTTATTGGTAATTGAGAATTACTTGGCAAGGATGTTGGCTCTTTGTGTGTGTGGGACCCCTTTGTAATGAAAAGGAAGGAGGAGCTAGTCTTAATGGAGCTTGGGAAACTTGAATAAATACATTTGATTTCATAAATTGTTAGCTTATACTGTACCTTTTTCTAGAATTAGAACTTTCTATGTCAGTAATCAGTGATAAAGAGAAATG
>NW_022103899.1:26967767-26968921 GCF_000313985.2 Echinops telfairi | reverse complement strand
TAGTGCTCACTTTCCCTCCCACCTTCATTGTTTACTCCCCAAATCCCCTCACCTTCCCCATTTTTCCCCCTCCCACACACACATCCCCTACAAACCCTTGCATCAGTTATTATCTCTATGCACCTACTCCTTCTGTGCTTTAAAAACTGGTAAACTCAAAAGAAACACACACACACACAAAAACGAAGTGGTAAGGTTAAAACAAATAGTAATATAACGATTAAAATACAAACAGACAAAGAATGTGTTTTTTTATAGAATTGGAAGTTGATCTAGGAAGAGCCATTTTTGGTTGTTTAGAACTGCCGACCATGTAGTCCACAGCTCAACATGTAATCACTACAATATCAGGACTCCTGTTTAGTTTTGTTCGGGAACCTTGAGAAAGAAAGTGCAATCAAAACAGTGGCTTCTGAAGAGATCTACTGAGCGAGATAAATTCCAGAGAGGTCAGCTCCAAAGGTTATGGCAACTGTTCTGAGATTCTAAGGAGGTAATCTTGGTAGACTTTTTTCAAAGGATCGTCATGAAGAAATGTTAAGAAAGTTGACGATACAATCCCACTTGAGGGGAATGGATAACAGAATGGCAGGGGAACAGATACATTGGATGGTATGATACAGATCCAAAAACAGGAATGATAATATTTAATAAACAGGTTCTTGGCTGGGAGGGTGGGAATAAAGGGAATTGATATTAAAGTGCAGGAAGAAAGAAAATGTTTTGAAAATGATGGTGGCAACAATTGTACAATCATGCTTTATCTAATTGAACTATGGATTTGTTATAAAATCTGTAAGAGTCCCCAATTTTTAAAAATGGGAAAAGAAAATTGAAAACTGCATTGGTGAGGAAAAGGCCAGGAAAGTTGCACTGAGGAATTTTTTGCTGTCAGGACAATGCACCTACTCATTCTTTGAGAATACCCAGCACTATTCTAGAAGATTTTCATGGGAAACCCTACCCCATCCAACTACAGCGCTCATCTTGCTCCTTCCTGACTCAGAGGAACATTGAAAAGGAACGTGATTTGAGTCCCTGAAGGATGCCCAAACTCATTTTAATGTATAAATTAAAGAATACAGAATTGTTTGGAGAATGGTTAGGGATATGGAACTGCCATCTTCAGAAGGGTGTAGACCTAAAGGGAAAGA
>NW_022103899.1:26956575-26966771 GCF_000313985.2 Echinops telfairi | reverse complement strand
CACAATCCATACATCCATCCATTGTGTCAAGCACACTTGTACATATGTTGCCCTCATCATTCTCAAAACATTTGCATTTAGCATTTTTTAAAGCACCGAAACTTAACTGCACAATAGTATGTTAAATATAATAGATGTTCAGGTTTGGTGATACGGGATATAGAGAAGCTTATTATTTAGTGACGATAAACATTAAAGGCAGGTTGCTTTTCTTACGTTGAGTGGAGATGCTTTGCTGATACTGAGTCGTTAGATCTTAAATGCCAGAAACCTTCTGTTCTATTGCAGGGATAAATTGTGGTGGATTATGAATTACAAAACTCTGTGTTGTACCTTCTAAACGGACACTAAAACTACTTCCCAAAGAGGTGTTCCAGGAATGTTTTCAGCAGTTGTGACATGGGAATGAGTACACACATATATTATAACTTTCTGAGATTATTATATTTTGAATATGATGACATTAACAAGTACTCAGCTATTTTTTATTGTCATACTTCATAATAATAATACATGAAACCTTGTCCTGGATAGAAATGGAAATATTATAATTTGAGTTATCTAAGGTTAAGACCCAGCATTTATTATAATTATAATCAACTAGTTGTCAGAGCAGGTCTGTATTTTCATCATTTCTCTTATCAGGTCAAATGGTTCTAAACATGTGCTCAGACTTTATAAGAGTAATAATTCTGATAAACCCCTTAGGACCAATATTGAGAGTAGCTATACCAGGAGAGTAAGGGCAAGGTAGGGTGAGAAAGCAGGAACTGATCACAATGATCTACATATAACCCCCTCCCAGGGGGATGGACAACAGAAAAGGGAGACATCAATCAGTGTAAGACATGAAAAAATAATAATAATTTATAAATAATCAAGGATTCATGAGGGAGGGAGGGGAAAAATGAGGAGCTGATCCAAGGGCTCAAGTGGAAAGAAAATGTCTTGAACATGATGATGGCAACATATGTACAAATGTGCTCAACACAATGGATGTATGTATGGATTGTAATCAGAGTTGTACAAGCCCCCAATAAAATGATTTAAAAAATAATAATTCTATAGAACCTCAAAGCAATGTTGGACTTTAGTTATAGGAGGGTCCTTTTAATCATAATTCTGAAATATAATATGCTATTTAGTTAATAAGTTATTTCAGTATGTCACATGCCGTGTATAATAGTAATTAGAACCTATGGCATCATGCAGACAAGTTTGCTTTAAATTCATAGAAGTTCTACAATTATACATACGTCCTCGAAATTCAGTATTATTTTGTAATGGCCAATCTGTGTTATAAAGTTTTCATTGCTGGACTCAATGAAGCATATTGCTTCATGTATTTATCCTTTTATGTTCCAGATTCCTTTGACGCCCTAGCAATTTTTATACTTCAAAGAGACCTCAAATCCCTTAACCCTATCATTTTTTTTCCCTATCGTTTTTTAATGATACTATTACACGTCTTCTCCCTTTAATGTTTCTCTTATCTTTTCCCAGCTACATTTTCATCGACCATCATTACAATTAATAATTTTTAAACATTCCTAACACCTTTGCTTCTCATTCTCTCAGTTCATGCTGTGTGGGCAAAAGCAACACTGGATAAAATCTAGCTATTCATCTGCTTTATAACTGCCCTTGTTACTTGCCCACTTTGAATTCAGGACATCAGCTCTCAAATAGGCACAACATACTGCTTTGCAGTCTTACTTTATTTCCTTGGTACACTTATGTGTGACCGTTAATTTTATTCCTTCTTTTCCCTTACTTTATTGTTAGTACTACCTGTTAAATTTAATATTATTTTCTTACTAGTATTTTATCTTTTAAAATTATTGCCATGCCAGACTTGTGCAGGCTAGTTATTTCAGCAAAACCAGTCTAAATTGGTAGTATGTGTTTAGGGAAAACTAGAAAAGCTTATTTTAATTGTTCTCATTCTGTTCAGTTTTCACTGGCCTGAGATTCCCTCATGAGCCATTTTACTGTTTGGCATAATAAAAATTAGCCAACTAAATATTTAAAAATAGATTCCTGTATACTTTGATTCTCAAAATCTTTTAAATAAATATGATTAACGAAACTAATTTTAAAATGTAACAGTAATTAATTTCTTTTAGTTACATTTAAAATGTTAACTAGCACTTTGGATACCTAAAGATTATGTATTAAAGTGTTTTTACTGCTTGATTTATAATTTGTTTTTTACAGTGTAAAATTTTGACATGGAAATTATTAAAGGTTGGTAAGAAAAAGAGGACTCACAAATATATATACATTGGTTAAACACCTTCTCATCTAATAATTTTGTGCAATATGTTGAAAGGTATCTAGATATTATTATATGGGTAAAAAGTATTTCTTATAATAAGGGTTAGGTCAGTTTAGTTATGGTCTCATGACAAATAGGGATTAAGGTTTTTTGTTCAAAATATTAAAAAATTAATATTGAGAATTAATATTACATAGGTAAATTCATACTTAAAAATAAGTTGTTGTTAGGTGTCATCAAATTGGTTCTTAGTCATAACTACCCTATGTATAACAGAGCGGAGCATCGCCTGGTCTCAGTGTTTCAGGATTGTCCATAGGTTTTCAGCGACTAATTCCTCAGAAGTGGACAGCGTGGTCCTTCTGAGCGGTCTGTTCTTAGCCTGGAAGCTCGGAGAAAACCTGTTCACTTTGGGTGACCCTGCTGGTATGATAAATATCCATGACATAACTTCCAGCAGAGCTATCCATCTGTTTTATACCTGTACTTGTCCCACTTTAATACCACAAACTGACAAACACGTGGTATATTGAAAAACAGTTACAGACAAAAGAATGGAAATAACTAGTGCATTTTATTTTTGCTTCAGCTCCTGGAACCTGTCTGCCACCAACTCTTTGAGCTCTATCGTCGCTCTGAAGTTCGGCTTAAGAGGTTCACATTGCAGTTCTTGCCAGAATTGATATGGGTTTATTTACGGCTTACAGTTAGCAGAGACAGGCAAAGTAATGGTTGTATTGAAGCACTTCTGTTAGGAATTTACAATTTGGTAAGTTGAAAGTTTCTAATTACTTGTAATCTTGCTTTCATATTATATAAATTTAACATGAAAATTGATTTGTGTGTCTGCCTTTGCTGCTATGTTGTATGAGGAATGTTAAACATGGGTACATAGAAATTCATAGAAAATGTCTTAAGAAAAAACAGACAAAATTAAAAAAAATTAACAGAAAAGTAAACACACTGATTTGTTATGATGTGTCTGAACAAGGCATTTTGGAGGATTACCATATGTACTCATGTATAAGCCGAGTGTTTCAGCCCATTTTTTATGCAGTAAAATTAGGTGCCTTATATTTGGGTCAGCTTATACTGGAGTATATATGGTAGACATCAGTTTAGAAAGAACCCATAGTAGAGCAATATGAATATTTCTAAAACTGAAGTGAAAACAAACATAAAATCTATGTGAATGGTCAAATCATTGATGTTTTACAAAAAAACTATGGAAAAAATAGCTTCAAATAATCAGCAGTTTGTAAATGTTATTATTGAGTGCCATCAAGTCATTTCCAACTCATTGCAACCTTAAGTACAACAGAAGGAAACACTGCACCATCCTCACAATTGTTATGTTTGAGCCCATTGTTACAAGCCGCTCTGTCAGCCTATCCCTCTTCTTTTTCGCTTTCCCTCTACATTGCTAAGCGTGATGTTCCTCTCCAGAGACCAAGCATCACCATCCTGGCCCCTAAGGAGCATTCTGACTGGACTTCTTCCAAAGCAGATTAGCTTGTTCTCTTCACAGTTCATGGTTTCCAGTACTTTTCTCCGGCACCCTGACTGAAATACACCCATTCTTCTCTGGCTTCCTTCTTCAGTGTTCCATTTTCCCATGCATTAAATGGCAATTAAAATACCATGGCTGAGTCCGCCACACCATGGTCATCAAAGTAACCTCCTTTATTTTCAACACTTTAAAGAGGACTTGTGCAGCAGATGTACACAGTCTAATGCATCTTTTGAGCTTTTGACTGCTGCTGCCTTGATTGTGGTTCCAAGCAAGATGAAATCCATTACAACGTCAAGCTTTTCTCCATTGATCATCATGTTACCCACTGGTCCAGTTGTGAGTATTTTGAATTATAACATTGAGATATAATCCATACTGAAAGCTGCAATCCTTGACATCAGGATAACTTATTTTAAGAAGGGACACGATGTTGAAAGTGAAATCTGCAGTGTTGTACCATTCACATGAATTTGGAAGGAAACATTCTTGTTCGCGCCCTAAAATAAGATCCTGATTTTTTTTTTTTTGAAGAATTGTAACAAGAGATGAAACATTTCTTTACCAGTATTATCCTGAAAACAAAGCACAATGAAAGCGATGACTACCAAGAGGTGGAAGTGGGCCAGTCAAAGCAGAAGTGGGCTGTTGAGGAATAAAGATCATAACAGCAGTGTTTGAGTTGCTCAAGGCATTTGCTTGTTGACTGGAGAACCAAAGAAGGATGTCATCTGTTACTCTGAAAGTGTTTTGAGAAAGTGGTCCAGACGTTAAGAGAAAACCATCTGTGACAGCTACCATAGATAATGGTGAAGACTTTCCACCAAGACAAGGCTCTCTTCATTCTTCTTTTCAAACAAGGCCAACATTTTGAGAATTTCTGTGAAAATCATTACAGTCCTGATTTGACTCTGTCTCACTCCTTTTGTTCCCCTAATTTAAAAAACTTTAAAGGCCACCCACTTTTTTACTTAAAGTAAAATGTCTGCATTATCTTGGTTAAATTCCCAGGACATTTGGTTCTTTAGGGATGGACTAAATGGCGGATATAATTTTCTTTCTTATTCTTTTTTTTTTTGGATATCATTTCTTACAAAAGGGTTGTGTCTTTGATAGAGCTTACTTTGAGAACTAAAATATATGTTAAAATTTTCTTTTAATTCCATTTTTTCTTGAACTCTTTGAAGACTCTCATATTGGTTTAGTTTAGTGGTACGGTGCTCATTAATTCTCTAAGAATTATAACTCTACTAGTGAATTATTTAAATGTGGTAATAAGTTAGAAAAGTTATACATAGATAAAACAGTAACTGTATTAATGGTTTCTTGGAGGTATGACAGGGGAGGTTGGGGGGAAATGGGGAGGTAATAACATTGAGTACAAGAAACAAGAAAATATTCTAAAATTGATTCTGGTAACAGTTAAACAACTCTTGATATTATTGAATTCCTGAATTGCATAATATGTGGATTATGTGCCAATAAAACTTATAAAAGAAAGAAAAGCTATACTTAGAGTAGTAAATTTTTATATAATGAAACCCGTGAAAGCTGGGACTAAAGGATCGCCCTGTTTGTAGGTCTTGCAAGTTGCCTGCCCTTCATTGGGTGCAGTCTAACACATTGTAACTGCTCTCTGTCAGTGAGAATGTTTCCAGCACATTAGGGGAAAAGTCCTCACCTGTTAATAATATATTTTATAAGTTAAGAAAGTAGTCATCATTTCATGTACCATAGGCCTCTGATTAACTCATCTTTTTGCATTTTTTTAAACTATAGGAAATTGCTGATAAAGATGGAAACAATAAAGTTCTATCTTTCACTATTCCTTCCTTGTCTAAGCCTTCAATATACCATGAGGTAAGTCACTCTGGAAAGGTAGAATAAAATTACACTAAGAGATGAAAACGCTCTCTGTGAGACATTCCTGTTGACAAGACACATGGAGCTACGCCAGAGCCCTGGAGCTGAAGTAGCCATGTGGAGATCCCTGCCAGCACTGAGATGCTTCCACCGCTAAAAGGCTTTCCACCCACTGACATGTGATTGTCCTGCACTCAGCGTCATTGCATATGTTGCGTGAGTCTGAAGAGGAATTTATAGATTGGTATCTGGCATATGGGCTAATATTGGACTTATGGACTTGATCTGGACTGGGATGTTTTCTCAATATTCAATCGCTTTTGTATATAGACCTCTTATACCAAAAAAAAAAAAAAAGATGAAAAGTCAGTTTCTTCTTGGAGATAAATATTCCTAATGCATCTTTACAGATTTGCTTCTTAAAAGTAGATGTTTGTTATTAATAATATAAAGCTGAGCTGTGTTAAGAGAAACAGTAATTAATGAAAATTTTTTCTCTAGTTTTTGTTTGCTTTTTATTCTTCCACTTAGGTCATTTTTCATCTTTGTTTATTACTCTTATGTGGGTTTGAAAATTTATTTTTTTGAAAGTCTTCCATATCTCTTTCTTGCTGATGTGAGCCTTGGAGCGGGTTCTCACTCCTAGTGACCTTAGGTGACAGGGCAGAGCTGCACTCTAGGCCTTTCTGAGCCTCAGTCTTTATGAGAGCAGATGGACAAGTGGTAAGTTGTCTTAAACTGCAGACCTTTTGCTCAGTAGCTAAGTGCTTGCCTGTTGTGCCACCAGGCATGACAGTTACTCAGAAATTACCTATGCTAGATTGATTTGCTCTTGTTATTCTTTAGGAAATTGACTACTTAGAAGAGTTTTAACTCTGATATTTCATGTTAAAAAATTCTACTTGTTCAGCAAAAACCTTTTGGGTTTTGTTTGTATTTTATTTGAAGAATGTGAAAATACTCTCTTAAAGGTAAATGACTCTTGTTAAACTGAATTCTTTATACTTGCTCTCTTGAAATAAAATCCAATACAGAAATATGAATCAAGTTTCTGGTGTCTAGTGGCTATTAGCAGATACAGTTATAAGGGAAACCTTTAAAACAGGAGTGGGGAACCTTCTTTTCTGCCAAGGGCCGTTTGGATGTGTTAATCTGGGTTGACTAGAGAAACAAATATATAGACACTTGTGTATAAGAAAGAGCTTTATATCAAAGAGTAATTGTATATTAAGAAAACATCCTAGCCCAGTCCAGATCAAGTCCATAAATTCTATATTAGCCCATATGTCCGAAACCATTCTATAAATATCTTTTCAGATTCATGGAACACCTGTAGTGACGTTGAATGCTGGAAGATCACAGGCCAGTAGATGGAAAGTCTTGTGGATCCAGTGGCAGTGGAAACATCTCAGTGCTTGCATGGGTCTCTGTGTGGTTCCTCCAGCCCCAGGTCTCTGGCTTCATCAGCTTAGCTCCATGTGGCTTGTCAACAGGAATGTCAAGCAGAGAGAGTGTGTGTCCTGCCTCCAGGGAGGAAGACAGGATTTCCCAGAATTAACGGGGAAGGCCATGCTCACAGAGGCATTATTGCCTATGACCTCATTGACAGGCTAGACTCCACCCCTTTGAAAGTTGACAGGAGATTATATAACTGCCACAGGATATTTCTAATGTCATTCTTGGGCCTTACTGCTCAAACATTTAATTAGTTCATCCCTAATGTGATAGCTGGAACTGCTGCTCTTTGGTGATACATGTGAAGTTAGCTAGTATTGAAATTTCACAGGCCTGATAGGGCCTCTTGGACTGGACAATCCCCAGCCAATTTAAGGAAACTTTGCCCCTTGACTAAAAATTATACTCCATATTCATAAATTTGTTACTATACATGTATCATAACTCGATGTAGCTATTTATTTCCTTAATTAATTCCCCCTAGACCTTTGCTTTGTGTTGGAAATAGAGTGCCTCTTGTTTTGCCAGGACTCTTTGTATCATGTTATAACAAATGGAAGGGTGGGATTCATTGATGAATGTATGCCTTCTTTAACTTTAGAAACATGCTATTAATTATTGCCACTAATAAATGTTTCATTATAGTTTAGATTAGAGCCGCTTTATTATTGTGTGTTCTGGAATGCAAATTAAAATTATTTATAAGCTTTATTTTTTAAGCAGCTTTTAAAATTCTCTGTCCTAAATATAGATTTATTCTATTTTTTAAAAAATAGTATGTTTTAGTTTATACATGTATTATGGAAAGGAATTATAGGATTTTTATAACTGCGAAATTGAAAAGGCTTTCAAAAAGAAGAAAGGATCTTAAGCGGCTTTTTGTTAAAACATAAAATCTTGTGCAAGTTTGAATAGCATTACATAGTAACAATTTTTACTTGATTTTAGAGTCACTGTCTCCTTTTTTTTTTCAGCCCTCAACAATAGGATCCATGGCTTTGACAGAAGGGGCATTGTGCCAGCATGATCTCCTCAGGGTTGTTTATAGTGATCTCCATCCACAGAGGGAAACATTCACTGCACAAAACCGGTAATGATCAAAACTATAGACAGTAACAATTACTAATGCCTGCTTAATAGTTAAGGATAATTACTTCAGTTGATGTTTGGTATGAGAGGAAGCAAAAAGTTAAATACATTATACTAGTGATACGTAACATCATTGAAAGACACATCTATCTAATATTTGTTGTTATGTAATGATCATCTTCTATCAAGGAATATGAAAACTAAAAATGGCGACTTAGAATCAGCCAAACCACAATTCATGTTTTAGCCCTGCAGTTTACAAGTTTACTTTACAACTCTACACGTTGTAAAGAATAAATAAGGCGGTACCTGAAACAGCACAATGCCTGGCTAGCACATTATACATGTTCACTAATGTTGCACAAGACCTCTTTGAGGTGTTGAAAAGCAGTAATGTTACTTTAAGGCATAAGGTGCACCTGACCCAATTCATGATATTTTAGTCACCTCATATGCATGTGAAGTTGGACATTGAATTGCGGGTTCAAATAAATGACAGCTACTACAGTGTCTTGATAATTTAGAAGAGTCTTTATTCAGTTATAACTGGACTGCTACAATCTAAAAGCAATTCTTTGATTGCAGTCCCCAGTGGAGATAACAGCCAGATTATACAGGCAATAGCCCATTTACCAGAAACTTTCCTATAGAGCAAAAGGTTATAAAAAAAGCAAAATTAATATTTTTATTCTTTAGAGTAAGTGAGCATTGTAGGGTACAGGATTGGTTATAACATTCTGGTTAATAAAATAATAATAGTAATGTCCTGGTTACAACATCAAAAGGAACAATATTATTAATTACAGTGTTCTGATCCCAGGAACATAAAAGTACATTCTAAAATCAGTCACCAGTGGGGATTTCTGAGATGAGAGGGGGAAGGGAGGCAGGCCACTCAGCAGTCAACATAGCGTTGCAGTAGCTAGTCTCTCAGAATAAGAAGACTGAAGCAGAAAAATTCAACAGAATTATTGTGCTGGCAAAGAATATTGCAGGTACCACGGATTGTCAAAAGAACACACATAAAAAAGAAAAAGAACAGATCTGCCCTGAAAGAAGTACAGCGAGCCTGCTCCTGAGAGCAGTGGTTCTCAGCCTTCCTCATGCTGCGATCCTTTCATGCAGCTCCTCATGCTGTGACCCCAACCATAACATTATATTCGTTGCTACTTCATAACTGTAATTTTGCTACTGTTATGAATCAGAAGAACCCTGTGAAAGGGTTGTTCAACCCCCGAAAGGGTTGCGACCCACAGGTTGAGAACCGCCGTCTTAGAGGCAAGGATAGTGAGATTTTGTCTCACGTGCTTTGGACATGTTATCAGGAGAGATCAGTCCCTGGAAAAAGATACATGTTTGGTAAAGCAGATGGGCAGTAAAAAAAAGACAAGTTGACACAATAGATGCAATGATGGCCTTGAATATACAATTGTGAGGATGGCTTAGGACTGGTCAGTGTTCTCGTGTACGTAGGGTAGTTGTGAGTTGCAGCCTACTTGATGGCACCTGACAACAACAACAAATTGTATTTTGTATGTCCAGAGGCTTTGTTGTAGTTTTCTGAATAGTCTTTTAAAATAGGAACCTATTCTTTTTCTTCTGCAAAATGTATCTTGCTTTCTGCAGAAGAAATCATAGGGTCCGATCCCTCCCTTTCCACAGGTAGCTGGGTAAAAGACTGGAGGTTTTAGAAGGATAAGACAGTTTATACCTCAGAGCCACTAGTTTTTTTTTTCTTAGCATACTAATTAGAAGGTTGATTGTTAGCATTCTGGTGGCCAAGTGTGGAATGAGAGTTTGTATTTCCAATATCCAGTGAGGCATACTTTATTTAATCTCCAAGTTTACAATACAGTAACATTGTGTATGGATTATGACTCAATGTAAAGAAGACCAAAATTTTCACAAATAGAACAATAGGTAACTCACAGTAGGTATTTGTATTAGTCCAGGTAGACTAGAAAAACAAATTTATAGACACTCATATGTGTATTAGAAAGA
>NW_022103899.1:26951512-26955460 GCF_000313985.2 Echinops telfairi | reverse complement strand
GTACTTGAGTGGAGGCCCAATGTCCTTCTGCTACCTTAATACTAAACCTATAAATGTAGGCTCATAGATCTATTTCCCCGTCCTCATATCATATATTTGTATATGTACATGTCTTTATCTAGAGCTCTATAAATACCCTTTGCCTCCCAGCTCAGAAAGAGCTTTATATAAAGAGTAATTGTACATTAAGAAAACATTCCAGCCCAGTCTAGATCAAGTCCATAAGTCTGATATTAGCCCGTATGTCCAATACCAATCTATAAAGTCCTCTTCATACTCCCAAAACACATGCAATGATGCCAAATGCAGGAAGATCACAGGCCAGTGAGTGGAAAGTCTTGTGGATCCAGTGGTGTTGTAAGCATCTTAGCACTGGCAGGGGTCTCCACGTGATTTCTCCAGCTCAGGGCACTAGTTTGGCTCCATGTGCCAGTGAGCAGACAGAGAGAGTCTCCTGCCTCCAAGGAGGTTACTGGAGTTCCCAGAATCCTCAGGAGAAGGCCATGCCCACACAGAGGCCTCATTGGCTGTGACCTTATTGACAGGCTAAACTCTACTCCTTCACTCTTAATCCTCTTAAATTGATAAATGATTATATAATTACCACAGACCACCCCTTGCCAATTTGACACTTTCATCCAACTCTTTAGCCATATACAATTTTCAAACAAACTATAAAATATCTGTACCTAATAGGATAAAACTAAAATGCATACTATTCAGTAAGTGCCACCCTCATTTAAAGATAACATTCTATAAGTAAACAAAACAAAAATACCCAATGACTAACAATTGTAGTTAAGTAACACACCTTAATCCTATAATCGTATGAATATATTCCCCCACCTATGAAAATTTATAAACCAGCCACTTCATGCCTTCATTTGCCCCATTTGGGGTGTCCAATTTCTATTCTACCCACTTACATCAACCCAGTGCTCTGAGGAGACAATCATATTCTCTGAAGAATCTTTATTCCAGTTGGAACTGTGTGAATCCACATTCATAAGCAAAGTCAAATCAGCATGGGCCATCCATAAAGTCAGTAGCAATGTGCACTGGTTCACTGGCTCAAAAGTCTTCATCTGGTCAAGTTCTGGTCAACTCAGTATGGGCTGCCTCACTTAGCCTCACCAGGGTACCCATTGGCTACTTTGCCTTTAGACCATGGACCCATCTCAAATTCTCAACAATTCTAGCCCCCTTGTGTTAGGTCATGAACTTCAGACCAGTCAACCAGCTTTCATCTTCTCCTCTAGTTCCTTGTAAAACAGGTCCACCCGTGTCAGTGGCCAGACACAACCGGTCTCTTTATTGCTGCATTTCTCTCATTTTCACTCAAAAAATGCATCCAGGTAATCACCTAGCAAGTATTTCAGGCTGCCACAGACTTCCTTTAATGTTCAGTCCTAGATAAGAGTTTTCTTCATGGTGCCAGATTTTTTCCAGCTTCTGACTAAAAACCACTAGTTCAAACTTCAAAAATCCAGAGAGTTCTTTTTTTCCTTCAATCTGTCAACAATCCCCTAGGCAAGTCTCTTTGAATGCAAATATCCTGAGTACTCCAAAGCACTGGGTGGGGCTTATATTCTCAGAGCCTTCTTTCCAGGTGTGTCCTAAACCCATTTAAAGATCAAATTAATGACTCTGGGATCCTAACCTTGGTCATCCTTGAGTGGGCACAACCCTGGGCTTTCCTTCAGGGAAACAGTCTACTATCCTTTTCAGAAGGGAGTGGGCCCTATTTATATATATTATAAATATATATAAATAGGGCCTATTTATATATATTATAAATATATATAAATACAGCCTGATTGCTTTAGATGGCTGATAACCCATAGGGAACATAACCTCTAAGAAGTTTGCAGTGACCTTCAAGTGTACAGTTGTTTACCATGTGAAGCAAGGAGTGTCTTAGGTTTGGCACATATTTGGGGGGGACAACCAGGGGAGGAATCTTTTTGCATCCCGCATTATGTAAAGAGTAATTGTACATTAAGAAAACATCCAAGCCTAGTCCAGATCAGTTCCTAAGTCCGGTATTAGCCCATGTACCCAATACTAATCTATAAGGTCCTCTTCAGACTTATGAAGCACATACAATGATGCCGAATGCAGGAATATCACAGGCCAGTCAGTGGATCCAGTGGCATTTAAGCATCTTAGCACTGACAGGGGTCTCCATGTGGCTTCTCCAGAATCCTCAGAAGAAGGCCATACCTACATAGAGGCCTCCCTGGCTATGACCTAATTGACAAGCCAGACTCCACCTCTTTACTCTTAATCCTCTTAAATTGACAGAAAATTATATAACTACCACAGTGATACATGGAGAAAGGGTTAAAGTTATCAAGGATTTCCTTCTTGCTTGAATCCACAATCAGTGCTCATGGCAACCAATCAAGAGATCAAAAGACACATTGTATTAGGTAAACGAATCTGATGTACAAGACCTCGTTAGCGTATTTATTGAAAAGCAAGAATGCTACTCTGAGGACTAAAGTGGGCCTGAGTCAAGCCACGGTATTTCCCATTGCCTCATATGCATGTGAAAATTGGACACTGAATAAGGGAAAACCAAAGAAGAATTGATGTATTTGAATTGTGGTGCTGGAGAACAATGTTGAAAGTATCATGGACTGCTAATGGGACAAACAAATCTGTCTTAGAAGAAGTGTGGCCAGAATGTTCCTTAGAGGCAAGGATGGCGAAAGTTTGTCTTGCATACTTTGGGCATGTTGTCAGGACAAACTGGTTCCTGGAGAAGGAGCTCATGCTTGGTAAAGTGGAAGGGCAGTGGAAAAGAGGAAGGCCCCCAAGGAAATGGACGGACACAGTGGCTGCAACAGTGGACTCACTCATAGGAACAATTGTTAGGGTGGCACAGGGTCCATGCGATGTTTCCTTCTGTTATGCATATAGTCCCTGTGGGTCAGAACCATTGGATGGTACAACAACCACAACATGCAGTTCAACGGTGTCTGGCGATTGCCATATATGAACTCTCTCTCATTCTTGTAGAACGCCCTGCCTTCCAGCCAGCTAAATGGAAAGGGTGGTAAGACCTGAACATATGACTGCTTCTGAATAAGACATTTGACTCAATTATTCCATTTTGAAATAATTTCAAACTTAGGGAGAAAGGTTTCAGAAATAATGCAGTTTCCATATACCCAGCACTCACCTACGGGAGACTTTTTGAAATATTACTGGATTAATGGTTTCTTGGGAGTATGGCAGGGGATGTTGAGGGGAAATGGGATATAATAATGATAAGGTCCAAGAATGAAGAACTGTTTCAAACTTGTGATTCTTCTTAATGTGATTGAAATATTAGATTGTATCACATGTGAATTATATGATAATAAAACGCTTTTTTTAAAGGATAGCAAACATTCTCAGCTGTACCTAAAAGGAACTTTACGATAGAGCAAAAATTGAAGTTGTTAGGGATATACTTGGACCTACAACCAACGCCCATGAAAGCAGTAGTTAAGAAAGCTAACTGTGTATTGCATTGAACAAATCAGCAAAAGACTGCTTCAGATTTTTAAAAAAATCATTTTATTGGGGGCTTATACAACTCTTATCACGATCCATATATACATCCATTGTGTCAAGCACATTTCCACACTTGTTGCCATTATCGTTCTCAAAATATTTGCTTTCTACTTGAGCCCTTGGTATCAGCTTCTGATTCCCCTCCCCCCACTCCCTCATGAACTCTTGATCATTTATAAACTATTATTTTGTCATATCTTACACTCTCCAACGTCTCCCTTCATCCACTTTTCTGTTGTCTATCCCCAGGGAGGAGTTATATATAGATCCTTGTAATCGGTTCCCCCTTTCCATCCCACCCTCCACCCTCCTGTTATCGCCACTCTGGTCCTGAAGGGGTCATCTGTCCTGGATTCCCTGTGTTTCCAGTTCCTATCTGTACCA
>NW_022103899.1:26947731-26950362 GCF_000313985.2 Echinops telfairi | reverse complement strand
GGCCCAAAGTCTATTATTGGTATTCCCTGGGGACTTCGTTGCTCTGTTCCCCTTGATGTTCTGTTGCACACTTTTAGTGTTTTGCCTTGGTGTGGTGGGGTCAGACAGGGTGCAATTCCCACATTGTGTCTCCAGTGTTGTCCCCTGTAGGGCTACGGGTCAGTAAGGGATGTCGCGTCTCATAGAGGGGCCGGCCCCATGGTCCTCTCTGTGCATTGACTGCTCTGAGCACCAATATCGTCCTCAAGGCTTGGTGGGCCAGGATGTGCTCCACTCTCTCTTCCTCCCCCTTCATTTGCTCCCTGTGCTCTCATCAGACATGCCCCTCTCTCCGAGCTGCAGCTTCAGTGCTGTCCTCTGAAATAAAATCTTCTGGGGGGAGGGGCAGGTGTCCATGTTGTTGGTATTGGGGGCAGCCCTTCAGACCTCTCCCCTGGTTCCCTGCTCCATGCTGGTATGTTGCACTGAGTTACCTCCTCAGATTTTTAAAACACAAAAATACAGCTTTGAAGTGTAAGGTGTACTTGGCCCATGCCACCGTATTTTCAGTTGTGTCATAGGCATGTGAAAATTAGGAACAACGATTATCGAAGAAAAATTGATGCCTTTGAATTATGGAAAATGCATTATTGAATTTTCCCAAAGAATATAAATGAACAAATTTGTCATGGAAGATATATAGCCAGAATCTTCCTTTGGAAATGAGGAAGACATTTGGACATTTTTTTCAGGAGGGACCAGTCAGTTGAGGAAGACACTGTGTTTGGAAGTGAAAGAGAAGACTGATATACTGGCTGCAACAACAGACTCACACGAAGCAACTACTGTGTGTGAATGGTGGCTCAGGACCAGGCAATATTTTATTCTGTTGTACATGAGTGGGAACAACTGGACACCTAACAATACCTAACAACACCTAACAACAACAACAAGTGATAGGTAGTGGCAGCTAGTAAGGTTAGAAAAGTTATCGAGAAGGACCTCATACATAAATTTGGATTTGTTTTCATGCAGTTAATAACTAGGAAGGCAGTGGATTTCTTTTGATAGGAGAATGATCTGTTCAGGCTTGGTTTTGTTTTGTTTTGCTTTTTGGTGAGTGTGTGAAAGAAAATATAAGTGGCTTTAAACAATATGACCTATCTTAGGATGTCTTAAGGAGAGTGGAAACATGAATCACTGAGGAGAATTTTAGAGTAATCTGATGGAGAACTGAAGGTTAATATTAAAGCACATATTTGTTATAACCATTCCATGAACAACACAATCTGTAGAATAAATTATTTCTGCTAGTAGAAATAATTCTTTGTAATCCCTTTCCTGTGTTTCTAGGTTTGAAGTCCTGAGTTTTCTCATGCTGTGCTATAACTCTGCTATTGTGTATATGCCTGCTTCATCTTACCAGTCTCTTTGTCGGATGGGCTCCAGGTGAGGAGAGAAACTATCTTTAACCTCCATATTGATTAAGCTATTTAACCAAAAAAATGTAAGCACATTATGTACTCCAGGCTCTGTCCTAACTTCTGGTGACTCAGTGGTAGACTTCTTGAAAAACTTAAATATTAAAAAGGTAGCTTCGTAAAGTTCATGGAAAAATGGAATTAAAAGATGAGGCAATTTTCCCACAAGGATTTTTGATGTTCCGTTGTATTTTCTAGCTCATCATTGAGTTAGGGCAAGACATTATTGTTTAGGGTTGTTTATAATTTGCATGAAGAAGACCTAGTGGCATAAAAGCTAATCACTTTACTGTTAACTGCAGCATTGATGGTTCAAACCCTGCTGCTCCATGGGCGAGATGTAGCAGTCTGTTTTCTTAGGATTTGAAACCTTGGAAACTCTATTACGCAGTTTTAGTATGCATCAGCTAGAGATGGTAATGGGTTATAATGCACCTACCAGGCAGTCCTCAAACTATGTCCCGCGGACCACATGTGACCCGCCGAGGACATTTATCCGGCTTGCTGGGTGTTTTTGCCCCATTTGTTTTTTTACTTCAAAATAAGATATGTGCAGTATGCATAGGAATTTGTTCATAGTTTTTTTTTTAGACTATAATCCGGCCCTCCGATGGATTTGAGGGACAGTGAACAGGACCCCTGACCTAAACATTCCTTGGATATATATTTTGTAAATCACTGAGATTTACATAATTATTCACGTAGAGACAGTATTAAGGCATGCAAATCTTTTTTCTCAGTTACCTTTAAACTTTTACTGTGAATTGGGTAAAAGTTTATAGAGCAAACCCAGTTTCCTCTGCTAAGTTTGGCAGTGGTTTATTTTGTTAATCTTTTCAAAGAACCCGTTTTGGGTTTTTTTTAAAATCATTTTATTGGGGGCTTGTACAACTCTTATCACAATCCATACATCCATCCTTTGTGTCAAGCACATTTCTACATTTGTTGCCATCAACATTTTCAACATTTTCTTTCTACTTGAGCCCTTGGTATCAGCTTCTCATTTTCCCCCTCCCTCCTCCACCCTACCTCCCTCATGAACCCTTGATAATTTATAAATTATTATTTTGTCATACCTTGCCCTGTCTGACGTCTCCCTTCACCCACTTTTCTGTTGTCCGTCCCCCAGGGAGGAGGTCACATGTAGATCCTTGTAATCGGTTCCCCCTTT
>NW_022103899.1:26919428-26946405 GCF_000313985.2 Echinops telfairi | reverse complement strand
TTCAAGGACTGTTTGTTGGCCTTTAGGAGTGTTTTCCGGTTGAGTCTGATGGGGTGCCAAGTCCTGGCCCCAAAGTATATTTTTGGAATTCCCTGGGGACTTCATTAATTTTATAGCTTTGTGGTTTGAGGATTGTAGCATCTTCTTTTCTTTTTTTTAATTTGTTGAGCTATGATTTGTGGCCTAGTATGTGGTCTATTCTTGAAAATGTTCCACATGTGTTGGATAACAATGTATACTGTGTTTTTGTTGGATGGAACGTTCTGTATATGTCTGTGTATGTCTATGAGTTCGTTTTTGATTGTGTTATTGAGCTTTTTTGTTTCTAGATTTTTTTCTTGGAAGGTGTCTTTCCTTCAGAGTGGTGTATTAAAGTCTCCTGTAATTATTGTTAGTGTGTCAATATTTTTCAAATGTGTGATGAATTGATTGACATGTTTCGAGGGCCGTTCATTGGGTGCATGTATCTTTATGCTAGGAATGGCTTCCGAGCTATTGTTCCCTTTATCATTATGTAGTGTCTGTTTTGATCTCTCATCACATTGTTTGCTTTAAAGTCTGTCTTAGAGGTTAATTTTGCTCCCCGGCTTTCTTTTTGTTGCTCTTTGCCTGGTATGCTTTTATCCAGCCTTTGACTTTTAGTATGTCTTTGTTTGTGAGGTGTGTTTATTATAGGCAGCATACTGATAAGTTTTGTTTTCTTATCCATTTTGCTACTCGATTTGTTTCTTTACTGATGCATTTAGTCTTTTAACTTTCAGTGAAATTATGATAGGTTTGTATTTGTTACTGTCATTTTGCTTTTTATATGTGTGCTATATGTGTGCGTGTGTAGTACGTCTAGTTGTTCTTCCTGTGTTATTTCCCTGCTTGGGTGTTGCTATGTGCGTGTTGATTTTTGTGAGGAATTAGCTTGTATGTTGGTTTCAGGTGTGAGTGTTGTTGCTGTTTGTTTTTTGGCTGTAACGCTTCATTGAGTATTTGTGTTGTGGTGGTCTTGTTTTTGTGAATTATTTTAGTTTCTCCTTTTCTTTTAAAACTTTTATGTAATTGAATTTTTCCTCTGGCTGCTCTTAAAATTTTTTCCTTGTTATTGATGTTAGATATCTTGACTACCAATTGGCAGGGAGTTTTCTTCTTGTGATCTCTCCTGGCTGGAGGTCTTTCGGCTTCCTGAAGAATTATGTTTTCCTCTTTCAGACCTTGAGGAAAGCTCTATTGCAGGAGCTCTTGGACTATTCTCTGTGTGAATATTTTTGCTTCTTCCTCTTTTGGATCCCTCTAAATCACAGGTTGTTCCTCTTAATTGTGCCCCTCATTTGTTCTGAAGCTTTTCTCGGTCTCTTTTGCTTTCTTTGTTGTTTGTTTTCTTGCAGGTTGGAATCTATAGGTTTGTCTTTTGGCTCACTCATTAGGGTTTCCATCTCTGCAATTCTTTTTCTCTGTTTTTAGAATATCTTGCAATTCCTTAATAGTGTTGTTTAATTATGCTATTGTCGTGCTTGCTTTTTGTGTTTCTGTTTGGAGTTTCTCTAGTGAGTTACTAACTTTTCTATTGTTTCACTTTTTCTCTCAGACTTCCTTCAAGTGTTGCACACGTACGATCATCCTTTAAACTTTTTTTTCTTGTAAATCTGTAGGCGGTTCAATTTCAGACATTGCATTTAGGTCTGGTTGGTATTTATTTGTTTCTGTTTATCTTGTTCTTTGTGTGAGCACCAATATCTTCTGTTGTGGCTTTGACATTTTGGAGTCTTTATTAGGGGTGTTAGGTAGGTGATGTTATGTGGGAGTGGTTAACTCAGGTGTTGCACGAGAGAGGTGATGGACAGTTTTTATTTAGTGTCTGGGGTAGAGCGTTAATTAGGTGTTTGGGGAGCTATCAGAAAGTGGGGGAGGAAGTGTTAGAGGAAGTAGAGAAAAAGTAATAGTAAGTAAAAAAAATGGATTGGTTAGGGTAGTGTAATTTGGTAGGTTAAAGGAAGGGATATTAGGCCTCCAAAATGCCTTATCTGCATTGGTGGAGGAATGGGTACTAATATTGATAGAATGGAAGGTTTTTTAAAATGTAGGAATAGGGTCAGCTTTGGATTTTATGAGGATGAGAAGGAAAGAAATGGTTTGACAATGAAAGTGAAACTAATATGTAGTTTGATAGTGCTATGAAGTAAAACTTTACACATTTAGAAATATGTAAAGAAAGGAATGTGTAAAATAAATATGTAAAGAAAGGAAAATTAAAGGAAAAGGGCAAGAGGTGAATGTTTTAAGAAGAATAATAGGAAAAATAATGGTAGAGTAAGATGCAGGAGAGCTGTTAATGTATGTTTGAGCTCTAAACTTTGCCTAGGAGCTTTGTCTCTGTTGTGGGTGCTAACTTCTGGGTTGATGGTGTGTTAAGGGACTAGAAAAGAAACAAATTAAATTGAAAGTTAAAAAGTAGATAAATATATACATTTTTTCATTCTCCCCCTTGCCCCTACCCTTACATATACCTGCAAATGGGGCAGTCCTGATTGAGGATAAATTATAGGAATAGTGCACAACTTTGTGTTAAAGAGGGGGAGGGTAAAGGAATGATAGAACACAAAGCAACAAAAATACCGGCCAAAAGATCAGCTGAGTCCCACACCTTGCCCTGGTGGGGGTGACCAAGTGGGGTTTGAGGAATGGGGTCTATACCTACCACATACCTAGGTGGCCTAGGAGGGTGGAATAAAGCAAAGACCTACCCAAGAAGGCAAGTAGCTTATGTAAGAGACTGGGGATACTGACCTGGAGCTGGATAGCTAGGTATGTGTTCCCTGAGCAGCCTCTGGGCGCCTAGGCTTCTAGTGTCTGTCTCAAGCCCATTCTCCCTGCCTGTGCTTGTAAAACCTGCTGCAGTTTCTACTTGTTTGTTATGGTAATACTTTGTTAAGGAAGTGTTTGTATGTGTGTTAGCTGGCACCCAAAGATGTTTGAAAAGAGAGAAAAAGAAAGGGGTGGAGGTAAAGCATTACAATGCTCCTGTTCTTCAAGCTTTTGGGGCTTTGTAGGTGTTATAAGGTTGGGGGCTGCTCTGAACTGAATCTCAGGGAAGGTGGCTAAGTGTTGCCAAATTGCGCTGGAGCTTCCTAGGCTTGTGTGAAAAGTTGGTCTTTTTACTATTTACGCCCACTCCAGGCTACCCTGTAGAGTTCACTCTTGGATAATGGGGGTGGTCAAGTGGGAGTCGGGGAATGAAGTCTATACCTGCCACCTACCTAGGTGTGCTAGTGGGGAGGGAATAAAGCCTACTCAGAGGGCAGGTTACTATCTGATAGACTGGAGGTGGGGGTGTTAGTCTGGGTGGACTAGAGAAACACATTCATAGACCCTCATATGTTGTGTATAAGAAAGCTTTATATACAAGAACAGTTAAATATTGAGAAAACATCCCAGTCCAGATCAAGTCCAATATTAGCTCATATGTCTGATACCAATCTATAAAGTCCTCTTCAGTCTCACGAAACACAGGCAATGACACCCAATGCAGGAAGATCATAGTCTTGTGGATCCAGTGGCGGTAGAGGCATCTCAGCATTGGCAGGGTCTCCACGTGGTTCCTTGAGATTCCAGGGCATGAGCTCTATCAGTGTAGCGCAATGTGTCTTGTCAGTAGAGCGTCTCCAAGGGAGCGAGGAGAGAGAGAAAGTGTCTCCTGTCCCCAAGGAGGAACCGGATTTTCCAGAATTCTCAGGAGAAGACCATGCCCACACAGAGACCTCATTGGCTATGATTCAATTGACAGACTAGAGTCCACCCCTTCACTCTTAATCCTCTCAAGTCCCAGACTGACACCAGATTACGTAACTGCCACAGGGGGCTCAGTAGGGGCTGGAGTCAGGCTTTAGGGTTGTTGTTTTCTAATCTCAAACTGCTTTTGCAGTTTCTATTTGTATTGATGCTGATACTCTGTTCATGGACCTGAGAAGTTAAAAAAATAAAACATGTTTTCTAAGGTTTGGGGCATTTTGGGTTATTTTGAGATGGGGGTTGTGCTGAGCTATATACCTCAGGGAAGGGGGATTGGTTTTGCCCAGTGGGGCTGGAGTTCCCTGGGTTTATGTTCACTACTTATGTCTGCTCCAGGCTGCCCTATAGATATATCCCCATGCAGCTCAGGAGGCTGTGTTGCCCCTGCTATTTGGGAGCCAGGACAGTGGACAGTGGGGTATCCACCAGGGCTTTTCTGTCCTGGATGGAGAGCCAAAGCTATTTATATATTTATCTGCCCCTGGCTCATCCTGTCCTGTAGAACTATGTCCTTGCAGCTCCACCACTGCGCTTCCCTCCCCCCTAGTTAGCTCCTCTGTTGGGAGACCCAGGAGCCTGCACTCAGCTGGCCGAGTGCTGTGGAGATGACAAAGGGGAGTCTTATTGCTGCTCTCTAACTCTAGTAAATTTGTGGTCTGGAAGTGTAGGATATCCCTCTCAGTGGCTCCTTTGTGCTGTTCTCTGTGGAGTCCATCCTGTGTGTGCTCCTTGGTCATGGCTTGCACTCTCTCCCATCTTCGCAAATCCATTTTCTATTAAACAGTTCATACCTACTTTGTTTCATGGCACTGATTTTAATTCCTAATTCTACTCTGTTTCCTGTTTCCATTCCTCCTCCTTTCCTAACCCTTCTGAACTTTGTCCTTGGGTAAAGGCTATCCTTTTGATTTCAAATGATTAGTTATTCTAAGGTGTGCATGCCTCCCTTATGTTATTATTTCTTTCATAGTCCTTTCTGTGGTCCAGCTGAAAATTGAGCCATGGGGGTGGGTTAATTTCCTGACTTGAAGGATGACTAAGTGTCATAGGGTCAGGGTTGCCCCCGTCTCTATCCAACCAGAAAGCATGGCTCTTTTTTGTGATTTTGAATTTTGTTCCATTTTTTTTCTCCACTCTCCTCAGGACTCCTAATGTGACCCTTTCCAGAGCAGTTGGAGTGGTAACTGACCACTGTCTGGTTTTCTAGTCTCAGGGTCTTGGAGACTGATGCTGAAGTGGTCCACTAGTCCTTTGAACTAATTACTCCCATATATTTTACATTTTCTTTCACTCTACCTTCTCAGGCTTCTTGATACCTTTCACAAATTATTGTCTTAGTGTTGAATAAGGAATTTGGTATTAACGCAGATCCATCTCTGTGTTTCATTTCTGTGTGTGTGTTCTTTAGATTGTAATTTTTTCTAAATCAGAATTTATAGTAATATAGATATATGTGCCTCAGCTGAAATTTAAATTTCCATCAAAGAAAAAAGAATTGTAAGTGATATAAATGAGTTGGTGACAAGTATTTAGAGTCAAAGAATTTCAATAACTCAGTGGCTTAAAAGAATACAGTGTCTGTGGCTCAGAAGCGCAGGCATGACATCGCTGTGTCCTCTAGGTAATGCCTCCCAAGACTGCAGCTAAGATTTTAGCTGGAGCCGCAGTCTCCTTTGGGCTTGATTGGGGAAGGAACACTTTTGTTAACAAAATTTAGTTCCCTGTGATTGTAGGACCAAAGGCTCCCGTCCTTGCTAGCAGTGTGCAGGAGGCATCTTTAATTTCTTGCTGTGGGTCCTCTCACAGCTGTAGGCAGCTGCAAGCAGGCAGCATGCTTTTTCAAAGCCAAGAAGAGAGTAAGAGAGACTCCAGAAAAATCTTTACTGCAGTCTTAATGTAATATTATCACGTACCCAGAATATCCAGTTGCCTTAGTCATGTTCTTCTGTTGGTTAGAAGTAAGTCACAGGTTTCACTCAGACACAAGGGGAGGCGATGGGGAAATGGTGAGACTGCCAGGAGGTATGAATATCTTTGGAATCATGACTCCTTAAGAGTATGCCCACCACAAATGTATTGTTCAAGTCCACATGTTACTGATTGCTGAGAAGAAATGTGATCCCATTTTTAATCAGGTGTAATTTTTCTAATTGGGGAAGGCAAATCTACACTAGCTAGATGTTAGATTTTAAAATTATCTTTAAAGTATACATCATTTTTACTTGCCTATAATAACATGATTAACACTTTTATAACAGATTTGTCTATGAGCTAGAAATTATTTTTAAAGAGAATATACTGTTTAGACACTCAATGCTTATTTGCAGATACATCTATGAATTACTCCATTTGATTTGGAGCTCTGGTTGTGTAATGTATTGCTCTGCAAACCACACAGTCAACAGTTTGAATCCACCAGCCACAATGTGAGAAAAAGATGTGGCTTTTTGTTTCTATAAAGATTTAAAGCCTTGGCAACATGTAGGGGCAGTTCTACTATATTTTATGGGATTGCTGTGAGGCAGAATTTCCTTGGCATGAGTTTGGTTTTCAGTGAGTTATATTTGATTCATTAAACAAATCTGTTAAATCTCAAATTGATAATATTTTAATAAAGTTTCTTGATAAATAATGGCAGAGTTCAATTATCTTCAAATTTTTGGCCACCTATCATCTAAAAGAATTTTAAAATGTATGTAGTCTCTGCATATTTATTTGGGAAAAAGATGGGCTTCTAGTCCCATGAAGAATTAAACAGTTTCGGAAACGCATGGGGCCTTTTTACATAGTCTGATAGGGTCACTTTAAGTCAGAATAGACAAGATGGAGTTTGTGTAAGTTTTGCACATTTTTAAGTTGTAAATGCCATCCTGAGTTTATAGCCCACCACTATTATGTCTGATAAATCGATGAACAAGTTCTTCAATAATTTAATGTTACATTATTCCTTTTTCTCCTTGAAATTTAATTTCTATTCTACTTTCTCCACATAATTTTATCCTAATAAAGTGGTATTTTTTGCTTGTACATCTTAATCACACAATCAAATATCTCTGCTGTGATTACAAGACATTAAATAGTAAATATTTTATGTCAAACTTGCTTACCATTTCAATTATTGTTTAAAATAGCAATAGATACATTTTAACTTTTGATTTTGATAATTTTAAATACATTTTGCTTTTCACTTTTTGTTGTGAATTGGTTGAAGGTTACATAAGAAATTAATTTGCCATTGAAAGATTCAGACATTTTGTGTCATGTCATTGAGTGCTAGCCCATGTTCCTTGTTTCCATTCCATCTTTCCTCACTCTGCCTTCTGAACTGTTATAGAAAATACCTTTTAATAAGACTTGTTTATGGTACTTTGATCAAAGGGGGTGCTCATAGACAGCAATATTTTCCTTTCATTTACAGTTTCTATACTTCCCGTTGATTCATCGTGATATAATTTGGAAGGAGTGAGAGTTATGCTTTTCTTCTGTGAAGAGGGAGAGGGATGATTGCGAAAAGAAGTAGTTAGGTATTCAAGAAAGGTTGAATTGTTACTACCATTGTTACTACCGTCCACTAGAATGTGTGTTATGAGGGCATGCTATATGAGAGCCTGTTCACAACTGTATGCCTAAACCCAGAACAGAGAGTGGCACATTGTATATAAGCAGTGTAATATTTAAGAAATGAAAATTAAGTTATGGAGGCAACAATTATTTAATAAATCAGGAAATCAAACATGGTAAATACTGTATCTCCGTAGGGTGTGTGTTAGTGGGTTTCCAAGGCAACATGACAAACACTGGAAAGAACTCTGTGGTCGAGTAGTATTGGATCCTGAGTTTATGGTGCAACTTCTCACAGGAGTCTATTATGCCATGTAAGTAATTGGAATTTGAAGTTGTATTGATTCTTATTAATGTTTGGGAACTATTTTGAACGCACAACTTCTGCACACACACTTGTTCTTATTTTGTTTTTCTTACATGAATTCCTTTTTAGTGCTTCCTAACTAATTAATGTTTAAAAAGTAGTCATTAAAATTAAAGTCTAGAATTCATTACATTCTCTTTATGGAATACTCTATAACTTTACCATTTTTAGCTTTGTTCATAGCTCAAGATTTTTCATGAGTACATTAAATTGATTGTTCAGCATGTGATAAAAACCAACTTATGTGCAGAAACAACTGTAAAGTATTTTAAATGTTAATATGTGGAAAATTCATTCTCTCCTATAATCGAAAATAGTATTACTTAGAAATGAAATTTATATAAAAATTGACGTTAAAGCCTGTTTTAGAACCAGATTAGTAAGTCTTGTAGTAGTTAAAAGGTTGTACTAAAGAATAGAGATACTTGAGAAAAGATAAATTATCTGTCTTTTGGTAGGTATAATGGACAGTGGGACCTTGGTCAGGAAGTCCTTGATGACATCATTTACAGAGCTCAGCTAGAACTCTTCTCGCAGCCACTGTTGGTAAGTTGTCTTAACTCTTTAATAAACCCATCACTATATGAAAACACTGTTCTGAAAATACTGTTGGGTAAAGTAATATATAATACATGTGCTTGTTAGCTGCCATGGAATCAGTTCCGACTTGCAGCAACCTGTGTACAACAGATGAAACATAGCCAGGTTCTGAGCCATCCTCACAACCATTGCTACGTTGGTGCTCAGTGTTACATTGTCAGGCCATTTCGTCAAGGGTCTTCACCTTATTTGCTGCCCACCTACTTTTCCAAGCATGATGCCCTTCTTCAGGGTCTGGTTCCTCCTGATAATATTTCCAAAGTAGGCGAGACAGTATCTCGCCATCATGTCTAAGGAGCATTCTGGTTGTACTTCTTCCAAGACAAAGTTGTTTGGGCTTCTGGCAGCCCATGATACAGTAAATATTCGTTGCCACAATATAATGTAATGTGTAAAGTAATAGAATATACGAGGCAATCGAATCAATGAAGAACAAAGTTTTATTCTATGATAACAACTGGTTAACTGTTTCAAGGAAAGCAAATTTGATTTAGATCCTTCTTCAATATGTGATCTTACTTCAATATTAAGGTGACCAGACGTCCCGCTTTTGGTGGGACAGTCCTGATTTTTAACAATTTTTCCCATGTTCCGGGTGTTTTTAAAAGTCCCGATTTTTGGAAAGAATGCACAACAAGCTAGGGTATATGGTTTTCGGCTGTCATGTGGCTATTTCGCCAGGATATGAGTTTTATCAATGGTGTCCCGCTTTACCAATATTAAAATCTGGTCACCTTATTCAATATGTGATCGTTTTATAGAGAAACAAAGGTCAAGTAACTTAAATATTTTGATGTCATGTAATCCTTAAAGTAAAAGATACAAAGAAAACATATATATTGATTGGAATCTCTAGGGAAGGGAAGACTTTATAAGCTCAAATGATGGGAAAGTCACAAAAAAGATTGATCTTTTGACCACATAAACATCTAAATTCTAAACCATCTGCTTTCTAAAATTCTAAAATTTTGAATATACAAAAATATTCACAGCAGAACTTACAAGAAAATTCAATTAATATTTATTTTATGTAAACATTTTATATTCCCCACCTGTAACCCCCCTGCCAAAAAAGTAAATTGTATTTGACCCACTACCCCATGACAAGAATAAACCCATTTCAAGCATTTTAACTTAGTAAACTATTTTAAAGGCAGAAAAAACTTATACATAATATTGCCATGATATTTTTAATTACAAAAGAATAAATATTATCTAAATATTTCAAAATAAAGATCAGCTAAGTTGAAGAATTAGATCCTCACAACTAGAGAAATAGACATCATGATAAAATGGAGAAAAGATTGAAGTCAACGATGTCATTTTAGTTGGATCCACAATCAGTACTCATAGAAAAGGCATCAAGAAATCAAACAGCATATTGCACCAGGTCAATCTGCTGTGCAATACTTCTTTATTTAAAGTGATGAAGTGCAGAGATGTCTCTTTGAGGACTACATTGCCTGACTCAAGCCATGTTATTATTTTTTTTTATTGACCTTTTCCCAATTTTATTAGGCTAAAATATCTTTTAATTTAAATACTTTTATTAGGGGCTCTTACATTTCTTACCACAATCCATCCACACAAGCATCCATTGTGTCAAGCACATTTGTACACATGCTGCCATCAGGCATGTTATTTTAAATCATTTCATATGCATGTAAAAGCTAGACAATGATTAATGAAGACTGGAGAAAAAGTGATGCCTTTGAATTATGGTGTTGGCACATAATATTGAAAATACTTTGGCTGCCAGAATAACTAACATCTGTCTTGGAAAATGTCTTGTCTTGGAAACATCTGTCTTGGAAAAGGACATGTTTAGTAAAGTCAAATGTCAGTGAAAAAGAGGAAGACTCTTGATAAGACGGATTGCCACAATGGCTGCAGCCATGGGCTCAAACATAACAATAATTATACGGATGGGCTCCGGTGTGGGCAGTATTTTGTTCTCTTGTACATAGGGTCACTATGAGTCAGAACTGATTTGATGGCACCTAGCAATAACAAATGTTCACAGCAGAGAACACAGCTTGATGCTTATTGATGAAATTAAATACTTTAGGATTTATATTACAAAATTTTATACATTTTGAGTAAATGGTAAAAGCCTATGCAGGGATTTTAAAAATTTTAGATATTAACAGAAAATCTAAAATGTAAATTGTCTAGGTTATTGAATTGTACATGATTTTTATTTGCTTTCACTTTTTTCTGTTTCCTTAGTGTTTCTATAATGGTATTTTTCATGTGAGTTGTGCATTTTCTTTGAAGGAAATTTAAAAATAGCCATTTTCTTTATATGCTATATTTAATATAAATATAAATGCATTAAAGTAGTATTGCAATAACCCTTTGATATTTGGATTTTTTTTCTTATCCAAGTATCTCTAATTTTTGTTCTATGTATAACAGAATTTATAGTAGTATCTTTGCAACTTTGTAAATTAAATAGTGACATTTTCAAGGCAGTATTAGTAAAGAAATTAGTTATCTCCAGTCCTAAAACATTCTTTTATTGTTAGGAGTTTTTGAGAAACCCAATAAATAACACTACCTTCCTCTATTTAAATCGAGAGCCAAGTGATAGACAAAATGATTGGCATGTGGAAGGGAGAACAAGACGACAGCCTTATTACTGACCAGACTGGGTGGAAAGAGTTCCATCTCAGTCTAGCCCTGGAAATGTGTACTGAGACTTCAGTCAGCAGACCAGGCACTTTTCTTGTGAAGGCCAGCCTTAAAACCGAGAGGGTCCTGAGGAGCGGTTGTGCAACTGAGGGGAAACATTGAAACAGACAAACCATGCAGAGTTCTCACCTCTCCGTGAGCCAGGAACCAGAAAAAGAGCAAATGTCTTTCCTAAGGGGCTTCTAGAATCTCGGGGCTAGCAAGCCCCAGTCAGCACATCCATAACATGGGGGAATGATGAGGGCAATGATTGTACAAATGTGCTTTACACAATTGATGTATGTATGGATTGTGATAAGAGTTGTATGAGCCCCTAATAGAATTATTAAAAAACAACAAAACATGGGTGGACAGGTACTAGAGACACATACTACATAACAGAATGGGTGGGTACTAGAGATAAGATGGTAGCTTAACCTGGGATGTCCCTGAGCTCTCCAGGAGTAATGATCAGTATCTGAGGGAGTTGGTTATGCTTAGGGAGGGGTGGACAATAGAGCCTGATTGCTCTTCAAGGCAGATAGCCTCTAGGCTTATAGTAAACATCCAAGTGCTTGTAAGAATATCTTAAAAGTAGCACCATTATAGCTGGAGATTGTGGGAGCCATCTCGAACTCACCAATGTGAAGGCCTCCCTCCACGAGAGTCTTGGCCTTCCAGACTCTTTATTAGCATAGAGAATTTATTCACATATGCTCAATTACTGGTCTTCCGTTTCCCACATTTTCTGGTTGCTGAATTCCACTCATCCATATGGACAGCGGGAGAGACAGGCAATTGTATACCCCAAGATCGTTACCACATTAGAATAGCCAGTTAAGAAATGAGAACCAATCAAAGGCAAATACTCTCTACCTGGGCATATTTGCTCTTGTTTACAGAGACCAGAAAGTGGTGGACCAAAATGCCAGGAGTATTTGGAGAAATTTTTTCTTAATGGAAATAGAGGAGGGAAGAAATGGTATCATTTATCAGAATTAAACTATGTCAGAAACGCATTGTTTTCTTGTGTCAGTATTCAACTATTTTTTTTCCTTTGGATTGTTCTTTCTCTTTGAAAGTCAACAATTTCAGGGAAACACTGGGATATATGATGTATACATATATTCCTCATTTGAAAAGTCTCAAATAAAAGAGCACTGGCAAGTTGAAGCAGCTTCATAAAATTTGTTTAAATATTCCATTATCTTTTAACTTCATTTTTCCTGGAGCTTTTTGAAGCCCCCTCTACAAGCACTTCTAACATACTATATTTTTAAAGTACACATTTTAGTACAAATTCAAGAATTATAGAACCGTGGAGTATAGAATAAACAAAGTATATTGATTGTAAATTTGTATAGACTTATATCATCATTTTAGGTTGCCAATGCCATGAAAAACTCATTACCATTTGATGCTCCTGATTCTACACAAGAAGGCCAGAAAGTCCTTAAAGTGGAAGTCACTCCCACAGTGCCGAGGGTATCTCGTACTGCAATTACAACAGCTTCAATCCGTCGTCACAGATGGAGGAGAGAAGGTGATTATAAATTCTCTGTGGTACACTCATGTACTCCAATACATATGTCACTGTTTTTACAGACTGTGTTGATCATGACATTAGCAACCTGTGTAAACAAGCTAGAGCTCTTTTGGAAAAAAGTAGTACTAGGAATGTGAATTTGAATGCCTAAGGTTTTTATATATATATATTTCAGACTCTGAATCTTAAAGCAGTGAAAAAGACTAGGTTCACTTTTACCTTTTCTTAAAGTAGTAATAAGACGAGAGAAACATTTTCTTTAATAAGTTACCATACTGAAAAAAAAAGTATTTGTGGGCATTGTGGGAGAAACTATATAACTGGCCAAATTAAAAGTATGATACAAGCTGTCTTTAAGAGAATTCATTCTTGTTTTTATATTTTGATCTTTGCTTTGCATTTTAGGGTACTTTTTTGGGGGGGGGCGTTGGTAAATGTTAAATCCAGCAGTATTTCAATAGGTATATGGCACTTGAATTGTCAAGCTGTCCTGCCTAAGAGATATTAATCACAATTTAATTATCCATATTTTTCTGCTCTATTCATTTGCAAACCTCACATTGTTCATCTGCTACCTTATGTGTGTGCATGCTGTGCACACACATGTTACTGTATAAATAGTGTTTGTTTTTATATCATATCCATATTTACATTCTCTATCTGCCTGGGTCAAAATGCTCAGAAAAGAATAGAGGAGCATAAAAGCACTAAAATTTTATATGTTGAATCCCAGATGGCTTTGACTTCTCAAACGAGGCTGACTCGAGTATTCCTGGCTCCCCGATCCAACACGGCTCCACTGACCTAGGGATCAAACGTGTGCAAGAGGGGGAGGTCCTGGTGCGCAGGAGCCCTGAGCATGGCTCGCCGGAGCCCAACTCAGCAGCAGCCACAACAGAGGGTAGGACAGAGATGAGGAGGCAGAAGTCAGTGAGGCAGTTGATGGAGAAGCATCCTGGCTCTCTATGCCCAAGCAGAACATCTTTCCATTCTAGTCTGTGTGTCCACTACCCCAGGGTGTATTAGCTTCTCTTTGCAAAGCACACCCTCCCTAATGCCTAGCACCAGGTCAAGTATAATCTTTAGTTACCATTTGTGCTGGCCTGGAGTCTGCATCCTTGTGTGATCAAAGAACAGCTTGGCATGGCTACTAACAAGATGGGAGCCTGTCTCAAAAAGATCTGCAAATGCTTGGAATTTTTTCATTACTGAGCATGTTTATTCTAATTCTAGGAAAAGAAAAAAAATACTTCCAATAGGCACGAACCTTGTTAGCCTTGTTATCAATTCACCTGATAATTTATTCTTTAAAAATCTATGGTGTGTGTTTTGAAATATTATTACACTATCTTTAAGAAACTAGACTGAAAAAAAAAAACTAGACTGATTAAGCCAATCAATTCATCTCTAATCCCAGGTAGTCCAGTAACGTGAATTTCTTTTTTTTTTTCTTTCACGAATTTCTTTTTTGTTTGACTAGAGTATACAGTACATTCTTGGATCAAGTTGACTAGCTCTAAGTCGATTACTTACTGTAAATGTGCTATAATGATGCACACCACATTTTAGGATTTATTGCAAGTTGTATCACACAGCTCCCAAACAAAATCGAATATATTCCTTGCAGGCCAGGTATCCTTGAGAAGCAAATTAGCAAACAGTGTAAGTATCTCAGAGTGAGAATCTGCTTTCGTGTCCCTCACTCATTTATCAAAGAGCTGCTTTTTGATGGGAACACAGGTACATGCTGTTTGACATACAATACCCATAAGAGTTGGCTCTGTAAAAGAAGGCAACAATAGTTGCCAAATAGTTTTTTTTATTATGTAGTGTCTTATGTGTTTTATTGAATAATAAACACTATCTAATAAATTACTATTGTAAAATCTTTATATTTCCTTAGGGACTATATCATGTAGTTCTAAAATAGGTTACACATTTTTACTTACTTTAAAAACAAAACATACATGTAGCTATTACCTCTATCCTAGTGGAGGTATTTTGCTTTATTGGTACATTAGAAATTTGAGCATGCTCAGTAAGAATCTAAATCTGCCTAAATCTCCTTTGCCCATTTGTCCATATTGACCTTGACTTCATTTAACAGTGTTGCATGTGCATGACCGAGGGTCCCAGAGAAGTGACTGCTAGTTTGCAGAGATCATTCTCTAAGTGGCTGTATAAAATGCAGCAAAAACCTTTTTATGCTTTTCATTATCTATTTTATCCTCGGGGTCAGTTTTACCTTGTCTGAAAAGAGAGAGAGAGAACACCACAGTATATGTTGAACCCAGAGTTGCCCTAAATTGAGAAAACTTATTTAACAACATTCGTGGTGATTGAATGAGACATTGAAGTGTGTCTGCTACCAATGTTTTATAGTGAGGGAGTATTTGTGCTAAATAGCAGTTGGTGAAACTCTAGAAAATGGGTATTAAGTTAGAACACTTCTTTCAAAAGTTGTCTTTGAAAAGGGAATCCAAATACTACTTAATTTTTGTATCTCCTATCAATGAAAAAAAGGTTTGCTTTGAAGGAGGGATTTATGTACAAATAAAGATTGTTTGAAATTTTCACAAAATTGTTTTACCTTTTAATCTAAATAAATTATAGTTTTAAGTCAATAGAGGCCAAACTTATAAGTAAAGGCAATCACGAAAAGTTTGTTACAAAATTCTTTTCCATTATCTCTTCTCTGAGTCATGATTGGTATTTTTATCATGTACAGAGAAAATCAGCAGGGAAAATAATAGTTGTAAGGCAACAATTGTCTTTTCCTTAAAGTTTATTAAATAGAAGCAAGAAAGTATATAATCGATGAAAAATGTTGGTGATTCTACAAATTGGCTAGAGCTTTTATATTAACATTAATAATATTTTTCCTTTGAAAAGAAAACAAGTTTTGGGGTGTGATACTTTCAAATGACTTTGAAGTCAACCTTTAAAGACCTGTGAGACATACGAGGGGTACCCCCAAAAAACCGGTATTGCACTGGGTAGAGTGGAGTGGAGCTTTTGTAGTGTGCAGTTCTCCTGCTAGGCGAGTATCCAGTGACCCTCTCATAGGTAGTGCACCCGCTGGCGTCGCCTGTAAAGGTTTTTTCTGGTCCCAGTGAATTTTTATGTAAAAGCAATTTTGCTCGAACCTCGGTTTTTTGTTTTTTTGTGTGTGATGGCCAATTTAAGAGAACAGCATGCGGCTGTGAATTTTTGTTTCCTACCTGGCAAGAATGATGCAGAAACTGTTGTGATGCTGAACACAGCTTACGAGGACAGTGTTATGGGAAAAATTCAAGTGTATGAGTGGTTTTCTCCTTTCAAAAAAGGTGAAATGTCGATTGATGACAAACCTTGTTCTGGACATTTGTCAATTTCCTGCATTTAATAAATGGAGTTTGTTCCACCAGCTCAGACTTCAGACTGTTAAGTTTTCTATTTAGAGGTTTTGAAAAGATTGCATAACAGTGTGTGACCAAAAAAGGCCTCAGTTATGGCAGACGGGGGACTGGTTTTGCCACCATGAAAAACGCACCTGCTCACACAGCCATCTCAGTGTGCCAGTTTTTTGGCAAAGAACAGCACACCTCTCTTGCCCCAGGCACCTGACTCATCTGACTTCACTCCATGTGACTTATTTTTGTTTCCACAAATGAAGAGGGATTATGAAAGGACAGTGAGTCGAGGATGTAGAAGAGGTGAAGAAAATAACGAGGGAGGTGCTGTCAGCCATCCAGACAGATGAGTTTGAAAAGTCTTTCCAGGAATGGAATTGTAGATTTGACAAATGTATTAAGTGTAGTGGAGAATCCTTTGAAGATGATAAGCTTGTTTTGTAAAAAAAATTTAAGTACATAGCTTGGGGACGGGGAGGGGGCAGGGGAATCCGGGTCATTTGGGGGCACCCCTTTGTATAGTGTCCACCTACATTTTCCACCTTTAGGGTTTAATGGGAAGTGTCTGCCCCATTTTAAGTTCCTGCTGCCAGGCAATCAGGGCAGTAATGTGTGTAAATGTTTCACTCTGAAGAAACGAGCCTTATTTTAACAACCCCAGCACCATCAAGATATATGTCTCTTATTGATTGTGTCAAAATTAATATTACCTCATTTCATTAAAATATTTTTCATTACTGAAAGCATGTTTCAACTAAAATTCAAATCAGAAAATTTATCTTGGAAGGGTTACGGTTATACTTATATAGGTTGAAATTGAAGAAAAGATATGAATCTATTGGCTACCTTTCTCCTGAATGTCAAGTAACATTCTAATTTTAATTTTTAAAATTGGAATTAAAATTATTAGTAGCCTGAGGATGGTCCCTCTGGTTAAAGTTTACTCAGTATTCTACTACATTTGTAGAGTAGTGGATTAATGTGTCAGGCTGTTAACTGCCGGGTAAGTAGTTCAAAACCACCAGCTGCTCTGCAGGAGACAAATTAGGCGTTCTACGCCCATAAAGATTTACTGTGTTGGAAACCCAGAGATGGTTCTACTCTGTCTTAGTGGGTTACTGTCAGTCGAATCAAGTGGGTGGCAGTGAATTTGAGATTCTCTTGCATGGTGGCTTTTATGTTCTCTCTCTTATGGCTATATTGCTTGGGCTTCAGATCTGCATGTAGCTAGATGCAGAAGCTAGCACTAAGTCTCTCAGTCTCCTCTCCTAATAGAGATACGCAGTGATAGATTTCTATTTACTTCTAGTCTAATATTGATAGTATTAATTCTGAACTAGTAACCACTTTTTCTTGGACATTTGGATTCTTTATATTTATTTTCAGTAAATCATTAAGATGATATATGAATATAGTTTGAAGCTTTGGTTTTGAGGTCATTATACTCTTCCTTTGAAGAAGGGGTTGAGAGAAGTGGTGTCAGCTGCTACTGTTTTTAGTTGGGGCATTTTCACATGGCTTTGCATGATAGCCGAGGACTATTAAACTGCTGGATATAATAAAAAAGGATGCTTTTGCTTTCAAGATAATCTGTTTTATTCCTTTGGAAAGAAATAATGATCCATATGAGAAAATATAATAATATTTTATGTATGAATACTTCATGTAAATTTACTTATATAATCTGTATCTCAAAGTAATATTTTCTTAAAATTGTGTTTTCTAACAGATTTAGGGTAAACCCTCTTGTAGTCTGGACAATTAATGCTTTATTAAGTCACTATCTGTTTGTGAAAGAGGCAAATGTGTCACTTTCTAAGAAAATATTGATTGTAATGTTAGTGAGAGAATTGGCCTTTCAGAAAACCCTCAGGCAATCTGTATATTTCTGCTCTCCTTCCCACAAAATCCCAAGATTAAGGTTCCTTTGTTAACTACAGTTTCTCCATGAAGTATGATAGGGCACGATAGTATTTTTATTATGATAATAATACATACCCATAATACATGAAAAAATATGATAGTAATATATTATATGGGAAGTAAAAATCTTAGTTAGATGTCCTTGGGGTTCTTTAGCCCTGCTCTCTGATAGGTAAATATTTTCTTCACATTAATTGATCAAGAAAATATGGAAAACAACAGGCATGTCTATAAGACAAAATGTGATTATAAAGTTACTGGAAGAGTTTTTTAGTTTTAGTTTGATTTGCTAATTCAGTGTTAAAAGTTCTCAAGCAACATAGAAGCCTTTAGCTTTTGAATAAAACTGTTATTGTGGTTAATCAGAGTTGAGAGTGAGTTTCTGCTGTAGTTCTGAGTAGCTGAAAACTAGAAGGGTCTCTCTTTTGCATGGTCTGCCTTATGGTGGGTTCCAGACGATATGAGGGGAAAAAAGTTTGACAGAATAGGCACCTCACATGGCCAAAGTATTATTGTTAGAGACATCGTGAAGAATGTTTTAGGCACCAAAATTTAGATAGTACAGTTTATAGGCAGTTTTACAAGAGTATGGTAATTAAACTAAATAAGCAGAATGAATACCATATTGGAATTCTGTATAGATAGACTTTTATTCCCCTAATAAAACATTGCCAACCAGTAGCAAATATTATCCAAGAGATTAAGGCCAGCATTGCTCTTCACAGCTGCTTCCTATTTAATTAACTCTTGCTGAGTTTGTCTGTTTTGTTTTCAGGGGCTGACGGTATAAATGGTGGAGAGGAATCTGTAAACCTGAATGATGCAGATGAAGGATTTTCTTCAGGGGCTTCCCTCAGCAGTCAGCCAACTGGGACCAAACCTGCATCCTCCTCTCAGAGGGGAAGCTTAAGGAAAGTAGCAACTGGGCGTTCAGCCAAGGATAAAGAAACAGCCTCTGCAAGCAGATCCAATGAGACCCCTCGAGATTCAGTAGTTCGCAAGCAGTATGTACAGCAACCAGCTGATCTTAGTGTAGATTCAATTGAGCTGACACCGATGAAGAAACACCTGAGTCTGCCTGCTGGCCAGGTTGTGCCAAAAACCAATAGTTTAACTCTAATCCGGACAGCCAGTGCTTCCTCAAGTAAATCTTTTGACTATGTAAATGGCAGTCAAGCAAGTACCAGCATTGGGGTTGGCCCTGAGGGAGCTACTAATTTAGCTGCTCATAATGCTAATCGTTATTCAACTATCAGTCTACAGGAAGACCGACTGGGTCAAGCTGGAGAAAGTAAAGAGCTGCTGAGTCCGGGAGCCCCCTTAACCAAGCAGTCTCGATCCCCCAGTTTCAATATGCAGCTAATATCCCAGGTGTAGCTTTGACATCCTCTCCTCTCTCTGCTTACCTTTTAAACTGGACATTTCATTGTGCAAGAAGACACTTCATCCCACATTGTGAAACTACTGGTCACTGTAATCAGATTGAGTGTAGGTGTCTTCATACTGTATTTCGTATGGAAACAGCAATAAGGCTTTCTTTCTTTCTCCTTCGTCTCCTTTTCACCTATTCCTTGTAAATGTGTTTGTGAAGCAGTATAAAGTGTATGCCTTTCCTATGCCTTCCTTTCTCCTTGGGTGATGTGCAATCCATCGTAGGGTGATCAGTCCCATTTCAGCACTGTGAGACTGAGGATATATTAGAGGAAATGGTGTATATGATCCCTATGAAATGATTCTTTGGTTTTGGTTTTTTTAAAAAAACAAACAATGCAAAACGGGTTTGTTCTCATAATCTGTAGAACTATGAAGACTACCGGATCATATTTTCTTCTCTTAACCAGGAGTGCCTCAGAGGTTCTGCTATGACTTTAGACTTCTCTGAGTCTGTGCAGTCGTTTGCTTGAGAAGCATGGGGGAGGGTGGCAGACTGCTGTACATTTTCATTAAATGAGGGTAGCTCTTTGTTTTCCCCATCTCTTTTCCTCATCTCCTTTATCCTGAGGACCTAAATGTCAATGCTGAGTCATTCAAATCAAGTTGGTCTCCTCTGTTGATGAGGGGGTGTTGATTACGTAGTTGATAATGCACTTTCAATGGCTCTATAGTCATAATTAACATGTCTTCCCTCTTCCCAATAAGGACATAGGGTCATTTCTGTCCTTCAAGTTTCAACAACTAACAAATCAGAGCATCCCAGGGGCATGTTCTGTTTCCCAGGAATGATTGACATGGTGCTGGGTAGGGGAGGGATGGTATTTGTTTAGCTTGTGTGGGATTGTGTGTGTGCTGGGGAAGATTTTGCTTGGTTTTTATGTTGTTTGTTTTCATATGTGAGTTGGTGATGACTGAAATAGAACAAGTACGTCTTCAGGTAAAGAGAGGGATTTCTCCATCCATTTTCTGTGGTCAGATAATTGGAGAAACCCTTTCAGCTGCTTTCTAGATGTACCTACACTCAGATACTTTGGATTACAAAATGTTAAGTCCTGGTAGGTCATATATGCCAAGGAAACACATCAGGGACAGATAATTGGCGGAAAACACTGATGCTTCAGTGTTGACACATTTTTATAGAACATTTCTACCAGGGAGTACTGACTTAATTTCTCCTATAAGGACCACACTGCCTTTGTGTTTAATGTAATGAATGCAATTTGTGTACCTTCTAGTCATGTATCTGCAGAAGTTTCTCATTTTTATAAAATTTTGAAATCATGCCAGTATGCTAGATGTTGAATGTAATATAAGTAGCATTTGGTAACTGTGCTAAGAGGCTATAAAAATTCATTATTAGTAAAGAGAAAAAAATATTTTTGTTCTGATTTGATTAGATAAATTTTCATTATCTAATTTATCTAATCAATTATCCATAATTTCTTCTGGATCTTAGACTCTGGCTTGAAATATTAGGTTTTTGAAAATCAGTGTGAGTTGGTATGTTAACTTATCCTTCCATAAAACACATTAGATTCTAAAGTGAACATACATTACTTTTCGAGTCACAAGTTTAATTACTTCAAATAAAAAATAGTTGAAGATTAAAAATAATCAGAGCTATTAGTACTTTGTACGTTTAGACATTTTTACTTTATTGTGAAAAATTATATACTGAATTTCTAGAAAGCAAGTATTCTTCTAATTAACAAAGTTTTAAGTTTACCAATTAAAATTACAATGGATTTTGATTAATAAAACGAGGGAAAACAATTTCTTATTTTTTCCCACACCTAAAAAAATTCCCCTCCCTTCTTTCTGTTTTATAAGAGCATTTCTAAAGGGGGTTTTCTGTTAAAATCTTTATAAGATCAACAATCTTGTTTGAATTTGTTGATCTATAATATTTTCAGCTCGTATGGAAATAAAATTAGAACCTGAATTAGTATGTACAACTTTGCCAAAATCTGCAGTAAACTAAAAGGTGACAGATGATCTGTTGATTTGTGTGTTTGTGTATGGTATGTGCATGTATGTGTATATATCACAAAAGTGTATTTTAGATGTCCTGTGCTGCTTTTAATTTGACTAAGGGATGTCATTTTTGAGGATAAACCACCTGGTTTGTTGAGGACAGAATAATTATTTTCATTTCTGAAAATTTTGTTTTTACTGACATCTAAAACATAATTCTAGTTAAGTCCCCTGTCCCACTGCCTTTGACCTGAGTCCGACTCATTCGGTTTCTGAAGCTGTAACTCTGTCCCAGAGCAGGTCACCGCATCCTTCTCGCCAGCAGGTCCCTTTAATTCTAGTTAAAGCACACACAATATCTCATTACAAAGCTATAATTAATATAATTAGATAAAAATTCCCTTGTTTGTTAAAAATTGTATGTTGTATCTGTGAACTGGGTTTTGAAAAAGTTTCAACTTATCAGTGAGCATGTGTATATATTTTATATGTATACCTCCTGGTAATGTTTTCTGATCCTATAATATTTGCGTTCCATTCTTTTGGGAATGTGACTTAGGACCAATGAGAAATATCTCTGTTAGTTTAAAACTTTGCATTCAGATTCTTGGAACAGATGTCCTGTATAAGACTTGGTTAAAATGGAAGAAGTTAGTTTAACAAGCCAAAGTTTTCAATAGTCATTTGCATTTAATTTGAATTAGTTTGTTTGAGATATACAGCAATGCTGTTACAAATATTGACCTACAACCTTCATACCTTATCCTTTAATAAGCTTTTGTTTTTCACTTTATAATTTCCATTTTTATAATGTCCAGCCATCGTTGAAAAGGCTATTTAGGGATAAAATGCTTGTTTTTTATAATAAAACAATTTGACGTCATCTGTGCTAGGATGGATTCAGGAAAAGAAGTGTCTGAAGGCTATGGAACATCTGACATTATAGTTAAAAATCACATTGCTAGAAAACAAAGTAAAATGTAAAGTGAAAAATTGACTAGAAGAGATTTATTTTAAGATGAAAATATTTTGGGAAGCTAGGAAGAGAAAATGATTGTAATGTTAAATCCTGATCTTTGCCACCACCTTGACCCTCCCACTCGACTGTGCCTATTATTATAGAATCCGAATTTTTGAGCTAGAAGAAACCCCAGAGATAATCTAGGTAGTCTCCCAATCCTAGTCCCTTATCTATCCATCCTCAGGAAACTGAGCATCAGAGAAGCTGTAACATGGTCCTGGTCACATAACTCAAAAGCAGAGCCAGAATCAAACCCATCTCTTATCTAATACATATCAACAAGCCACTGCCTCCCTTTACGCGTACTACAATAAATGGTACATGGCTACAGTTTATTTAGTTCTAGTCTTATAGCTGATATTACAGCACGGCAAGAAAAGTATTCAAAAAAATAGAGTAAAAAATAGATAGGGAAGTGTTGGGAATGTAGGTATCTATACAAATCTAAGGATAGAGTTATTGTTTTTTGTTCTAATTTATCCCTTACTATTTTCTGTCAGATAACATATGTATGTTGCCATCTTATTGATTTTATTTCTAGGAATTTATGTAAATGTGAAATAAAACCAATGAAATGGCTTTGATCAGTGTTTCTAGCCATTTTAAAGTAATTTTTGAAACAGCCAGCTTTCACAGTCACCCAGGTGGTGAATTAATTGTATTATTGCACAATGGGATATTGCAAGGTGAACTTTAAATAAACTTCATTCCATTCATTTCTAATATAGAAAGAAATTGAACTTTGTACTTGGTGCAGATAGGAGTAACATTTCTTTATATGATTGGAAAAACGCTGTGTGTATCAAGCGTGTGATTCCATAACAGAACAGTGACTATGTCATCATTTAAAATATACAAGGAGTCTTTTAAAAAATTCATGGGTTTTCCATGAACATTTTGAAGTGGTCTTGTATGTACCATATAAAAGTCTTAAATGTCTCAGCTATATAAGCTTGATATTTCTAACGTGAATCCTCTAATTCCATTTAGTAGCATTAAATTAATTATAATTATTTATTAGACACTGGAATAGTGAGAATAACTTTTAAATTATTTCATTTGCACACCTTTTGCAAGTATTTCAATGAAGGGTTTTGTTTTACTTTGCTATTTCTACCTCACTTAGTGAGGCTTAAGGCCATGCTTGAATCCTTTAATTGTTGACAATCAGTTTTCTCATTTAATTCTCTGCATATTCCTTTGTAAATAGTGGGGGGGGGCGCTGTTTTTAAGGTTAGTGCACTATTTATGCCAACACTCCCAAGGAGAGCTCTGCATTTCTGATTTTGAATTACAACAAATAAGTTTTTGTTTGTTAATCAGTATTTCAGTTATTTCTTGCTTGTTTGTTTGTTTTGAGTTTAGGAAAAGTTCAATAGGCCAGGCTTGTGGGCAGGAAATCTGTAAGCTTAAGGGCATTTTTGATCCCCTTGGCTATGGTACACAGGCATAACATGAGAGTTTTCATCTGTCAAGTTAAATAATTGCTGTCATGTTTTAAACCATTAAGTTGTTTGAGACACTTATTTGTAATACTTTAATTTTTTAAAGTGAATTTTAGAAACAAATTGTTTGAAAACCAACTAGAAATCATTGATATATTAAACTCTAAGGAATTAGAATACTTCTCCAATTATAAATAGAATGTAGTACCTATAGAATGAGTCCCCAGATTGGTAGTTTTCCATTGCCAAGGATATCACCTTGATAATGTAAGATACATTTTAGTATTACCTGTGCTATGTCTACCTAGGAGGTATATCATATTGGCACTGAAAATTCAGAGTCAGCCACTGTATACTTAACAATGTTAGATTTTGGGCCATGTCAGAAGTTGACGTGATTATTCCAAGCCATTAGAATTAGAGGAGCTGTCTCCACCTAACCTTCCCCTGCCCATGTAGGACTTTTCCTTTTAAACCTATCTACACACCATAAAATGGGGGTAACTTCAATCTCTTCAGTATTTTTGGTTTAAAATTACCTTAGCCCTTAGTCACATAAAAAATAGACACAAGAGGAAACTGATCAGCACGCAGTGTTAGCAGGCAGCCGAGAATGATGTGAAATAACTGGCAGCATAGGAATGAAATGTAGATTCTCTGTTTTGCTTCTGAATGTTGAGAAAATGTTTTCATGATGTTTGTAAGGCACATTCAGTTTACTGTTGTTATGTTTAATAGGGAATTTATCCCTAAATTTTATAATTAAGTGAAGGTTAAAATATGAGTCTTTTTGTTTTAACTGTATATCTGGAAGTAGGTCTAATAAATCCTTTTCTTTTTAAAGATTAATTGATCATTCCACCTCCAATCACAGAATTGATATCAACATGGATTGCTGTATTTGAGTGTTATTATCAGACAAACTTCTCTATATCTCCACTGATTATAAAATTTACCAAAGAAAATATATTGACCAAATATAAATTTATTGTGCTAATCTCTGTAATCTAAAAGCTATTTTCTATCCCTGATGGAAATAAATATGAAAAGATCCTTTGACCCTTAAAATGGGTGTACAACGAGCTACAAGATTCCATTCTGAGGTTTTATGACATCAGTTAGACATTAGCATTTTACATTTCCAGCAGAGAACCGGGTCACAAAAAGGTTAAGTCTAAATATTCCTAATGGGACATTTTGATGTCCCCTGAGTCAAATTAAGGGTTCTAGTGAGTAGACGTGTAATTAGAGGGTGGGGGGGATATTCTAAAATTGGTATGTTGTGTGGTTTTATGTTTTAATTAAGGGAGAAATTTTGGAAATGTACCTCTTTAGGTGGGCAATTTTAGTTTTCTAATATGAATAGAATTGGTTAAAATGGAACAGTTTGATTACATACTTTATGTATAATATTACTCTTCGGTGTTTTTTCCTTTACAGAAAAACATTTGGTTTTTGGAAACCAAACCAAACATAGGAAAATCATTAAGCACTAAAGAACATAATTTCAACTATTAGATGTTGACTTTTTTTGAAGACATGAAATATAATGTATATTAAGTGATGTCCCAAACAGCTTCTGTGTATTATATTTCCATGTCAACTGATAATTAAAAAATTATGAATGTATTGATCAAACTATCTTGAAAAGAGAATATTTGCTAACAATTACTAATGTTGGGTTTTTCAAGTTTTATCATCCAACTGGATTGAGAGAGATGCTCCATGTAGTGTTTTTAAACATTTGTAATAAGTTCATCAACTAATTTATAGTGAATCTGGTTCATACTTTGTAAAAATTATGCTAGCTTTTCATTTAGTGTGACTGGTTGAGTAAAACTATTTTTACCATTCAAATATTATTTTCCCACTATTTTTCTCATGCTGGCTCCCCCAAGCTTACAATTCCTGAAGGATTTTTACTACTTTGGCATTATGTAGTCTGATCTCTGTCACAGTGGACAAATAAGCAACAAATATCCTACTCTCATTTGTTTGATAATAGGATATGGAATTTACAGAAAAGCTCTTCTGTTTCACCAGCAACATATAGCTTGGTATAAACTCAAGTATTTGGGAAATAGTGCTGGTGAAAAATATAAAAGGACAGGCATGCAGAAAAGATGATCTCTACTGAATGATGTCCTTCCAACTTAAGACTAGTGAAGACTTTCGTTTTTTTCAGAGCTAAAGGAAACAAAGCCTGCACATTTAAGATCGTATTTATTGGTGCATGTAAGCCATTATCTTAACTGTTACTGAATTGGTTAATCCTTTTGATTGTTGAAATGTGAAATGTAGTCACTGTTGACCTTGTAAATAAACTGCCAGAGATGAGAAAATATTTTAAGTTATTGTAAATAAAGATGTATAAAACTCAATATCAGTCTGCAATGCAGAAATATATCTAAGATGTTAAATATTGTGCTTCTCAAGAGATATGTAATTTCCCTAAATGTACCTAGTTACATTAGGAATGTAAATTTTCTTTTGTACAGTATAGAAATACAGCTTTATTTGGCTTTTCATTGGATTTACTTGAGTTAATTTTATGTCTTACCTGAATTTTATGCCTTAAAATGATCCTTCACTGTATTTTCCCCAAAGCATGACATTTTATTTCTGTATGTCTGACCTAATCTTTTTTCTATCACAATCTTTTAAATTGCGACAGTAACTATAAGATATAAGTAATGTGAAGACAGGAGTGAGATTAAGACATAATCTGCGTGCCATAAATTGCTACATGTTACTGTTGGAACACAGCAAATTTCACACTGAACTGTAATACAGCCAATGTAATGAGAAATAAGGTTAACTCCAAGATTTTCAAATATTCTTAAAACAAACTGACTTCTCAGGTGTACCACACTTGTTTCTTGTACCAAGATATAGTAAAACATTTTCTCTCCAGTTCTTTATAGAGAAGAGCCAACATTCATGTTTTCTTTGTTGTGCATATTTTGAACACACATGGAACAAAAAGAAGCCAACATTACAATACCATTTACAGCATTTCCCATGTAGGAAAGTGCCTGTGACCTCACGCAGCAGCTAGTTGTCTTATTAAACTTATTGGTCTTCCCTGCACTGTGATTTTTTTTTTCTTAGATTTTTAAAAAAAAACAAAACATTGTATTAGGGGCTCATACAACTCTTATCACAATCCATACACACATCAATTATATAAAGCGCATTTGTATTTCATTCTCAAAACATTTTCTCTCCACTTAAACCCCTGACATTTGGTCCTCATTTTTCCCC
>NW_022103899.1:26913168-26915140 GCF_000313985.2 Echinops telfairi | reverse complement strand
CTATCAAGAAGAATTGTACAATTATCACTGGTTATTTCTAGAACATTTTCCTCTTGTACTCATTGTTCATGTAAATTTTTTTCTAATTGTGACAATATACACAACAAAACATACTCTAATTCCACAACGTCTACATGTATAATTCGGTGCCATTGATGATACTCTTCGTGTTGTACAACCATTATTGATATCCTTATCCAAACTATTCCACCACTGTTAACATAAACTCAATGCCCCCTAATCCATTTTTCCCCCCAATTCAGGCAATACACTGAATCCAAACTAATAAAGACTAGCAGTTCCAGAAGAAAATGGCTTAAGGCAACTTGCCAATCTTGTGTTCTTTCTCTTTGAATCTGGATCCTCATTAGTTAGGAAGTATGAACCTTACAAGTTGAGAACTCCAATGTTCTTTTATTTAAAATGAATATTAAAAGCATAATACTTGCTCACTTTGCAAACCTTAAGAAATTCAGAAAAACAAGGGAAAATTATTGTAATAAAATTATAATACTAATATACTGGAAGCACACACACACACACATACCCCAAACACATAGATCTCTGGTCACAATATTGTACAGTTCAAGGAAGGACTCTACCTATGTGAATGAAACAATATTTGGTGCTTAGGACAATACAGTAATGCATTTAATTAACAATGCTATCAGATAAATTTTTTTAAAGGAAAGAGAAAGTATATGCCCAAGATCCCAGAGTTAGTTGATAGTAGAGGTGGAATTGAGCAATCGGACTTATGAGTTTGTGTGTAGTTCCCAATCATACAATACTGCTTCATGCAGTGTTGATTGTTCCTAGCTTTTAGTATATTTGCCAGACATATTCCCTGTCTCCACACGGCTTCTGTAAGGATGGGAAGAAGGATAATTGAATCTGTAGAGCTAGATTACTAATAAAACCCAATTCACTGCCATCAAGTCAGTGCTGACTCAGAGCACCCCCCTTCTGCGTTTCAGAGAAAGACTTGACTTTAGGGGAGTAGAAAACCCAGGTCTCTCGTGCCGAGCTGCTGGCGGGTTTGAAGTGCTGACTGCATAACCGATACGCCACCAGGGCTCCTTCAGATTATGAATAGGCAAACAGTCTATGAAAGAATAAGCCCTAAAAATAAAAAAGAAGTTGAGGGTTTGCATACCTGTGGGCACTGCTGAGAAGAGTCTGCCCTGATGGAAGAACTGTATCCTGAGTGTTCTTGAGCCTGAATTGTAGCTTGTCACTTCCCTAATAAAGTCTAAAAAAGAAAAAAAAAAAAAAAAAAATCAAGCCCTAAGTTCCTCGCTATCCATAGTGAGAAATTACTTTCCTCTGGTTCTAGTTGTAAGTATACCCGTCCAGAATGAAGAAAAGTCTATCTGTGAGTCCATGCCAGGAAGCTCAGTTGAGAAAAGGGAGTTAATTCAGAGCACAATAAAAGAGACTCCCAAAATATAAACTTAAAAATATTTGACAATTCCCTCCCCCACACACAAAAGTTGCTAGGTGGAATAGGGGAAATTGGAACTTTGTTGGATTTACAATTGCTTTGTGATTTAATACCATATTAATGCAGGAAGGCAGAAGTACAATCTTGTGTTTAGAGCTTCTAAAGGTGTTAGTCTACTCCTGGGTCATAATCAAACAGGGTGAACATGTATGTGCGAGTTAGATGAAAAAGGGCATGGGAAGGAGCTCATTTGAAGGACCGTCACTGTTGGCACTTTACGGAACAGTGTTTTTTGTTTTGTTTTGTTTTTTCAGTTTACAAAATTCTGACTGGAAATATATTATTTATTTATTTTTAAAGATTATTTTATTGGGGGCTCTTATAGCTCTTTTTTTCTTTAAACATTTTATTAGGGGCTCATACAACTGTGATCGCAATCCATACACATCAATTGTGTAAAGCGCATTTGTACATCATTCTCAAAACATTTTCTCTCCACTTAAACCCCCGACATTAGGTCCTCATTTT
>NW_022103899.1:26911344-26913068 GCF_000313985.2 Echinops telfairi | reverse complement strand
CTGCCCCCCCCTCCCTCATGAGCCCTTGATAGTTTATAAATTGGTGGAACAGTGTTTTAACACATTAAGAATCAAACCTTTTTTTTTTTTTTTTTTCAAATAGCCAGGTCATACCAGTTAAAAATCAATTCTGAGTCATTGGATGATTTAGCCATAAGCATTAAGATTTTCATTTTTATCCCCCCCACCACCACCCAATATTTGGAAGAGAATTTCCTAAACATAGGCTTTCAACTCACTTCCTCGGGTAAAATAATCATGGAATTTTAAAACTCACTTCCTCGGGTAAAATAATCATGGAATTTTAAGAAATCTATATAGTCACAATTCTGTTAATGGGTTGATGTACATCATGAACCTTTTTTGTACTCAGAATTATTCTCCAATGCTACTCTCTCAGAATTTAGATGGCTGTGTGTACTTATTTTGTTGAGTACTCATTACTAAATTACTACAGTACAATTACTAAATTGATGCCACCTGTGGGTGCCTTGTGGGGGACTCAATGCCTCATCATGCCACAAGAACAGCCTGTAGATATGCCGGTTCTGACTATGTGTCCTTTGTTCCTCCCCGATGCTCAAGCATGAGATTGACATCAGAAAAATATTTGGGCAGAAATTGTTTGTTCGGGCATCTGCCCTGGCATTCTAGACCTATTGTATATATACTAATGGTGTTTCGTGCCTAGCAGCTTGGTATTTCGAGTATGACGAAATCTGTACTACCCATTTTTCAATCTTTAACTGAGAGTTTTTTAACCCTAGCTTCACATTAATACTACCTGTGAAGTGTTTCTAAATGTATGATAATCAGACCCCATTTGGACTCTGGAGCGGGACCTGGCATCAGTTCTAAAATCCTTAGGTAATTTTCTAGTCACGAGTGAAAACTCTGTAATCCTCTAGCTGAAATTTAGGTATTCATAGCTAAACTCCTCTAATATTCCAAACTCAATTAATAAAACTTCCCAATAGAAATGTGTAAAACATCCTGGCCCACCACGCCTTGAAGACAGACGATATCCCCACTCAGAGCAGCCAATCCACAGAGACCATATGGCTGGCCCCACTACGAGACACAACATCCGTCACTGACTCATAGCCCTACAGGGGACAACACTGGAGACACAGTGGGAATCGCGCCTGATCTGACCCCACCACACCACACCGCAGCAAAACACTAAGGGCGTGCAACAGAACAGCAAGGGGAACAGAGCAACGAAGTCCCCAGGGAACACCAAAAATAGACTGGGGCCATGGCGTGGCACCCCATCAGACTAGACCAGAAAATATTCCCAAAGGCCAACAAACACCCTGAATTATCTGCAGGCTTTTTTTTTTTGTCATTGGTTTTGTTGTTGCTTTCTTTTGTTGCCTTTTTTTGCTCTGTTTTGTTTTTATGCATTTATTATCTCCTCAGGCCTGTCTAATTAAGATAGGCTGGATGAGCACTCTGGAGGAGAAAACAATGGGATGGATGGTTCCAGGGGGACATGAGAGAGAGGGAGGTGGGGGGAAAGGAAGTTGGCAAACCCAGGGACAAGGGAACAAGAAGTGATCCAAAATCAGTGCTGGGGAGGGTGTGGGAGGCCTGGTAGGGCTTGATTAAGGGTAATGTAATGGAGATGAATTACTGAAACCCAAATGAAGGCTGAGCATGATCGTGGGACAAGAGGAAAGTAAAAGGAAATAGAGGAAAGAACTAGGAGGCAAAGGGCATTT
>NW_022103899.1:26876171-26910494 GCF_000313985.2 Echinops telfairi | reverse complement strand
GTTCGTGAAGGAGGAGGGAGTGGGGAGGAAGGGGGAAAAAATGAGCCAATACCAAGGGCTCAAACAGCAAATGTTTTGAGAATGATGATGGCAACAAATGTACAAATGTGCTTGACACGATGGATGTATGGATTGTGATGAGTTATATGAGCCCCCAATAAAATTATTTTAAAAAGAAAGAAATGTATAAAACAACAGACTCAGATCCTTATCAATGCTATAGGCTATCTCCTGTATTTACCCAAACTTACTAGTACTTACTGAGCAATGTAAGTACTAATACAACATCTTGGCCACAACCGTAGACCCTTAATATTTTGAATGTTTTGTACTTCTTAGCCAGCCATCATTTTGTTCCAAAACCCAACCACTTTAAGAAACACTTTCTCAGCAGCTTAAGTCTTACTTCCTCCATAAAATGGGGGCTGTTATGCTACAACATTGCTCATTTCTTCTCAAACACTTCAAAGTTCTCAAGTATATCTGAACCTAATCCTATTCTTTATCTTAAAATTTCTCTCTAGGCGTTTAATCTCGACTCCTTGAATTTCAGACACCTATATCCACCAGTGTGTCAGCGGTGGCTTTGCATGTTCGTGCGATACTGAACCGATCCCACGAGTATTACATATATCAGCAAGGTCACCAATGCTGCCCAGGCTTCAGAGGAGCCTCCAGACCAAGAAAAATCAGGAGAGAGGGTCTGGCAGTCTACTTCTGAAAAGCTTGGCTGTTGAGCCCTCAGGAAGAGCAGTGGAATGTTGCTCTGGTGCTGGAAGAGGAGCCCCTTGGGCTGGAAGGCGCTTCAAATAGGGTGACAAACTGCCACCTCAAACAAAGTAAAGTTGATTTTCATGATGTGATTGTAGTAAAGCCATTAGAACTTTTGCTAATGTGGCCCTAGTCAAAATGAGAAGAAACAGCTGCAAACGTTCACAAATAAATGGACGGTGGGTAAAGTGTGAATCAAGGAAAACTAGAAACCATCCAATGAAATGAAATTCATAAGGATTCATATTGTAGGCATTCATGAATTGAAATGCACTGGTATTGACCATTTTCAGTCGGACTAACATGGTCTACCATGCCAAGAATGACATATTGAAGATGAACGACATCACATTCATTGTCCAAAAGAGCATGTCCAGATTTATCCTAAAGTACAATGCTGTCACTGATAGGATAATACCCATTTACCTACAAGGAAGCTCAGTTAATACGATTATCACTTAAATTTACACACCAACCACTGAAATCCAAGATGAAGAAATTGATGGTTCTTACCAATTTGTTTTTGAAACTGATCACATGTGTAATCAAGATGTCTTGATGTGACTGGTATTTGGAAAATATGGCCTTAGTGCTAGAGATCAAACGATAGAAATAATATCAGAGATTGTATGGTAGAATTTTGCAAGACCAGTGATCAACTCATTGCCAATACGGTACCTTTTTCAACAACATAAATGGCCATGATACACTTTGACTTCATTGTATGGACTATGCAGAAACCACACTGGCTCGATCTATAGGCAGAGATGATGGAGGAGCTCAATTTCAGAACAAGAACAGGGTCCAACGCAGAAAGACCCCGCCAATTGTTCATATGCAAATTTAGTCTAACTGAAGAAAATTAAAATGCCCATGAGAGCCAAGGTGCAAATTCAAGTATATTTCACCTTGCTTCCCCTGTTAAGGATTACTAGTGGGGTAAGTGGTTACCAGTAGGGCTTCAATCAGCAAGGTCTGCAATCAGCAGCCGCTCTGAGGGAGAAATAGCAGCTTTCCAGTCCCGTAAAGAGTTACAGTCTCAAAAAGTTAGTGTCAGAAATTCACAGGGGTAGGTCTACCCTGTCCCATAGGGTCACTATGAGCAGCCATCGACTTGATGGCAGTGAGTTTGGATTTTTGGTCCCCATACCATAAAAAATGAGCCCTGGTGGCATAGTGGTTACTGGCTTAGGCTATTAATTGCAAAGTGAGCAGTTTGAATCACCAGTCAGTCCCAGGGAGAAAGATGGGGCTTTCTACTACCGTAAAGAGTCCGTTTTGTAGACCCAGAGGGGTAGTAGGTTCTTACCCTGTCCTACAAGGCCGATATGAGTTGTAGTGATTACACCATAAATATGTCCGCTCAATACTCACTTTCTCCTACTGTGAGGACAAAGATCCTGTATTCCTCAATATTGCATATTCTTCAACTGCGGACAGGGGGCTTTGTACTATATTTGTTCAACGAATGAATCCGGAAAGTATCTTATTGTTGGTGGATACTACTGTTTCTCAACCAAGTTCTTCCCTTGTATATCCTTTTCTGCCCTCACTCCTGCCGTTTCCCTGAAAGTAAGACATCTCCTGAAAATAAGACCTACTTACAGTTTTGCCTCTCGCTGAAAAATAAGGTACCCCCCCAAAAAAAATAAGACCTCCCGGAAAATAAGCTCCCCACACCCGGCAAGCTACCGTAACTCTGGACTCTACCATAGCGGCAGGCGCCTCGGGGCTCATTATTGGCTGCTTGCAGCCAGAGCAGACAGGAAGTGCGAGGTCTCTTTTAATTAAACAATAGATGTGTACCATATTATTCTTCATGGAAAAATAAGACATCCCCTGAAAATAAGACCTAGCGCATCTTTGGAAGTAAAAATTAAGACACAGTCTTATTTTCGGGGAAACGGTATGTAAGGAGGCTGGTGATTAAGCACTCAGTTGCTAAACAAAAGACCACTAAGCAAAATGCAGTTTGAACCCACCAGCTGCCCGTGGGAGAAAGATGTGGCAGTCTACTTAGATAAAGATTTCCAACGCTGGAAATACTATGGGGCCTGCCTACTGCATTATAGGCTAACGATGACAGGGCAATGGGTTTGGATCCCTTTAAATTATGTTTCATTTCATCTCTATCTTCAGTGCTCTGAAGTGGTCCTAGCCCTTGTCTTTACAGAAGGTACTTTCCTCTCCCTCCAAATCCCGAGGTTGTACAAGTGCCTACCTTTCAACAGTAAAAACAAAACAAAAACCCCACGCGAATCGTCATTATGTTTTATCTCACATAAAGAGAGCGCGAGAGAGGTATTTTAAAGTCAATAAAAATAAGTTTGCCCCAGACATTCAGCAAGCAATTAACCCGCGGTCTCCCCAACCAACACTTCTGATTTCTGCAGCTCCCACCATCACTTCCTACCCCTTCCCCGGAAATGGAAAACGGAAAGGCCCAGAACCCTTACGCTCCAGGATTCGTTTACCCTCAGGTTCCCCTGTGGGCGGGGCTGGATTGGCAGGCGTTGATTGGCTCTCAGAACCGTCGCTTACAGCGGGCTCCGTCTCTGATTGGCTCTTCCGGGTACCGCCCCTTGAGCAGGGCGGGAGATTCGGTGTGCGGCCGGCAGGCGTCCCATCCCACTGCAGGCCTCAAGTCCTCTGCGTGTCTCCGCTCTGCCTCCGCATCCCTCCGGAGTGGGGCCGCAGCAGTCTTCCCTGCGGCGCCAGCTCAGCCCGGCGACGAGCTGCGCGTGCCAGGCGGCCAGGAGGGCGTCCCTCGGGACCGAGCGGTACGTTTGGGGCCACAGGACAGCCTGCTTTCGCTTTTTGCTTGGCTGAGGGCTTCCGACATCAGTCCAGCTCCAGCCAGCCCCGGGTTTCCCTTTTGCACCTGGAGCAGGGTCCCTGCGCCTCCCGCTCCGCCCTCTCCAGGCGGCCCCCTGGTTCGTGCGGCCAGGACCCTCGGCTGGCGGAGCGCAGAAGCCCGCTGGTCCGCAGCTGAGTGCTTGTGGCCGGCCGAGAGCAGCCCCCTTTGGGAGGACTGCGTGTCCCTTCAGTGCCTGGGACGCCCGCGCCAGCTTAACCTCCGGGCTCCCTGGCCTAAGGAATCCGCTGCCTGGCGGTGGAAGTGCCCCAGAGCAGCAGGTCAGAGGGGCGCCGGAGTTGGGAGGTCACTACCCCGGACTGCGCCGCGGTGAGCACCTGTGATGTCACCGAGACAGAAAGCAGCGGTCCTGCTAACGAACGCTCACCCTGGGTCTGGGCTCGGGTGTGAAACGGGGGTAAGCCAGGATCCTTCGGCAGAGCTTTCAAAATGAAAAGGATGGGGGGGGGGGTGCATAGCTTACCATTTTACAGTTGAAATCATAGTGGCACCCGGACACCCCATCCTTAACTGCCATTGGAGGATAGCAACTGGCCCTGCACCTATGTGTAAAGAGCCACTGCACGGGAAGCCAGTCATGTATGAGTCGGAATTGACTCGATGGCAGTGAGTGCGTTTTATTTTGTCTTTTGGTTTTTGTTTGTGGCCGTGGTTCGATGTCGAAGGAGGCTCAAAGATGTACAAGAGATCTGCGTGGAAGTAAAGATATCAGTACCCCGAGCGTTCAGTGAACACTTAAGGAACCCTGGTGGCTAACCACAAGATCAACAGTTCGAACCCACCAGTGACTCCGCAGGAAAAAGATGAGGCAATCAGCTCTGCTTTAATGATTTATAGCTTCAGAAACTCTAGGGAGCTGCTCTGCGCAGTCCTATAGGGTTGCTATGAGTCGGAACCTACTCCATGGCTATAGGTTAGGAGCCCTGTGAGTTAGGTGTTGGACTGCCAACTGATAGGTCTGTGGGTTCAAACCCCCCAGCAGCCCCTCCAACCTTCTTGGGAGAAAGATGAGGCTTTGTGCCCCTGAAGAAAAAAAAAATGCTGTCTTGGGAACCCTATGTAGAGTCTCTGGTTTTTAGCTCTGTAAGTTAGAATTAACTCGATGGCAGTGGATTGGGCTTTGAGTTTTCATATACTGGTTAAAAACATGATCTCGTTTAAGAGATCTAAGGTCACTCAGTATAAGGTATGATATTAAGATTGGTGCTTAATCATTAATCCACATCCTACCTTTTTAAAAAGTTGCAAGAAACTTAAAATTTACTTTCCAAGGAGAACGTGTTGCTGTGAACATGGTGGTGCTGCTGTATTGCTTTGCGATTGGCCCTCATGAGTTTTGTCCCCTAACTCCGTGAAAAGAGATGGCTCACACTAAGCACCAAGACTGTTGTGTACTCTCTGTGGTGCTGACTCGGTGATGCAACCTGGGTAACAGGAGTAGAACTGCCCCCAAGGGCTTCCTAGAACTTAATGTTTATGGAAGCAAATGACCAAGACTCCTCAGAGCTCCTGGGTTAGTTAGTAGCCTGGGTAGAAGCAGTTGTCCTGTGCCTTTAGGGCTCCTTGAAAGGTCATAGGTGATCACTGAATATCACACATTTTATTGTGTGATTGTTGGGAAGTGTTTTTGTCTTTCAGGGAACTGTTGGGGAAGGAAGAATTTTGTCACATTCAATTTGGTGATTCTGTATTATATAATTTAAATGCTTTAAAATCTAGATAAGGAAAGTCATGTATAAATGAATTCAACAACACACTAGTGTTAGACTCTCTATCCTAGCATTTTTAGCGTTTAAATGCCATAGAAAAGTTACCTTGGACAATATCACCTCTAATACTTTTTTTTTTTAATTACAAAGCTCGGTTTAATACTTTGGAGTGAGCCCCACAGGAATAAAAAACACTGGGCAGGGGTAACCCCCTCACCCCCCAGGTGTGGCCCAGGGGGAGAGGGGCTACCTGAGGGGAAGGAAGCACAAAAGGGACCCCCTGCAGACTCAGGGGGAGCACTACAGGAGGAACGCCATTTTGGTGGGACTGGCTCCAGGCACGCAGGTGGGGGCAAGAGGGTTGGACACGAAGCCACCGAGCTACCTGGGTTCCTCTGTCTTCTCGTTTGCCTTTTTCTGCTTCTGCTGCGTGATCTCCGAGTCCCTCTGCTTGCAGGCAGCAGCAGCAAGCCCTCTGCTTGTTCCTATTCTTCTGGCGGGCAAGCTCGCGTTGGTCACCGTGGTCATGGCGACCCAGCGGCTACGGCCCGCCTAGGTTGTGTGCCTTCGTTCTACCTGACCTCTAATACTTAGTTTTAAATTTTCTTTTAAAGCCATTTTTTTAATCGTCCGAAGAAATTACTAAGGACCCCATGTAACATAATGGGTTATGTGTTAGGCTGCTGATCACAAGGTCAATGGTTCAAACCCACTTATGAGTTACAATTGGTAATGGCAGGGTTTTGGTTTGTTTGTTTGAGGAACTACTAAACTTTTGCTAATGAGAATTATGTTACAGACCTGTATTCCTTTTCACTCTGCCAAGAAGCTCAGAGACAAAATTTCTTTCCATTTTTATTTTCTGCTGTTCTTTCTATTTTTCCGAGTTAACATTTCCTATTAGTATTTGTAGTTTATCATTTGCTTTATTGCATTTGCTCATTACCACTGCTTTCAGGTGCTTTGGGGAACTCCAAACCAGAAAAACAACAAAATAAAACAAAAACAGACCCACTGCCATCGAGTCAATTCTGACTCCTGCCGATCCTACAAGGCATGGTAGAACTGTCCCTGTGGGGTTCCTAGATGAAGTCTCATCCTTCCACCGCCAATCTGGTGTCAGCGTAGCTGCTGTGTTGCCAGGCCTCCCTTGTAGAACACCAAAAACACAAACACAAACTCACTGCCATGGAGTCGATAATGGCTCTTAGCGACCCTGTGGGACAGGACAGAACTGCCCTGGTGAGTTGCTGGTACCGTAAACCTCCCCCCCCCTTTTTTTTACAAAACCATTTTATTGGGAGCTAATACAGATCAATCATCTCATAGTTCAATCATATCAAGCAGTATTGTACCTTTGCTACCACAATCAGTTTCGAAGCATCTCTTCCTTCTTGAACTCCTTGACATCAGCTCCCCTTTCTCCCCCTCCTCCTGTACCCCCGGGAACCCTTATTCTGCTTGCTGTCTCCATAGGTTCATCAATCTTGGGTTTCATGTGCTGAAAACAGAAAAATATGTAACAGAAATCAAGAGGGTTACCCAATGACAAATTACATCTGAGATAAACCCTAATAAAAAAAAAATTTTTTTTAACTCAGAAAATGTTGAAAACCAGATCAGGCCCAACATGCATCAGAGGGGGATCACCTGACAAGGTTTTAATGTTCTAGTCAAGTGTATCACTTTGATCTCGTATAGCCATCTCTCCAACACACTCTGGTGACCAGTTTCTTCCCATCCTCTACCATGGATAGAGGGAGATCACTGGAAGCTTATTGCCTGTATGGAGCTCACAAGAGCAGAGCTGCATGTACTGAAGTAAAAACCTGATTACTGTATGTTGAATCAGCATGCCTTTTAAAGTGAAGAACGAGTGATGTTTAACCGAATGAACCAGATTACTGTATAAATGTTGTGGCACTGTGGGTTAGGCAATAGACTGCTGACCACAAGGTTGGTGGTTCAAACCCACCAGCTATGCCTTGGGGAAAAAGAGGAAACTGACTGTTCCCATAAAGATTTACAGTCTCGGAATCCTTGTATAAGGCTGTTCTGAATTGGAACTGACTCGATGGTATTGGGGGTGTTTGGGATATAAATCTTGGGTTACTTCAAGTATATACTGCCATTTGGGAAATTTAGAAACATTTTGGATAATTTCTAGAGGTCAAAGCAAGAGTTTAGGTTTATAGGTTTTTATTTAATATCAGGAAAGGATCGTGGTATAATAGAATGGTCAGGAACTTTGTAATAAACCAAACCTGGTTGTCATCTTGAATATACCTACTAATTGTCTGCATTTGGGTAATTTAATATGTAACCTCAGTTTACTTTGGTAAATCGGGGAAATTATATATACAACATATATACAAAGAGATTTCGAAAAGTATGGAAATGATTCATTCTCTTTTTCCACAACTTTTTCAAGATTGCTCATATAAAACCCACTTCAAATAGGCTGAGGATTTTTGTGAGCTGGAGTACCTAAAAGTGCCGAATACAGAACTTGGCAAACAACTCCTTTTAGACAAGAGAATGTTCTAGCATAGGAAATAGATCGTGACAAGACAAATGATCCAGAAGCATGTTTTACTGGTAGTGGCCATATAAATGATAGATAAAACATTATGTTTATGTGAAAGCATCTAGCACATAAAACTGCATCTAGCACATAAAAATCCTTTGCCTTGCGTCAGCTCTGCCTCAGTGTGATATGTAGGTCACCATAGAACTGTTCTTCCTAGGTCACTCTGGCTTAGTTCTTTCTAAAACAGGTCTGCTAAGACATCTCTTAGGTGGGCTCTACTTCCAACCTTTGGTTCGTGCTCTTAGCTGTCCCTCCCAGGACTCTGCCTCATGCTTGTTCTTGCTGGGTGCTGTGGAGACCCTTCCCACCCTTAAGGACCCTCTGTACAGTAGAACGAGACCCTGGCCTCTCTGCAGTCCTGTGTCATCTTTATGACTGTTGTTCTGTTGCCACCGTTCTGCTCACAACTTGGCTTCTTCCTCCTCCTCTCATATCTAGGTCAGTATAAGAAGGCTTCTGAAGGCTCTCTTGACTTTACCATTGGCATTCAACTGTGGCGTGACAAGGTCTAAATTTACTGTTCATCTTATTTCTTATATTCATGGACTCCTTCATTTGCCCTTTTTGCTTTTATTTTTCTATTAGCTGAACCTGACTGAGTTCTATTTTGAATTACAGGTCACTGTACCTGAATTTTCCAGATGTAGAATATATAGTACCTTTCAAGGTAAATGAAAATTGAAACAGGTAATTTCATTTTAACAGTTGTCAAAAGAAAACATTGTACCATTTAGTTGTATGACCCTGGAGGGCCACAGTCAGTTTTTCTTCGTCAGGAGAAAAGACAAACATAGGATCAATAAGAGAAATGGAAGGAGGTTTTTTTCACTGGGAACATTGAATCTTGTGTAAATTGTGTTAGAATCATTAATTCCACGCTAGTAGATTTGTAAGTCTTGAAACTGAATTTTGTCAGAGTAAAGTTGATCAAGCTTTTGCTTGCCAACTGAACTCTGAAATCCATGAAGTATTGGAAAGATCATTTGTTTGCTATTTAATTACCAAGTTGCCTAAAAAGTCAGGTGAATACTCAAAGTTGTTCGGTGAGCATGCAATAAAAGTAGACCAAACCCACTGCTGATCAATTCCTAGCTAGCCTGGAGCAAAGGGCTGCACATCTGTAGTGAAGTCAGCCGCCACAGCTTCTTGCTGTAGAGCACCGGGTGGTTTTGAAGCACTGACCTCGTCATTCTAGCAGCCAGCCACTGTAACCACTGTGCCACCAGGGCTCCTTCTAACGGTAAAACTGAGAGTTATTTAATCCAGACTGGTGCACCAGTGAGGTATCAGACACCCCCGGGGCTACTCATTTTCTGAGCTCTTGGATGCATAGCCTCCTTTCTGTGAATGTGGTGTTTTGTAGATTGAGTACAGCTTTCCTCCTAAGACTTGTTATTTGACCTTACATGTGAGCCCCTTTGATGGGAGGTGGTTTTGCCCCATTCTCAGCACTTCTTCCTTTCATTTTTCACATATGAAATTCAATTATCTATGATCATATAAACACAGTAATTCATAATGTATATATTTTAATACCTCAAAAGGCTTAAATAGAAGCAAAAAGGACTTTTTAAAGCGTTGTACAAACACATGTGCTCATTACGTTAATGTGTAACTGGTTTTTGTTTGTTAAATCTTTGCTTTTGAGTGACTTCTTGCTTTTGTTTAGGTTGCCTGTGATGAGTAAACTGGAATTGAAGCAAAGCAAGATGCTGCAGGTTCAGTTTGTGGGGGATGATGATGTTCTGAATCACATTCTCGATAGAGAAGGAGGTACTGAGTGGTTACATTCTTGTAAAGATGCTTGTGTATTGCTTGTGTATTACTTCACTTTTTAAAATGGTTTAATAATTATATTGAGGATATAGCACAAAGTTGTGATTTAAAACTACTTTGAATTTTATTTTATTCAAGCTTTAACTGAAAGATCAAAATAAACTCTCATTTAATATGAAATGATCAGAAATAGTGGTAAATGATAACCACTCTGTAGTTAAAAGTGCGGCTACTTGGACTGCAATCATATATTTTCACTTTTTTTTTTTCTAATTTAGTTAAGAAAACTGGAAGAAAGGTCAGTATTTTCCATTAACAGGAAAACACTGAGAGAATGTTATTTTTAGCATTTAAGTACTAATGGCAATATAAGTAGTATTGTAAAAGAGTTTGTCTTTGCTCTGCTTTAATTCCTTGGATATATTTATAGGTGCTAAATTAAAAAAGGAGCGAACTCAGCTTTTGGTCAATACAAAAACAATAATCAAGAAACCAGACTATGACCTGGAAGAAGATGACCGAGAAGTCCTCAAAGATCAGAACTATGTGGAAGTTTTGGGGAGAGATGTTCCAGGTATTCGAGGGGGATTGGGGCAGGGGAAGTACACCAGTATTTCTGCTAGTAGCTGATATTGCTGCTTTGCAGCGTACATATAAATATTGATTATTTAGGTGATGGTGTGCTCTGTATTTACTTTACAGCCTATTCTGAATTTAATTAATTTTAGGAAATAAGACTCTTCAGACTAACTATTATAAAAGTTATTATTTAAGATATTTCTACTTTATTTGAAAAATAATTCCATAAAGCAATTCCTTGGATGTTCTCTGCAAACATAGCTGGAAGAGCATCCCAGGAAGTAATGTTGTTCACACCTAGTGTGTAGTGTGCTGTTCGTGGCTTCTTTCTTTCTTTCCTTTAAAAACAACCTAAGGCGGATTCCTGCCACGTTGTACTTAAAACATTTTTGAGGATGAATAGTATTATATATATTTTTCAAACTTTTTATTGTGATTTGAGTAGAAGTTTTCAGAGTAAGTTAGTTTTCCACTCAACAATTCATACACATTTTGTTTTATGCCATCGATGGCAGTCCCTGCAATATAACACTCCTCCCACTCTTTCCCTGTATTTCTTGTCTTTGCTGCCTCTTCCTGCCTTCTGAACTCTGTCTCGGGCAAGTACTGCCCTTATGATCTCGAACGGTGGATTATTATTCTAAAGCACTGTTTATGTTTTCTTTGGCTACAGAGACTATCATTTACCGTATATACTTGTGTTTAAGCTGAGTTTTTAGCACATTTTTAATGCCGTTTGTGTGGTAAAATTAGGTGCCTCAGCTGATACTCACTCAGGTCAGCTTATACTCAAGTATATACGGGATATAGATGTACCAAAATTTAATCAGTCCCTTTGTTGGACATGCTTCTAACCTTTAAAGATTGTCCCCTTAACAGTCATTTTATACTCATTAGATTGGCAAAGATTGAGGAGTCTGGATGATACCAAATATTAATGCAAATACAAATTAGAGATCAGTAGGAACCCTTAAACAATGAGAGTGAATTTTTTCCACTTGGGAAAAGTTTGGCAGTGTTTTGTAATGTCACACTTTCATAAAATTTTTGTCAAAACAATTCCACTTGATAGACATGTCAGATAAATTCATGCACATGCATATTTGTGTAAAACAGATAAGCTATGATATCGTTGGTTTGTCTACTTATATAAGACGGGCATAGGAAGCAAGCTCGAGGAGAAAGCAACGGACCAACATCCTTGAGGGACTTGTGGGGAGAAGGAGGCAGGGGGAAGGGAGCAGTGAACAAACAACGCCACAGACAGGGGAACAACTAGGGAATTAAAATCAACAACAAGGAGGAATGTAGAGATCCTGGGGGTGTTGGAGCAACAGCAATCTGAGAGGAAGTACTACGAGGTCGAAGTAGGGTGAGCGTGATGGTGGGGCAGGAGGAAGGTAAAAGGAAACAGAGGAACGATCTAGGAAGCAAAGCTATGGATAGAGGTATAAGCATAGGTGTGTACATATGTAGATACATTAATTCATAAAAATAGAGATATTGGCCTATGGACATATATTTATATGGCAATACACTGAAGTAGTGGACAGGCTTCGAGCCTCTGCTCGCAAGAACACTTTGTTTTAAAAAACTGGCATTCTGTGATGCTTACTCTCCCTGCACAATCGCTGAAGACAAATGGGTGCCTAAGCAAATGTGGTGAAGAAAGCGGATGGTGCCCTGCTATCAAAAGATATAGCGTCTGGGGCCTTGAAAGCTTAAAATTCAATAGTGACCTAGCAGGGAAGTAACAAAGCCCACATGGAAGAAACATACTGGTCTGTGCAATCATGAGGTGTCGTCTGGACCAGGTAACAGGCATCAGAAGACCCATAACAAACAAACAGCATATTGTTGAGAATGAGGGGGGTTGGAGCAGAGACCCAAAGCCCATCTGTAGACAGTGGGACACCCCCTCACAGAGGGGTCACATGGAAGGGATGAGTCAACCAGGACGCAGTAAAGTACTGATGAAACACACAGTAGTCTTCTGGTTTCTTGAGGTCATGGCCCCAGTGCGGCCTTTCCCTTTAGGCTAGACAGGGATATGCACAGGTACAGTTACGAGCTCAAAGCACAGGAGTTCCAGAGCAGGGGAGGAATAGCGTTATCGGAAGGGTGGGGGAACCGACCGCAGTGTTGGACACATAACCACACACCACCCCCTCCAGGAAGATGAACAACAGAAACCACAGGGGAAGGGAGACAGCTGTCAATGTAAGATATGAAAATAATAATAATGTGTCATTTATCAAGGGGACATAAAGTGGGGGGGAGCTGATACCAAGGACTCTAGAAAGTAAACGTCTAGAAAAGAATGATGGCAACATATGTACAAGCATGCTTGAGACAATTGATGTATGGATTGTTATTAGAGTTGTAAGAGCCCCCAATAAAATGATCTTTTAATTAAAAATAAAACAAATATAGATAAGATATTCATGCAATGTCATTTGTGATAGCAACAAACTAGAGACCACCAAAATAACAGGGGAAGGGTAAATTATATATTTCAGCCACCAGCTATAATTTAAAAATATTTATTCATTTAAAAACCATAGTAATAATTATCATGCTAACATAGATTACATGTCTTTTAAATGAAGGCACACTATTTCCAAGCCATACACATTTACTGAGGAAGGCATTGTTTTACATTTTTGCAAATGTCCAATGTACGAGAAGACAGATTTTCATTCAGCTTCCCACATTTTGTTAACCTCCAGGGTGACTGCATCCGTGCATGTCAGATTTCCTCTGGGATATCTCACTGTTTACATTTAAGAGTGAAAAAGCAAAGTATCTTAATATTATAAAAATAGTTTTGACCTCCTGAGTTTCTTGGATCACACTTTGAGAACTGCTTTACTAGAAAGCAGGCTACTAGCCATGAGTGTTTATTATGTTTATAGGTAGCCATTGTTATTCAAAGAGATGATTGGAGACAGACAATTAAAAGCACTTCTAGCTTTTGGTAACTATTTAAACTGTACCCTCAAAGTTAATGTACTCTGCATGTTTGCTTCAAGAATTCAACCAGCAAAGTCTCTTGTCTTCCCGTAACAGGTAACTACTGTTATGAACTAAGTGCTTATCTCTCTAACCTGTTTACTGTATATTTATTTTTTGTGTGCCTGTGAACAATATACCGTTTGTGTGTTTGAATTTTATCAGACATATTAGTACATATATTCCATCGTTCTTTTCTAGACATTTACTTTCCATTGAGCCCTTGGGATCAGTTCCTTTTTTTTCCCTCCCTACCTCCCCGAATTTTTATATAAACAGTATTATACTTTATATACCTTTGTAACTTTCATCTAATCACCTTATAATTTTGACATTATGTATTGATACACAGCAGTAAGTCAAAAAGTATTGCTACTTGGCTTCTAATTCATATATACATGAGTTTATCCCAAAGAAAACATTTTGAAACATGCCTCTTCACTCAGTGGATGGCTGCGTCAAGTTCTCTCAGTGATACACTTATCAGTCCCATTAATAGTATCTTCTATAAAAAGGATACTTTTTTGTGCTACGGGAAAAACAATTTTGAGATCAGGGGTAAAACCACATTTTAAACAAAACTCAAGTGGACATCTTTTCAAATAATTAAAGCTTTCCAACAAGTTTACACAAATGTTGCACTACGTAAAACAAGACGTTTTAGGGCGCTCAGTTGTTTTAAGGAAGACCTCAAAGACAAGCCAAGGGAAGGAAAACCATCAACTGGAAAAATGAAGAAACTGACTGAAATTCAGAAACTAGTGGAAAAAGAATCTAGAACTACTAGTGATGGAATAGCTCCTAAAGCTGGGTTCTTACATAATACAGCATTTTCTATCTTAAGCAACCATCTTGACTTCTGCAAGCATTACTCGATAGTCAGCTAGCTCCAAGATCCCATTTCGTAGCAGTCTTTTAAGTGAGATTGAGGATCTTGAAATCAATTTTATGAAACAAACTGTAGCCAGGGATGAGTCTTGATTTTACTAATCCAGAGAGCAATGTCCAATCAAAACAGTGGTTTCTAAGGAAACCTGCCGGGCCAGTTAAACTCAGCAAGTCAGCCCAGAAGGCTATGGAGGTGTGTTTGGGGATTCCAGAGAGGTAAATAGTCTTGGTAGATTTTTCTCCAGGGTCACAAAACAATCTTGGGTGTTTATCGGAAAGACATTTTTTTTTAGTTCAAGGACCGTTAGCCTTTAGGAGTGTTTTCCGGTCCAGTCTGATGGGGCGCCACGCCCTGGCCCCGAAGTCTGATTTTGGTATTTCCTGGGGACCTCATTGCTCTGTTCCTCTCGCTGTTCTGTTGCACGCCCTTAGTGTTTTGCCTCGGTGTGGTGGGGCCAGATCGGGCGGAATTCCCACAGTGTCTCCATAATGGGGCCGGTCATATGGTCCTCTCTGTGCATTGGCTGCTCTGAGTGGGAATTATTGTCCTCAAGGCTTGGTGGGCCAAGATGTGCTCCACTCTCTCTTCCTCCCCCTTCATTTGCTCCCGTGTGGTCTGATCAGACATGTCCCTCCCCCGGAGCTGCAGATTCAGTGCTGTCCTCTGAAGTAAATTCATCTGAGGGGAGGGCCAGGTGTCCACGTAGTTGGGATTGGGGCCGGCCCCTGGGAAGACATTTGAAGAAAAGTGAAAACTGCGTTAGTGAGGGAAAAGCCAGGCAGCTGCACCAAGGACACTTTTTCCCGTCATGCAGTGCACTTGTTCTACAAGGACAGCAAGAACTGGCTTGTGAGAATTTTTCTCGGAAACTTTACTCACTGTGCCCTTTAGCTTTGATCTTGCTCCTTCAGACCTCTTACTGTTCCCAAAACTCAAGAACATTAAAAACAACAACATTTGAGTGCCTTGAGGACGCCGAAACTATTTTGACAAGGTTTAAATGGAATATATAATAACAGCACAGAATTCTACAGGGAAGAGTTAAAGAAATGGAAACCCCACCTTCCGAAAGCGTAGACCTAGCTGGAGGACATGCCAAGGAATAATAGGTTCACATTTTGATATTTTCATGGAATAAATGTTGCTGTGACTTTGCAACAATACTGTCTGACTTGCCCTCAAATGTAGAGAGAGACTCAGGCCATTTGTATTCATTGTGTATGGCATTTCATACTTGACTATATTTTATTTCCTAGTCAATGATGGACATTTGTATTTGTTTTCAGTTTTCCCTGTCTTACAGATAATGCACTAATAATCAGCACTTGTATATGTTTTCTTGTGTGTATGAGGTATTAGGTCTACAAAATATGTTTTAGAGTCTTACCTAGGCAGGTGTTTAAGAGCTCCTAATTTTTTCACATTTTCACCAATATTTATGTAATTAGATGACAAAAAGGGTTTTTTTGCCCACCTAGTCTAAAGCTTGCTTATGGGTTGGGCAAGATATCCTTCTCTATGCCAAGTTCATAGATATATGTCAGATTTATTTCTTTTTTTTTTTTATAAATCATTTTATTTTTATTTTTTCCTTTTTTAAAGATTTATTTCTTAAAACATTTCTTAGTTGTTTCTTTTTAATTTTACATCAGGTGAGAGGTAGAGAATGCGCTTTATACTTTGTACAGTGAAAACCAGATGTTTCTAATAACAGTTTTTAATATTTTTTTCTACTAACTTATAATTTGGGGTACATTTTAGAAAGAAAAAAAGTGGCCACCTCTGTGTTAAATTTGTCACCATAATTAGAGCAACGCCGTGAAGACTGAAGGTGGCTTCATCTTCGTGAGCGTGGTCTCCACAGCAACCTTCCTTGCCTAGTGCAACACCTGCACGTTCGTGGTAGCAGCCTCAGCTGTGACCTCTTATTTCCTTTCCGAGGTCACATCTTCTTTTGTTGTTTTTAAATGCTTTTCTGTATAGATATGTATTTCTAGAAGAGACCTTTATGCAAGGTAGCAAGGGTACGGATACTAAGTTTTGAACTAAATTTTCTATTGTTTTCCTTTGCCCTCGTTTTCTAAATGTGTGTTGCTTTTTCTCTTTCAGAATCCTTGAAAAATGGCTCAGCTGCAGATAGTGGGAGTAAAGTTTACTCTTTTCAAAGTAGAAAACACTCTGAAAAGATGTCTAAGCTAGGTATGTTGCTTTTCTGAGTTCTGTGATCAGTTTCACCTTCTCCAAAAAGGTGTAAATGTACGTAACATGTATCTCTGTATGTGCCTGGTGGAGTCGTGGTTACACATTGGGCTGCTAAGCACAAGGTCAGCAGTTCGAAACCATCAGCTGCTCTTCAGGGGAAAGAAGGAAACTCATCAAGGCAGTTGTCCCCCCTCCTTTAGGACCACTGTGAGTTGCCATTGACTGGATGGCAGTGAGTTGTTGAGAAGAAGTTGTAGAGTCCTGGTGGCCACGCTGCTCTCAGCGGTAGTGCACACTCATCAACTGCACACAAAGGAAAGAGGAGGCCCGCTGCTCCTGGAGAGACGGGCAGCTTCAGACGCCTTAGTGAGCGGTTCCACTTTCTCCTTTAGCGTTGCGATAAGTCAGCACCAACTCTTTTAACAGCCATGGTAAAAAGATAGAGTTAGCCAAACATTTCTACAAAAATTTCTGACTTCGAAGTTATATTTAACTATTTTTCGTAATGATTAAGTATAATTTGTCTAACCAATATTTGGGACTAGAAGTAGACTCTCAAGGAGGACTTTGTAAAATCACAGAACTGAATTATACATTTTGAAATGGTGATTTATTGTTATTATAGGTGTATATACCACCACGATAAAAATAGAGATGCAAAGATTGAGCATTGGACATTCTTATAGGTAGAATGGTAGTGAAGATGAAAAGAGTGAATAATTCCTGTTGGAATAACTACCAAGAGGAACTAAAATAATGCTGTAGGTTCCAGATGGATGGGCAACCCCAAGGGAATAGTGGTGAATTCACCACACTCTCCTAAGTGTGGTGAATCCGAGAGGATTACGAGACTGGTGAACACGAAGCCATTGGTCTGTAGACATGATCGTGGGAATCCCGAGACCTTCTCAAGAGCAGAGTATAAAAATGGGGACTAGGTTAGAAGGTTTGGGAGGCAGTAAAGTAACATATCATGTGTTTATTTTCACTTGATAGCAGTGTGTGTGCGCGCGAACACACACACACACACACACACACACGAAGATAAGGGAAAAATTGCTACTCTGGCTCTAGTTCATATATATATATATATATGTACTTTACATGTGAAGTTTCTGTACTTCACGTGTGTCTGTCACCACTCCCTCTTTACCCGTGTTGTTTCAGCACCATTCATTTAGGCTCCCTACCTTTAAACATTTTCATTTGTGCGTTAGTCAGTTACACTTACAGGGCTAAGTCTTTATGAAAGTGGTTTGCTCAAAGCAAACATTAGTTAGACTAAAGCATTCATTTAGTTTAACAATGGCTTATGGGGTAGTTTCTGTCCAAGGTTTAAAAAAAAAACCAAAAAACTCTGTCCCCTTTCCCTTCGCCCTCCCCCCAAAGCTCTCTGCCATCAAGTTAATTCCAACTCTTAGCCATCCTATAGGACAGAGTGGAACGCTCTGTAGGATTTTCAGGACTGTAAATCCTTATGGGATTGAGCAGCCTCGTGTTTGTCCTGGGGAGCTGCTGGTAGGTTTGAATTGATGATCTTGTGGCCATGTTTACCTCACTATGCTATGAGGTTTCCTCAGACTCCTTGAAAACTGAAATTCTAGTCTGTATTGCCCCTGATTTGATCAAGATTCTTCTATGGAACCTTTGATCTAAAAGTTCTGTAATCATAGCCAGGCACCATCCAGTAGTCGTTCCTAGAGATCATTAGCTATACATTTCATATCCTCTTACTGCTGACTCTTCTTCTCCTTGTTGTTGCAGGTGAGTAGATACCAACTATTGGGCCTTCTATGGTTTCTTACAAGTGTGTAAGATCTCAAGCATTACACAACAAACTACGAGGTAGAACAAAAATACTAAATTGTTAATAGGTCAATTACCTGCGATGCCCCATGAAACTTAGCCTGAAAACCAGGGAACCAAATCCATTGATCTGTTTGGTTGTACATAAGAAGCCTTAGAAAACAAGGGTTTGGTTTTGTTTTTCTTGTTTAAATATACCTGTCACACAATTTTGACAATTCAACTTTTTACAAGTCTGTAACTTATTGACGAGTCCTGGCGCCATAGTGGTTATGCATTGGTCAACAGGGCCAGTAGTTCAAAACTAACCGGCAGCTCTGAGAGAGAAAAACATGAGGCTTTTTACTCTTGTAAAGAGTTACAGTCTTGCAAACCTACAGGGACAGTTCTGCCTTGTACTTTAGGACTAATATGAGCTGGAATCGATTTCATGGCAATGAGGAAGAGGCTTATTGACAGCAGTTACAGTAATTGTCTGCGCAACCCCATCCTTAATTGGCTTTTTTAAAATCGTTTTATTAGGGGCTCATACCACTCTCATCACAATCCATACACACATCAGTTGTGTAAAGCACATTGTACATTCATTGCCCTCATCCTCTCCTTAATTGCTTTTCTCTCTCTGCTGACCCCCTTTCCTTCCTATCTCCTACCACTAGTAACTCCTAATAAACAGGCTCTCTCTCTAAAACTGTGTGTCTATATGTTTTTTTATTTTTCTGAGCATTAGATTCCAGTTTTCTTCCACTCTTAGTGGATCAACAAATCTGGTTTCCATACGAGTTTGAAGTTCTGTACTATAGAATGTAGAAGTACTCAATATGGGTAGGTTTCTGTGTCAGACTACCAAATAAGCAAGGCAAGTACAGGCTTACTGGTGGTTGCATAGTAGTATGTACTAAACAGTTTGCCATCTTATACACCACATCAAAGATTCTGTTTCTTGGTATGCATCTGCCCCTATTCCAACTGCTACAGCTTATTCCTATAGAAGCATGGCCCCTTTTCAAACAGCAATCTGTACCGAGGATGGAGAATCCAGTAAGTCAGGTGAACACAGGCTTACTTGTGATGAGAGCGTTCATTGCAGATTAGTAGTAAGTACAAGTAAACCCACGTTTCCTTGCACACGAATACTCTGTCCCTGCTCAGTTGATGTGCCTCTCCGTTAACAGTGACCGCGGGTTTTCAGAAGCCTTTACTTGAGGGCAGTAAAGCTGCTGCCTCCCAGCTGCTGTTCTTGCATTTCTTTTTAATTTGTGTGTTTGCAGCTTCAGAACTAGCAAAACCACCGAGGAAAATGGTTCCATGCCATTCGAAGATGGATCCGGAAGTAACACTCAACACACCTCAAAGTAGCAAGGGTAAGTCTTTAATGTTCTTTGAAAAAAGTTTTCATGGTTGCACCACATTACAGAATGTTATTTATTTAGTGCAAGTAAATGTATATTTTCTTCTGTTCTGCTCTGTTAATTCATTCAACAAAATGCCATTAATATTCCCCCTGTGTACCTTAATATACCTGTGTCCAGCAGTCAGTAGAGAGGAAATGTGTGGGCCAACTGAAATTGTGCAGATTGACACTTAAAGTCTTTTATCATTTGCTTGAGTTAGCTAAATGTCCAGGAAAGATTTACTGTGTCATTATCTGTCGAATAAAGCTTTAAAAACCTTGTTTGTGCATAATTTCTCAGATCTGTTTATGAATGCTCTATTCCAACTAAAGTGTACTTTTTAATCAACAGTGAAAAAGGCATCATTTTTTTCTTGTTACACTAATACTATAGAAATGCAGAAGTGTTACTATTGTTGATAGATACCAGCAAGTTGTTTTGCTTGTACAACAGAACGAAACACTGCCCATCATTGTTCTTGTGTTTTGAGCCCATTTTGCAGCACCACTATGGTGAGGGTGGCCCTCTCTTTCTCTGCCCCTCCACTTTACCGAGCATGATGCCCTTCTCCAAGACTAGTCTCTCCTGATGACATGTCCAAAGTGCAAGTCCCACCATCCTTGCCTCTAAAGAGCATTCTGGATGTGTTTCTCTTTTTTTTGTCTTCACAAGAGAAGTTTTATTGTTAATCATTTGCCTTAAGTTTCAAAAAGAGGAACAGATTAGCTCAGTCCAACAAGATTGGCAGTTGGCAAAAATCTAGTGAAGCAAGTGTTCTGATTTTTTAAGGATTTATCTGGGTGCTTTTAATACTTAGCTATCTAACACTTCAGACATAATTCAGAACCAATGTGTCATCTCCCTCTCTGTCACCTTAATATCTCACCTACCTCACTTCAATGTGGAAATATTTTCATTAAATATGATTCCCAGAGGAACAGTTCCCCCGGGGCCTAGAGCCATGAGCACAAGGCACAAAAAGAAAAACTCAAAATAAACTCTGATAATTTACTATCTAAGGAACAAAACCTTCCAATATATTAAGAAATAAATCCAGTTACAAATGCACTAATCGGTCTGTGTCGAAAGGGTCTGTGTAGTAACTGAAAACAGCAGGTTATTTACAAGATCCACACACAGGAACAGTGCACCTGGCCCCCGCTGGCCCTCAGAAGCCAAACGTGTTCTCTGCGTTGTAGGCCACCTACCAGAACCCATCTTCCTCTCTCTCCTTCTCGTAAAGTCAGGCCGGACGGTGGGACTGTCTTGTCCACAAGGAGGAAGATTGCCTTCTCAGATGATCCACATGAACTGAGCCACAGTGATGTCGGATGGTACCAGGTACTTCCATTTGTCAGTGTCAACAATCTGAGAGCCAGAGACTTTTCCCACAATCACCAGAACCCTGTCAGGCTATTTCGCGTGGATTTTTGCGGGTTCCATGCATCTGTGTTCCAACGAGTGGTTCTCCTTGAACATCCACTTCTTGACGGTGGCGAGGAGGGGCCCAAGGCGGCTCTCGGATCCCAGGAGTTCGGCGCGCTGACCACAACAACGACGACGGCAGCAGCCTCTGGACGTATTTCCATGAAGAGAGCTGTGTTGGTTCCTTTGACAGTCCATGGTGTTTGAATATTCCTCACCAGCACCCTACCTCAACAACATCAATTCTTCTTTGGTGTTCCTTAGTCAGTGCTCAACTTTCACACGCATATGAGGCAATTGGAAATACCCTGACTTTGATTAGGCACACCTTAGTCCTCAAAGTATCTTCCTTGCTTTTCAGTGCTCTGAAGAGGTCACGTGTCGGTCCGTGTGTTGTGCTGCGGTGGCTTGTGTGTTGCTGTGACGCTGTGACACTGGAAGCTATGACACTGGCATTTCAAATACTAGCAGCGCCACCCAAAGTGAGCAAGTTTCAGCCAAGCTTCCAAACTGAGAACGGACTATGAACAAGGAAGAGGTTGTGCACTTCGGACAAATTAGCGGTTGAAACCCTTATGGATAGCATGCAGAAAATATCTGTCACTAATTGGAATAATAATTAAATGAAGGGTGAAAATTCAGCCCCTAGAAGCTCTAGTAATGCTGCGGGCTAAGGATTGGGCTGCTAATCACAAGGTTCATGGTTTGAATCCACCAGCTGTTTCCAGAAAGACAGATAAGGCTGTCTGCTTCTATCAAGATTTATACCCAGCAACCTGAGGAGCAGTTCCAGTCGGTCCTGCAGGGCCTCAATGAGTAGGGATTGACTTGATGACTGTGGGTCAGTGGTGCCGTTAATTGAGAATGTAACAATATGCAGCCGCCTCTGAGAAACTACAGTGCGCTTCTAATGATACTGAACCATGATGAACAAGAGGTACTTGTAGAGTAAGACTTGGCTTTTTGTTTCATTCTCTAGGACATTCTACGTCAGACAGTGTTCAGCTGAAGGTAAGTAACTGACTAAAGCCAAAGAAAAACATAATTGTTTCAAAGTAAGACATGATTAAAGAATACCCATTTCGGGTAGGAAAGAGGGATCCGATTACATGGAACTGTGTGTGACCTCCTCCCTGGGGGACAGACAACCGAAAAGTGGATGAAGGGAGATGTCGGACAGGGCAAGATATGACAAAATACCCATTTATAAACTATCAAGGGCTCATGAGGGAGGGGGAAGCGGGGAGGGAGGGGGAAATGAGGACCTAATGTCGGGGGTTTAAATGGAGAGAAAATGTTTTGAGAAACGATGTACAAATGCGCTTTACACAATTGATGTGTGTATGGATTGGGATAACAGTTGTATGAGCCCCTAATAAAATGTTAAAAAAGAGAAGAAAAAAAAAAGAAAAGAAAATAAGGTGAACTTCACCTATAATCTCAAAAAAAAAAAAATACCCATTTCATCTCTTAATTTATAAAGTGCTTTATAATTTACAGGTAATTGTCTAAATAAATTGCCTGACTTCACTCAAGTAGGAAGGAGACATGCTGGACCGTGCAGCCAGGTGTACTGCTCCCAGCTGCTATGGCAGAACTATTCCTGGGTGTTTCCAGCATGTAGAGCCGGCCTGGAAATTGTATGGATTTTGTTTTGTGTGTTTATATATACTCTTCTGTAATTTCATGAGGCTTGACCCATTAATCTATTATTTTACAATTTACATTGAAACACTAAGTTGGCTGTAAAATGGATAAGTTCCTACAGGGTTGCTGAAAACAGTTGACGTTATTTATCCTCTCTTTTGTGTGTTGTGGTTTTGTATTTGTATCATGAATTGTCAAATGTCCTGCGTGGATGTGGGCAAGCCCAGATGGACATGGAGGAATCATAGGAATTGGATAGATGAGTGGGAGGTGTGTCCAGACCTGGGTGGCTGTGGGTTTAGACATGCCTGGATTAGAGTGTGGATGACCGTTCAAGGCATGGACATGGCCTGTGCAGACCTGGCTAGATAAGAGTCTGGGGGCATGTTAGGGGTCCTGGTGGTGCAATTCTTAAGCACTTATCTGCTAATTAAAAGATTGGTTTATTAGCACAAGGCTAATCAAAAGATTGGCAGTTCAAACCCCCATGAAAAAGGTACGGCAGAGAAAGATTTACAGCCTGGGAAGCCTTATGGTGATGTTCCCTGTTCTATAGGATTGCTATGAGTCAGAATCAACTCCATAGCAATTGGTTTCAGTGGAGATGTGGGATTAGGAATGTTGGAGCTTCCCATGACTTTAAAAATGCTTTCCCCCAGTACTATTGTACCTTGGGGGTTATATCACTGTAAATGAATAAAATGCATTTTCATAATCTAATCAATAACTTAGCTCTATTATCATATTCTTTTTCAAATTTTGGATCAGAATCATTAGTGGATCTTGTTTCCCAAAAGGCCTCCAGAAAACCCACTAATCAAACAGTTAAGTTTACTAGCCCTCTTGCAATAGAGGACATTGCTGGGACACGGGCTTGGTGCTGTGGAATTGGAAGAGGAATTCAGGAAAGGATATGTGTAGGCTTTGGAATCTGGCTCAAGTAGTTTAAGGAAGATTTTTTTAAGATGGGGAACTGTTGAGCAAAGTTTATAACATGGTATTTTTGGATAGGTAGAGAAGTGAGTCTTGATAAATAAACTATTTTTTTGATAAATAAACTATTATTTATCAAGCCAGCTATTGAGTTATCTGTTGTCCCAATGTGAGAGTGGTTTGACAAAGGAGCCAACTGTGCAGATAAACTAGTTTTCAGGAATTTCTTATAGCAAACACTGTAGTTACTTATTAATTTACAGCTTTATTTTTTGAACAAGGAATTTCTGACACTCATTATTTTGACACACGTGCTCTCAGTTTTCAGGCCTGATAGTCAAGCTCTGTGGGTACAGATTGTTTCAGTTTGAAACTGATTAGTAGGATGACCTATATTTTAAAAAATGAAATAGAACAGAATTGAAATTTTCTGATTTTACTGTTTCATCGCAATTTATTTCAGATACATGTGCACACATGTCCTAGGTCAAGATAGCAAAATATAAAAACTTTTTGAGACTCTTGGTCAAAAACATTAAACATTTCCAAGTTTCTTCTGGGAGATATTCTTCTTCTGAGCAACCTCCTCTTCTGGTGGAGGAACAAGGTGTTTGTCTTCCATCGGGATCCCTGCAGTGTGGCAGGGGGAGCGCATGGTCGGGTTGATCCAGCCATGAGCTCTGTAAGTCCGGTGGTACAACTTGGGAGTTTTGTTCACCTGGATGTGCTCAATGGCCAGAGAATCCACATGTAAACCTTTAAGGTCAGCATGACTTTTTGCATTTTTAAGTGTTTCCAACAAAAATTCAGCACTCTTTTTGGACCATCAACCCTGCATCCAACCCCACTGTTTTGCCGGGTGCCCCTATCAGCTCCACTGTTGTCCTGTTGAAAAGGGAGCACATTGTGTCTGCAGAGTGACATCTCGAATGCTTGCTGCCTTTCTGAATAGGCCTGGGCGGTCTCACTGGCCCCAAAGATTTGGCCTCTTCAGTTGAGAGATTTTATGGGGGTTTCTGGGTCGTCAGGGGAAGAACATGAGTGTACTTTTTTTTCCTTTAACTACATATTCTATAAGTATCTTGAATACAATTTCCAGAGTCTCTCTAGGAATCCTTTGGAGTTTGTTTTTGTTGTTCTACTCTTATTTTTTTCCAACAAATTAATTTATCTTTATCTTCCTGAAGTCTTAAATTAGAGACTTGTCCTTTAAACAGTGTATATTTTTTCTTTGCTAGCATCTTTCAGACCAGTCATTAATTTTCTGTGTCACTATTATCTTTATTTGACTACTTAACTATATTCCCTTTTCTTTTTAAAAACAGGACAGTGACAAAAGTAAATTTCTCTCAGCAACACCTAGTGCTCAAAGGAAAAGATTAATGGGTATGTATTCCCATTTCACTAAGTTTTTGTCAAGAGTTGCATGGAAATAGGCAGCAGTAGAGGGTTAAGTATTCAGCTTCCATATGCAGGCTGCTTGGGTCTGCGTCTGCCCGGTCCTTGCTAGCACTTCTCTTTGCTTCAGTGTTCTCATTTGTAACATTTGAATCATAATTATGCTATATGGGGCAGGCTATCACAGTCTTAAGCTAATTTAGTAAGACATAACCCTAAATAGAAATTGTTTCATAATACTTCCTCTGATAACAGTTTTTATGAGAATTAATGAATGTCATAATGCTTATTATAATGTTTATTTGGCCATGTGCTTATTAATAATTGTTAGCTTTTACTATCTTCTATTATTATAACTATATTTATGACAACTTACTGCTCTTTCTTTTCATGAGAGAAAGGATATCTTTATCTCATATTATAGATTGATAGTAAGACTATCTTTTTTTTAAGATCATCTTAATAGGGGTTCTTACCGCTTTTATAACAATCCATACATCAATTATATCAAGCATGTTTGTACATATGTTGCCATCATTATTTTCTAAACATTTACTTTCTATTTGAGCCCTTGGTATCAGCTCCAATTTTTCCCTCCCTCCTCCTTTCCCACTCTCATGACCCCTTGATAAATTATAAATTATTATTATTTTCATATCTTACACTGATCGTGCTGTCTCCCTTCCCCCATGGTTTCTGCTGTTTGTTCCCCTGGGGACACGTGGTGGGGGAGGTTATGTGTCGATCATTACAGTCAGTTCCACCGTCTCTCCTCCTTTCCCCATCTTCCCCATACCATCCTGATATCACTACTCCCATTTCTGTTCCTGAGGGGTTTGTCTGATATGGGTTCCGTGTGTCGTAAGTTCTTTACTGTTACCAGTGTACATGCTCCGGTCTAGCCAGGACTGGGGTCATGATAGCGGGGGTGAGGAAGCCTCAAGGAGCCAGAGGAGTACTGTGTGTTTCACTGGTGCTGTCCTGCGTCCTAGTGGACTTCTCCCTTCCTTGTGACCCTTCTGTGAGGGGAGGTCCCATTGTCTTCAGATGGGTTTGGGGTCTGCTCTGACAGCCCTCATTCTCAAGACTATGTCTTTTTAACTTCAAACTTGGTGAACTTTATTTCATATTACATTCTGTGGATATTGAAATCTATTAAAAATCAATAAAAATAACGTGTGTTTTAGTTTTTTTTTTCTTTTGAGACTATTTTTAGGTGGATCTATTGATTTATTTCAAAATGTTATGAGGGGTGGGGGGAGAGGAGCTGATACCAAGGGCTCAAATAGAAAATGTTATAGAAATTATAATGGTAGCATATGTACAAATATGCTTGATAAAATTGATGTATGGAATGTTATAAGAGATGTAAAAGCCCCCAAAACAATTATTTTTTTAAAAAGTAATAAGGATGGCAAGGTTTATCAGATAAACTTTAGACATGTTATCATGAGACCAGTCTTTGGAAAATGACATCATGCTTAGTAAAGTTGAGAGACGGAGACAAGGAGGAAACTGTCCACAAGACTGGCTCACACAGAGGCCACAACCAGGGGCTTAAAGGGAACATTGCGTGGCCAGTGCAGGCAGGACAGGCGGTGCTCCTTTCTGTTGACATAGGGTGGGCATGAGTCAGAATTAACATGCAACCACCTCCCAACAGCCACCGCAAAACTCCACTTACAACAGTGTTTCCTGATAATAAAAATAACAAAGTTCTGTTGAAATACTGCAAAAAATGGTACAATGAAATAATAGTATTTATATTTGTACTAGGTGCTGCACTAAATGCTACACAAAGCAAAATAGACACACAGGATTCTGCCTTCTGAGCAATTAAAAATGGTTTTAGCTCTTTAGATATTTGTCATTGGAGTAAATAAATATTAGACTTTTATGTTTCAGAAAGATGTCACCCCCTTTCTTGGGGTTTTGACCCCTGGCACTAATAATAACTAGCATTGTCAAATCCAGCGAAACTTCAGGGCTTACCACTGTCGCTTGTTCCCTTCAAGACCTGTATTTTGTGGAACTATTAGTCTTGTATTTTTAATCAGCCTAAAATTGGTAATTCTAAGTGGTTGAATGTTTTAACAATAAAAGGTAATATGTGCTATTTTTGTTATTATTTTATATCTGATATACTCTGTAACCTAAAGAAGAATCTTTAAAACAACAGTTTTATGGGTTATAGACATCACCCATCATACAATTTAATCATTCAAACATATTAAGGAGAGTTGTGCGACCATCACCACAATCAATTTCAGATCTTTTTTTAAAAAAACAAAACAAATCTTTATTGCCTAGAAATATACATATATTAAAAAAACCCCACAAAAGATGTTATTCTCTCATTTCTCCATCATCTTCCTCTTCTTCAACACCTCTGATATAAAGGACATTACTAAACCTTATTGAAACTCCATCCAGATGTCCAGACAATGCCCCGTCTATGTGTTCTTCTGTATCTGCACACTGCATGTTCATGTAGCCATCTACAGACACCAGGTAGCCTTGTACTCCATGCCCCACTTCAGTTTCACCATCACTGGCTTTCCTGTTAATCCGTTCAGGAAAGGTTTGGGATTGAGGGGTAAACTCATCCTATGGTACCAGCGAGTGGTGCAGACTCCCTGCCGCCGTCTAGCTGCCGTCTGTCCCTGGTGACCAATGTAGCGGATCTAGGCCCCCAGTCTGGGCGAGAGAAATGCAATCTCAGAAAACTTTAAGAAGAAACCTTTTTAGAAGTGAGCTTCCTCTCCTTTCCCCATCACCAGCAAGCATATATGCGTATGTGCAGGATGTGTACATGTAAAAGAGGGTGCCCCTGACCACTTCTCAGTTATCTTTCATGAGCAGCAGCCATGAAGACCCGAGCCTGCCCAACTGCAGAGGGCTTCCAAACTCCTGGCAGGCCACCACCTCCAGCTGCTCTGAAAGGGATCACCTTTGAAGGTCCCATACAGAGCCGGGGCAACAGGAACGGAAGTCAAAATCATAAGAGACCTGGCTTACTGGCCATGGGGAGACTGGTGGAACCCCCAAGATTATAACCCTTAGTCACTCTTCATATCTGGAACTGAACTTACACCCATGGCTCAATTTTCAGCCAAATAATAGATAGGTTTATAAGGAAAATAATAATACTAAAATGCTCGCATACCTTAGGAAAACCAACCCTTTATGATCTCAAGGAGCAGCACTTACCCAAGGATGAAGTTCAGAAGGGTTAGGAAAGAGGGATGGAAACAGGAATCTCAAAGAGGAAGTGGAGTAAGCCAGGTTACATTGGAATAACAATGAGATTAAACAAAATGTGTATGAATCGCTGAATATAAAACAGTCTGTTCTACAAACCTTAACCGAGTGCACAATGAAGTTTTATTTACACATTTTTTAAATGCCCAATAAAATGATCTTAAAATATTTTTAAAATGCAATTAAAAGATAATAGAATTTTTTTTTCATGAAAATTTTGAGGCCCCCCTGATGTCTGCCTACAAAATCAAGTCCTTGAGAAAAGCCAAAGAAACATTCTTAAAAACTAGTAGCCCTACTTGTTGTATGCTCTCTATAGCTAGACAACCCTATGAAAGAGATCTAGTGCTCAAAATAATTATCCTGACTTGGTAAAAGTTATCTCACTCATATTTTACAACAAACTTTTAAACCTAACTTTTTACTTATTTTGATGAGTATAAAACTAGCTTGATGATTTCTGGGAAGTGGTAGAGGTCAGCACTACTTCCGAGACAGGCTGGGAAATCAAGCATCCGGCAAAAGAAGGACCTTGTCTTGATTCCTCCCTGCAGGTGGCCACTGCCACATTAAGATGTGGAGTCCTGTTGCCGGGGAGAAGGAAGAAGATGGAGTTAGCATCCTTTGACAGATTCTACCACTGTCTCAACCGAGTCAGGCATTATTGGTGCTTTGCATAAATTTCAGTATAAAGTTCACAACCATTTATTAAACTAGGCACTATTTAGCCTAATTTGACAAAAGGAAGTTGGTCCTCAGAGAATTTGTGTTCTTGGTGAAGCTCAAGCAAACTCTCTTCAAAGCCTACAATGTTACTTTGTACTCTAGAGTTTCTCTTGTTAATTCGTTCATTATTCTCATGGTCCGTCCCCCCCCCCAGCTCCAAGTTCGCATTCCAACAGTGAAAGTGAATATTCTACTTCTGACTCGGAGGATGAGGAAGGGACTGCGCAGGAAGATGAAGACACTAGTGAGGTCATTTCGAGGCAAAAGACGCAGACTCATAACAGAGTAGTTGCCACAGCTGCTGACAAAGAAACACCTTCAAAGAAAATGAAGAAGGGTAAAACAGTAAGTGTCTTAAGAGAGATACTTTTAGCCTTAAATTAAAGTAATGTGATCCTCCAAAGACAGGATGCCCTAAGAGACCCATAGGAGGGGAAGTCCAATCTCAATTTTTCTTTTTTCATTTTCCTTTATCTTCTTAGGCCTGCATGTTTCATTAAATACTATAATGAATCTGTCCCTGTAGTCTTTAATACAGAATGTCCTTAAGAATTGGAACTGTAACTTTTTTTCTTTTACTTAAAAAATAAAAACAAAAACAAAAAACAAATTCAAGTTTGCTATAGGAATTTTAAGAGCAAGTCATTTGTAATCATTTCTGAATATCTCATTTTTATTTTCCCCTATTCTTTAAACAAATGCATATGCTTATACTTTAAAATAGAAATCTTGTGAGCAATTAATTTTGCATTCTTCTTTGACTTACAAATATTTTCCCTGTGTTTTTACAGCCATTTGTAATTCCTTTTGTGTGACTGCTTTGTACAGTTTTCTGTTGGGTTGTCATTGCTTAAGCAATTGGAAGGAGTTCTTTAATCTGCTACCAAGATTAGCTTTGGCTGCTCCTTTTGTCTTCCGATCCCCCTCAAGGAGAATGTAACTCAAGGTCAAAAATTCAAAATTACTGCCATCAAATGGATGCCGACTCGCTAGAGTAGAACTGCCCCCCTATAAGTTTCCAAGATTGTAAATCTTTATGGGAGAGGGAACCTCATCTTTCTCCTAATCAGCAGCTTTTGATTTGAAGGGCCCTTGGAAAATGTCAAGAGTAAGAAAAACTCCAGTTCCTGAACAAACATAGGGAAATGATCATTCACCAGTGTTCACCAACACTGTAACACCAGTGAGTTATATGCGTAAAAATGTTCACAGCAACATTATGTGTAGTACAGAGTTGCAAACAACCTAAATGTCTGTCCACTGGGAAATGGTTACATAAGTTACAACATGTGTACTCAGTAGACTGGTATGTAAATATTAGAAGTGATATTTGTAGAATAGGATGAAAAATTCCCAAATTATCATTTGTAGAAATTGATAGAAAATTACGTACATAAGCTATTATAAATAAAGATCATTTAGAGCAGCGGTTCTCAACCTTCCTAATACTGGAACTCTTTAATACAGTTCCTCATGTTGTGGTGACCCTACCAACCATAAAATTATTTTCGTTGCTACTTCATAACGGTCATTTTGCTACTGTTATGAGTCGGGCGACCCCTGTGAAAGGGTCATTCGATCCCCAAAGGGGTCGTGACCCACAGGTTGAGAACCACCGACCTAGAGACTAGTCCTGTCCAGAGACAGGAAATCAAACAAGTAGTGAGGCCTTTTTCTAGAATGGCAGACACGTCCTTTTTACCTGGCTCTGCTGCGCTGGTCGCCCCTTCCACAGTTCTTCATTGCGTACGCTGATGGTGAAGAATCTGTTGGGGCTATTTGAGGGCAAGCACAAGTCTTGGTAAGTGAAGATTGTATATTGGTACCTAAGAATCATTTTTAGGAGCAGACTACTTCAGTCTTTTTTTTTTTTTAATTTTATCTTTTATGGTCTTCAGAGTTAGTCTATTAGAAATCCTCACTGCCGTCTAGTGAATTCCTCTCACAGCGACCCCACTGGACAAGGATCGGACCTCTGTGAACTTCACGGGAGGAGAAAGCCCCGTCTTTCTCCCTGGCGTGGCTGGAGCAGCTGGTGGTTTGAAACTATTAACTCTGCTGTTGGCAGCCCTGCATGTAACCACAATGCCACCAGGGCTCCTATCCTTTGGTCCTGAACTAACTGCATAACGATGCTACCAGCTATCAAACATTCTCGAGCAGCTAATATCAAGGGCTCAAATAGAAAGAAATTGCTTTGAAAATGATGATGGCAGCATATGTACAAATGTGCTTGACACGATGGATGAATGTATGGATTGTGATAAGAGCTGTAATGAAAGTAATGAATTTTTTTCATTAGTTCTATTTTGCACTGCTATCGCTGTGTTGTTTTGAAATAACACCGACGTCTGAAACAACTGAGAACTGACTTTGCTCTGTCCCGTTTCAGAGTGACTTAGTAGAGGAATATTTCGAAGCTCACAGCAGTTCAAAAGTTTTAACCTCCGATAGGACACTGCAGAAGCTGAAACAGGGGAAACTGGATCAGGTATGTCGTGAAGGACAGAACTTGTCAGCTCCCTTTGAGTTGACAAACATGCCCTGTAAGCAAGACTCTTACTTTTGAGTGAGACACCATAAGGAGAAGTCTTTTCCTGATTAAATGAACGCTAATGAATGTTAAAATTTATAGACTTATTTTATACTTACTATTTCCTTTGTTATTTGATAACTTCTTCAAGCTCTATCCTAATCATCAGGGTTATAGTGTCTTTGATGCATCTGTACTAGTAACCTCTGTTATAGAGATTATAACAAATAATCATAAAAAGGCTAGCCTAATAACTCCCTCAGAGTTATAGCCTTACAAGGAGCAGAGCGTACTCCGCTTACAGATATTATGAATTGAGGTGAGGAATGAGATAGCTGTACTCTGCTTCTCACGCTCATTTTCCTGGAAATACCACGCAACTGTACTAGCTGGGATTTTCACTGATATCCCCCTAGGAGAGGGAATCTTTTCACTCGAAGGTAGAGTTGATCATCTAAATGAAGAAGAAAAGATTGGTTCAGAGAATATCAAGATTTTATTATTCTCGGCGGTCAGAGTTGAGTATGATTTTCTAAGGTTTCGTGACTTTTTGATGTAAGAATTTTCATGTGGAACTAGCCATCGAACAGAATGAGACTTTATGCCCTGGATATGCCCCTATGTCCTATGCTTGTTACTTGGTTCATGGATATTAGACTCAGATCAGGGACTAATTGAAATTGTATGACAAGAAGCCAGTTCATTCAGAGGAAGAATGCATATATTTTTATAGAAATCATATGAGGAAAGGATAAATGCATTACTCTAGTTGAAGCAGGACTCCAGGGACCTGGAGTGGAGTGAAGGAAGCGCTTCATGACAGGAGAGGGGAACGCCTTCCACTGATTTTGGAATAGCGACCGCTGCATGTGATAACCGCCGTGACCCGTGCAAATCACTCCATTACTCACATTTGTGGTACTCACACCCTCTCCCTCCCTGGATCAGTTGGCTCGCTGACACGTGTTCTTGTGGTGATGGCCACGTCACAAAGAGAGAGGACGTGAAAGAACCCAGGCCTCTTGAAGCCTTGCCTCAGAGCCGGCACTGTGTCACTTCTGTCGCATTCTAGAGGCCACAGCTCGTCAGTGGGGGTGGGGTGGGGGGACACCAACATCCAGAAGCACTGAACTGCACTGTACCCCGTTAGTGGTAGGAAAGCAAAGGAAATGAAGAATTGAGCCAACGGTGCAGTTCTCCACAGATACCAAAGTTTGAAATGAAAGCATCCACATGTAGGGTGCTCTGGGTAATTTGGTGTCGGTGTCGGCTCGAGATAAGCAAGCCCACCCAGCTGCCGTGTAGGAGAAAAGTCCTAACTGTCTGCGCCCATCAGCACCGTAGCCTTGAAATCACACGGGCAGTGCTACTCCGCCCGTCCGCTGCTGAAAGATGGGATTAACTCCTCAGTACTCAGTAGCAACCCAGCAAACTCCAGAAGTGATGGCAACGATTTTTAAATTGCCTGGCCTATTTAGAAATCGTATTGAGAACTCGTGCTACTTTCTTTCAGTGTGTGGATAAGTAAAGACCTGCAATGACAATTGCAAATCTAATCCTCAGAATTAGTGACTATGTACTTTAAAGGTAGAATCTTGAGAACGTGGTAGTTGCAGGGTGAAAACGTCACTATACTTATAAGAGATTTTAAAAATTGTCCCAAAAGAGAAGAGAAATAGCGGGACAAGTTTATTTTACTAATGAAAATCGCAAATTATAAGTAATTTGATGTCCTTGGAGAATTAATATTGTACTGTTGCTTTAAGCTTATACATTTTTCTCGATCCATGAAAAGTCTGACTGTACTGTCGAACTGGGAGTCAGGTTCAATGATCTGTTGGTAATGATCTTAGCAGTAAAAGCCCTTATGGTTGGAATTTTCAATCATGTAGATGATTCTACACAAAGCATTGCAGATCCTTGTTCTACTAACAAGACTACAAAAATAATGTTTTTTTAAAAAATCTTAAAAAACCAAATTTTAAGTCAAGTAAAGTAATATATGTTGCACTTATCTACCTGTAGCTTCTTCTGACTTCTGTGTACAGGGAAACGGTTTTCATTTGAACTGATTGGCTTCATTGTTTTGAGAGTGATTTCTCTCCCACTTTCTTTTAAAGCAAACTTTGCGTAACTTATTGAGCAAGGTTTCACCTTCCTTTTCTGCTGAGCTGAAACAACTAAATCAGCAATATGAACAGTTATTTCATAAGTGGATGTTACAGTTACAGTAAGTATTATGACCACTGCATGCCCTCGTAGAACACACTGTGCTATAGCATATAAACCTTAATGTTAAAATTCAAGCAATGTAATATTTAATTTTATTTTTATAACAAACTTGAAATATCTTTAAGATAGCTGTTTTCCTAATATAATGACACAAAAAAGTAGAAATTTCATATAATTTTACATGTATGACTCTTCTCTGAAATTCTGTGATTTTAAGAAGTTTGTTTTCTGAGTTTATCAGACTTGATAGCCCATTGGTAAAATAAATAGTCTTTTAAAAGTTACTACTCATAAAAATATTTGAATGCTAATATGTCAAGATTGATAAGTACATCATTTATATTTTGGTCCAGTTATCCACAGCAGAATTTCTAAAATGAAAGTACACATTTTTGTTTGTTTTGTTTTAATTTTAATAAATAATTTTACTGGGGGTTCTTACAGCTCTTATAATAATCCATATATCAATTGTAATAAGCACATTTGTACATATGTTGCCATCATCATTTCTAAAACATTTTCTTTCTACTTGAGCCCTTGATATCAACTCCTCCCCCCACCCCCC
>NW_022103899.1:26869205-26875059 GCF_000313985.2 Echinops telfairi | reverse complement strand
CACAACAGTCCATCATTTAATTGTATTAAGCACACCTGTACATAGTTGCCATCAACATTTCCAAAACATTTTCTTTCTACTTGAGCCCTTGGTATCAGGTCCTCTTTTTTCCCCTCCCTTCCCCATCCACCCACCCTTGTGAATCCTTGATCAATTGTATATTATTGTTTTTATTTCACCATTGATTTTAGATCTCTTGTTGTTCCCTTGTCCCTGGGTTTGTTGGCTCCTCTCTCCAAGTCCCCTCTCCCCTGTCCCCCAGGAACCGTTGGTCCTGTCGTTTTTCTTCTTGGGATTGTTTATCCTGCCTATCTTATATAGATTGACATGGCAGAGGAAAAAGGGGGGGGGAAGTCAATGAATAGTTCCAGGTCTGTCTGCTGACCCTTATGAATATTTTCCATTTGAGTCTGATGGAGTGCCTAGCCCTGGCCTCACCCCTCACCCCCACCCCCAGTCCTGTCTGTTTTCAGGATTCCTCAGGGCTTTGTTGCTTTGCTTCCCCTGCTGCTCTGTTGTGCTCTCTTAATGTTACATCCTGGGGGGGCGGTCAGACTGGGCACAGTTCCCGCACTGTGTCTCTGGTGCTGCCTGCCTTAGCGCTGTGGGTCAGTAAGGGGATGTCCTGTCTTGAGGTAGGGCGGACCCTACAGTCCTCTCTCTGTTCATTGGCTGCTCGAGCGGGAATGCTGTCCTCAAAGCTTGGTGGGTCAGGATGCTGTTCTCTCTCTCTGTCTCTGTCTGTCTGTCTCTCTCTCTCTCCCCCCACCTCGCTTGTTTGCTCCTGTGGGGTCTGCTTTCTTAAGGTACTGCTGTATCTGGGCTGTATCTTCAGTGTGTCCTCTGTGGTGCGTTCTTCTGGGGAGGGGTTTGACGTAGCTGGGATGCGGCCAGCCTGACCTTGAAGACCTCTCTGTCAGTTCACTGCTTCATGCCAGTATGTTGTCCTCAAGGCTGGATGCACCAGGTTGAGGCTGGTCCCTCTCTCCCTTTCCTCCTGTGGAGACATGAACAGCACTTTCCCTATGGTAGATTAGTGCCTTGTTCCCCCCAATGCCTTTGGCTCCCCCCAGCCTGCTTTTTTTTGGTCTTGTCCTCCCTGCCCCTCTTTCCCCTGTTTTATATTGGTGTGTGCATCATCGGGCTTGGTCTGTCCCCTGCCTGTGTGCCTCTCCTTAAGTTATGTATTAAATCGTTTTTCTTCTAACCCCACTGTGCTGATTGGACCTACTTCAGTGGACTCATCTTATACTTGGTTAACTTTGCTTAGCATAATGTCCTCAAACTCGTGAACATTTTCTCATAAGTGTATTGGCCATTTGGGTTTACTCCCTGGAGAAATTTCTGGTCAGGTCCTTTGTCCACCTCCTTGGAGGGCAGACTATTAGGGTATTGTATATTTTAGTAATAGGCCTTTTATGTGATGGGCCAGTGTCAAGATCTTCTCCCAGTCTTTGGTTTCTCTTGTGACTCTTGCTTGGTAAAGCACACAGGTGTATTATCCTTAGTATATCCTGTTTGTCAATTTCCGGTTCTTCTGTGTGTCTGTCCTTCCCTCTTTCAGTTAGCCTATGTGTTCCCTGTGCTTAGGTTCTCAGGGGTGCCCCTGTTCCTTTGTTGATGCCCTTAGTAGTCTGGGGTTTTACTTCAAGGTCTGTGTTCTACTTTGTTTGTTCTTGTGCATGGGATGAGATAAGGATCTTGCTTCATTTTTTTCCAGCACCACTTGTTGAAGAGGGCACCCACTTCCCATTTGCTGGTTTTGGGGCCCTAATCGAAGATCTGTTGTCTTTATGCTGCTGGTTTTATTTCTGGGGTTTCTGTTCTTTTCTATTGATCTGAGTATCTGTCATTAAATCAGTACCATGCTTTTTTGACCACTGTGCCTGTGTAGTATGTTTCAAAGTCAGTTGAAGCAAGCCCTCCAACTTTGTCTTTCTTCTTGAGGAGTTCTCTACTAATTCTGGGCTTCTTTCCTCTCCATATGAAGTTAATAGTCAGTTTTTCCATTTCTTTGAAGATGGTTGGTATTTGTATCATTATAGCGCTAAACTTACATAGTTCCTTGGGTAGGATTAACATCTTTACTATATTGAGTCTTCTAACCCTAATCCATGAGCATGGGATAGTCTTCCATTTGTGGAGGTTACGTTTGGCTTCTTGTAGTATTCTGCAGTTTTCCTTGTACAAATCTTTTGGGGTTTTTTGGATAGGCATATCCCTAGGTATTTCAATTTGTGCTTGGCTATTGTGAAGGGCACTGCCTTCTTGATCTCTTCTTCCGTGGTCTTGTCCGATGTATATAGCAATCCAATAGACTTCTATTTGTTGATCTTGTAACCAGTCACTTTTCCATATTCCTCTATCGCTGCCAGTACTCCTGTTGTGGGGCTTTTGCGGTCTTCAATGTATAGAATCATGTAGTTTGCAAATAATGATAGTTTCACCTTTTCCTTCCCCAGACGAATGCCTGTTATGTCCTTTCATTGCCTTATGTTGTTAGCTAAGCCCTCCAGTACGATGTTGAATAGAAGTGGGGATGAGGGGCATCCTTATCTGGTCCCCTTGTTGAGTGGGATTGTTTTCATGTTTTCACCATTTACTTTGACGTTGGCTATTGGGTTTTCATAGATAGCTTGCATTAACTTGATGAATTCCCCTTCCATTCCTATCTTCTTGAGTGTCTTAATTAGGAGTTGGAGTTGGATATTGTCAAATGCTTTTTCTGCGTCTGTTGATATTATCATGTGGTTCTTATTCATTTTCTTCTCAATGTGATGGGTGATGTTGATGGGATTTTGGATGTTGCGCCATCCTGCATCCCTGGAATTTGTCCCATCTGGTCATGATAGATGATTTGTTTAATATACTTTTGTATTCTATTGGCCAATATTTTGTTAAGGATTTTTGCATCAATGTTCATTAGAGATATCGATCGGTTTGTAGTTCTCTCAGAATTGACTCAATGGCAGTGAGTTTTTGAGTTGCCTGCTTAGGGGGTGGGGGGGGTGTCTTTTTGTTCTTCTAGGCTGCCCTGCATTACTACCGTGCGTCACATGAATACTGTGTGCGGATTCACTTCCATAACAATTTTGGAATTGGACTTTAGCTTAACCTTTCGTGCCTGGAGTCGTGGGTTTCATACTCGCTTTTCTTCTATTTCTTTTTGTATACCGAGGGGCTCTTAACTTGTTTCCAAACTAGGCTTCACTCCTTAGAAGCAGACCTGGCTTTCCGAGTGTGTACTGGAGGTTTTCACTCACTGTCCTGTAAATAAGTCAATATCCATCAAATAGAACATGTCCTAAAGCCACGCTTCCTAACCGTGCTACTCCCACAGTGCGTGTCATTCTACTCACATGATTTCCAGATGCCCCCAAACCTGTCATTCTTAAATATTTCCTTTCTGTTAATGTCCACATCTAATCAAGATCCAAATTCTATTGATTGGACCTCTGAGAAGCTTTTGATACCCACCACATTGTTCTCCAGGAGACCGGTGCAAGGCGCCATCTTTTGCCGGGTTACTGAAATGCTTTCCTGATGGCCTTGGTCTGTGCCTTTCTTATCCATCCCTCACGTGGGACCTTTCTGAAAGGTCCTGTTCTGTTCCTACCGACAGCCTTTCAGTTAATTAATGCCATCGGGATTCTTTTTAAAATTCATTCTTTGGAATAAACTCGGTTAATAGTGTGATTATGACTTAGTAAGATCTTTATGACATGGCCCCTGCTTATCTTTTCAATTTACACTCTCACTTTAAACTCTGCTTTAACCTGTAAAACTTTTCACTGCCTCGCACTGGGTGTGTTCCTTCCCGTTCTTCAGGTATTTGTCATCTGAAAGCTAACAGGCCCTGGGGAGGAAGCTGTTGAAGTGGGTGTACAGATAATAAAATTGTGCCTTTGCCATGTACAAGTTTGGAATAAGTGTAGATAGTTGTCCATTCTAGCTCTTCATGTGAGCTGAAAGCAGGAAGATGGGTTGATGATTACACTGCACTCTAATTCTGTGGATGGTCTCTGTCCTGACAGCCTGGGCTTCAACATCGTGCTCTACGGTTTGGGATCTAAGAGAGACTTACTAGAAAGGTTTCGGACCACCATGCTGCAAGATTCTGTTCATGTTGTCATCAATGGGTTTTTCCCTGGAATCAGTGTGAAATCAGTAAGTAATTCTAAATGGTAAAAAGTACATATCCCACTCCAGGTCTCTCCCACCCCGACCCCTGTCCCTCTCACACCCCCATTAATAAAGATGCAACTTTTCATTCTGGAGCATTCCATTGAAAAGACTTATGTTTTGTGTGTGTGTGTGTGTGTGTGTGTGTGTGTGTGTGTGTGTCTTTCTCCTTTTTTGAATTATTTATTGGGGTTGGGTGAAAGTATTCTGAGTAAATCTGCCCTCCATTCACCAATTGAATCACATTTTGTTTTGCGACATTGGTTGAAGTCCCTTCAGTGTAACAGCACCCCTCTTCCCCCTTCCTCCCCGAGTTCCTTGCCTTCTCTCTTCCCTGCTGTTATTCACTTCATAGACCTTCTGTTGCTTGGCAGAAAGTTAATCCCCAGCAGTGGGTTCAGTTCCAGATGTAAAAGGTTATCGGAGGCATGTTTTTAGCCTTCTTATTGGCAGCACTACATAGTACTTACCAGCTTGTGGCTAGAGAGTTCTAACTTAAGATCTCTATCAGCAGATTTCTTATTCTGTAACTGACACATGTTGCCCTTTAGCCTTGTTAACTATACCAGTTATCTCTGAAATATGGGATTATGGAAGGATTGCAGCTCTGTTAGACTTTTAGGTCATTTTGATCTTCTCAAAATGAAAGAAATTAAGTTTAGAGTCTTATAATGTTTTTATCATGGATTATTTTCTCCCCTAATGCTCCAATCCTTTTATCATGTAAAAATTACTTCTTTTGAATGCTAGATATTAAAGAATGTTGTATTCTTTTTTAAAAATGTTCTTAATGTTTTTGTGTTCCTGGTTTTGATTAATATATATTTTTCTAATGTTTCTCATGTTGTTGGGGCTTATTGTATGTGTTTTTTGCTGCCGCCTCATCTCTTTATATCTCTATATTTTTGCTATTCTTTCTTGTTTCTTTTTTTGCCATAATTTAGGGACTCCCCAAACTATTACCCTAAAATAATAATTAAATCTTAAACCCAAAATATTTCCTAAAGTCTTCTTAAAACTGTAAGAGAAGAGGAATCAAAAATAGGGATGGGGTAGGACAAGCTGTTGGGTGAGTTTGATAGTAGTTTAAATTGTTTGAGTACAAAATTGGTGATTATCTGAAGTGTAAAGTCCGCCTAATTCACAATTAAAAATGAAAAACAAAACAACAGTTCAGCTTAACAATAAAGAATGTCTGCCTTGAGCATCACGCCCATTTAAGCTGTCCATGGGATTGAATGTACGACACGTCTCCGAAGGCTAGACAGGAACCTCACGGAGCAGTATGTGCACATTAATCAGCAGGGAGAGAATCTTTGCTCAACTTGAGAAATGTAATTTATGTCACTGAAAAGTACATTTAGAAACATGAATCAGTGTATTATTGCTGTGTGTTGCCTCAACATCAGCAAAAAAAGAGAAAGATTATTAATAATATTAATTATTATTTAGGTCTACTTAAGTTCTGGCAAAAATTTTTTAGTAACAAAAGATTCGGGGTGGGGGGCGGGGGGCGAGAGTTCTGATTGACACCCTGCCTCTTGTTCTTTGTCATCCAGGTCCTGAATTCTATAACAGAAGATGTCCTTGACCATGTGGGAACTTTCCGAAGTGTACTAGATCAGCTAGACTGGACAGTTAACAGGTTTAAACAAGGTAACATGCATATATG
>NW_022103899.1:26864689-26866974 GCF_000313985.2 Echinops telfairi | reverse complement strand
TTGTTGCTTCTGAGCTAGATGGCTGCTTGTTTACCTTCAAGCTTTTAAGACCCCAGACGCTATATCTTTTGATAGCTGGGCACCATCAGCTTCTTCACTCTTGTAGGCTTCTTATACCCAGTTTATCTACAGTCCTTTAGCTATACAGACAGACCTCATTTGATTGCACATTACAGATACTGTTGTTTTTTTTAACAAATTGAAGCTTTGTGGGAACCCTTCATCAAGCAAGTCTATTGGCATGATTTTTCCAACATGAGCTCATTTTGTGTTTATGTGTCACTTTTCAGTAAATCTCACTGTTTCACACTTTATCAAAATACTATTGCATACTTAATAGACAACATATAGTATAAACATATCTGTTATATGTGACTTGCTTTATTGAAAAATCCACTTCATTGTGGTGGTCTGGAACCAAACCCATAATAGCTCTGAGATCTGCCAACTGGAAAATAAATAGAGTTGACGATCCTAGTTCTTGGATTTTGTGAATTTGCCTACTTGCTAAAGTCAAATTGTAACCCCCACATCAGTGCTCTCAGGGAATTTTCAGTCGCCCGATGCATACATACCCAGCCAAGAGCAAACAAGGCCGTCTTCCGCCTTCTTGTTTCTGCTCTCATACTGTAAACAAGTAGCCCTTCCACAGTTTATCTAACACCGTGTCTTTCACACTTTGTGCCTTCACTGTTTAAAATGACCCCTAGGCATACATAGTACTGCAGTGATTGCTGGCTGGTAGTCTTATGTTCAAGAAGGAGAAAATACATACATTAGACACTTTGTTCAGGCATAGCTAAAAATGTTGTTGGCCATGAATTCAGTGTGAGTGAATTAACAGTGTATGTTGCGATATCTTTAAATGGAAACATATATATAAAAAAAGTTACGTATGGACTAGTTGACCAGATTGTTGTGATTAGAAACTTCTAGGAACCTAAATCTTCTTTCCCTGGGACCATGGCTCATTACTTACTAATTCATTGTTTGCAGCGACTTTGTAGAAGAAAGCTATTGCAAATAGCATGAATCAACTATATCTATTTTGCTGAATCCTACAACTAACTGCATTTATGAACATTTTCTTGTTTATTAGTTATATAGACTTATAGTAAATCACTAGCTAGTTTCTCATACATCTGTTTGGTTTGTTTTCAATACTTTAAATCTTACTAATTAGAAATCAATTGATAGAGTATTTTGCCTTTATAATAACTCTGAATTATTTTTCTGGATTGTCTTTAGTTCTCAGAATCCATTTTAATATGCAATGTTAATATATTTTCCCATGTGTACAATAATTAAAAGCATTCTTTCTGTCTTTTACCTATCTCTTTCCCATCATCCTGGTGGTACAGATCAGTGTTGTTTGTTTGCTTATTAAAGTAGGTGCCTTAAGTCATTAAAAAGAGTTATTAAAAATACCTTTGACTGTGGCTCTTTTCTAGAATTCAAGGAGGCTATATTTTCAAAAAATGTCATCTCATAATCTTTGTCTCTATATTCTTTGGCATCTCATAATCTTTGTCTCTATTCTCTCTCCTGCCCCTCAAACAAACTTGCTCTCTTTCAAAGGCCTGTCCTTAATTGTAGATGCCAAGAGTTCCATTTTGTACCAACTCTCAAGAGACGAAGCATAGATCTTTTTTCTTCATTGAAAACATTTTTATCTGATTCTGATGTCCCTTCAAACTGTATTGTTTCCTATTTCCATATAATTTCTGAGGTTTTAAAATCATACCTCCCATTTTAAAAAGGTCTATCTTAATTCCTTGTTTCTGCCCTACCTGAACCCACACTGCATGCTGTAATTTGCTTCTAATCAAACCCATTGACCCTGGCTCACCCTTTGTTTATTCTGATCCGTGCTGTATTTGATGGTATTGACAGCTCTGTCCTCAAAAGTCTTCCTCCATTGATGTTTATATGGTGTTTTATTTCTCCAGCCTTCCTCATGCCTTGAGCAATTTCCTAATTCTCTTTTGTCTTCCGTGGCTTTTTCAATCATCAGAGTTTGTTGTTTTAATATAATCCTTAATGAAAACTATTTAATCACTAGATGTGTGTGTGTGTGTGTGTGTGTGCCTGCTTCTACTTCCCAAACTTCTACCTCCAGTCATGCCTAAAAACTCTTCTTTATCCCCTGTTAAAAATGATGGGCCCCGATGTACCACCTCAGCGGAAAAAGGCTTAGTAATCTCCCATAAAAAGTATAGCCAATGTGCTTGACACACTGGAGGAATGTATGGATTGTGGTAAGAGATGTAAGAGCCCCCAATAAA
>NW_022103899.1:26858474-26864565 GCF_000313985.2 Echinops telfairi | reverse complement strand
TGTATGGATTGTGGTAAGAGATGTAAGAGCCCCCAATAAAGTAATTTTTAAGTGTTTTTTTCTTTTAAAAAAATATATAGCCAAGAAAATGTTATGGAGTCGTTCTACTCCGTAACCCATGGAGTCAACAACCAAAACACAGCCCACTTTGCAAGCGACTCTGTACTCATTCAGTTCTGCTTCAAGTTAAATTTCTAACAACTCTAGTCCCTACTAGTTCTCCTGAATTTCCTTTTCTCTGTTTTTTTACCATTTTAAAAAGTACACTTTGCCTTTATATGAGCATTTGATCTATCTTCTTAAATACAGTATTTAATCTACATTGATATATTCTATTATATGGAGTTATTGTATATAGTAGGGGCTTCACAAGTGCTTATTGAAAATAATAAATCCTTTTCGTTTTAGATTCTTCTTTAAAACTTTTCCTACTCATTCACAATCTGGATAGCCAAATGTTGAGAGGAGACAAGAGCCAGCAAATTATTGGGCAGCTGTCGTCTTTGTGTAACATATACCTGATAGCATCTATCGATCACCTTAATGCTCCCCTCAGTGAGTGAACTTTATCTTTCCTGAGATGTTTGTCTTTAAAATTTGTTGTATTAATGTCGTATGTCAGACATGTCTTACTGTCTTACATACAGTAGACTTTTCCTCACCTACATGTTTAAAGACAAATCTTGTCAAAGAGATAGGTGTTCCAATATGATTTAGAATATAGTTTTTTTGAAATAAAAGGTCAACTATTAAAAGGGTTGTCTTACACCTAAAATTGCATGGGTTGAGGGAGAAAACCAAACTATTGTTTGACCTCTGTCCATTCTTCATGGTATTGCAATATTTATTTTGTGAAGTTAATTCACTGAGTTTATATTTAACTCCAGAAACCTGTGATCGAGTTGATTGTGACTCGTATGTACGTTATAGGACAGGATAGAACTTCCCCTGTGGGTTTCCGAGGCAATGAATCTTCCAGGAGCAGAAAGCCTCATCTGCAGAGCTGCTGGTGGGTGGGCGCACCGACCTAGTGTTATCGACCCATCACTAACCCACTGTGACCGGGGCTCATTGAGTTCCTGCCGAGCCTGTAAATATTCAGATCTTGATTGGTAATGAAATTATATTGTGGAGAGAAAAAAAAGAAATTATATTGTGAAGTATTGATTTGAATACCGCAATGGCAAAAATCTCAGGACTCATTTTTCATCTAATGCTTTCTCGTTCTTTCCTAGAGTAAAGTCTAATAACACAATCATGAAAATAATTAGTATTTCCTGTTTGTTTGTTTTTTGTCATGTGCTTTATTCTAGTGTGGGATCATGCAAAGCAGAGTCTTTATAATTGGCTCTGGTATGAAACTACTACATATAGTCCGTATACTGAAGAAACGTCCTATGAGAATTCTCTTCTGGTTAAACAGACTGGATCGCTACCACTTAGTTCCCTAATTCATGTCTTACGAAGTCTTACTCCTAATGCAAGGTAAGAGTGAAAGCTGTATTCCGTTTATAATAACTCCATACATTTTGAAACATGCATTTCTAGGTTTTAATGGCAGTCCTAAAGTCTCAACTTAGTTTGGAGAATTAAGAGAAATGGGAGAATAGTGACCAGTACGCAAATATGCAATAGGCATATTACACGCTGGTAGCCTGCCTGCCAAGCAGCAAAGCAGGATCACCGACACTTTTCTCTCAGTAGATTTTGATGAATTCTGCTTCAGTTTTATAAGCTGTTGGGGGCATTCTTATTTATAATTACCTATAGAACAGTATGATCCGGGCACTGTGTGCTTTACATGAAATAACACATTTGACCATTTTTTAAAATGTTGTTAAGAATACACACAACAAACGTGCACTGAATGACTTCCACATGTGTAAGTCAGTGACACTGGTTGTTTTCTGTGAGTTGTGCCATCATTTTCACCCACCTCTTCCAAAGGGCTCCTCCCTCTGTCAGGTCAGCTCCCTGCCCCCTTAGTTTCCTGTCCAGGCTCTGCATTCGCTCTTGACATTTGGTCTCATACAGATAGGTCTTAAAAGAGCACAGTGTTCAAGGCAGATATTCTTTACTCCAAAAGCACTGCCCTCGAATCAGTTCGATTCCAACTCATTGCGACCCTGTCAGGAAAGAGGAGAACTGTGAGTCTTTCTAGGCTCCACTTTCTCCCAAGGAGGGGTTCAAACTGCTGACCAGGGGTGCAGCAGCTTAGGGATTGGTTAGAAGCCCTACTGTTTGGTTTTAAAACTTCAGGGCATGTTTTTAGTTTAAGGTTTAAAGGTTATCTCAGGGAAATAGTTTCAGGAATTTATCCAGGCTCCATAGAGTGGATTCCATGAGAATTTGAATTTCTGTTCTGTGTTGTCCTCCCATCCCGCCCTCCCCCTGCCTCCCGTGTTCGTCAGGATTCCCCTGTACGTCTCTGGTCACAGTGTCGCTAGTGGTAGACAAGCGCCATCCATTTCTTCTGCTCCGATGGCCCAGGAGGAAGTGGTTCTTTTTTATTAAATACTTTCATTGGGGCTCGTACGTCTCCCACCACAATCCGTACGTTCAGCCAGTGTGTCAAGCACATGTGTCCATATGCTGCCATCATCATTTTCTTTTTATTTCTTTATTATTACTGTTTGCCATCATCATTTTCAAAGCACTTTCTTTCTACTGGAGCCAGAAGGAAGCTTTTCATGGAATCTGTTAGTCACACATTCAATTTCTTCTCCTGATTCTACTTCTCCTTGTTCTGTTGCTCCAGGCAAAGAGAGACCTTTCATTATCTTCATAACCACTCTGAACTAAATGGTAAATGGCACAGAGATTTTTTCCAAATTCTGAAATTCATTCCTTTTTTATTTCTGAATAGTATTTCATTATGTATTCATACTATATCAGTTCTACTCTTGGTGGACATTTGATTGCTTCTTTTTTTTTTTAATGAAACTATTTTATTGGAAGTGAATACAGATGTGCTCCCTTTGCATAGTTTAGTCTCATCAAGCAGGACTGTACAATTGCGATCACATCATTTTCAAAACATTTTCTTCCTTCTTGCACTCCTTAATATTATTTCCCCTTTACCTTCCCCCCCACCACCCCTACCATACCCCCAGGAACCCGTATTCTACTTGTTGATTGCTTCTTATTTAGGACTATAGTGAACAAGATTATATGAACATTGTTGTAAACTTTTATGGAGCATATGTGCATACGTTTTTCTGAAATATATATATTCCTGGGAGTAGACTCATACATTGAGTTGTTAGCTGCAGGGTCGGCAGTTTGAAACCAGCAACCACTGTGCAGGAAAAAGGTGAGGCTTTCGAGTGCTATAAAGACTCACAGTCTGGGAGCTCCCAGGCACAGTTCTATCCTGTCCTATCGGGTCACTGTGAGTTGGCATGGAGTCAATGGCATTGAGTTTTGAGATTTTTGGAAGATCATATTTGCTCCTCTTCTGGATATTTCCAAAGTGATTAAACCTATGTACAGGACAAGAACATTCCTGTTATGTTTCCATTCTTGGTATTGACAGCTTTTTTTTAACTTGTCCCTCTGGTGAGTATAAGAGGATTTCTTTGTGGCTTGTGGCTTTAATTCTTTACAAAATAAACTCATCTTTGTTTTTTTGCGTATGAAGTGCCTATTATTTTGCTTTCTTCATATTTTCCCATTGAATTACTTACTGGCTTTCATGGCTTTATAAGAGCCTTCTATTCGTTGTGTCCGTCTCCTGAGGCGTCCGTGGTGAAGAGCCACAGACTAGTTGGCCTGTGAGGACCGACGTTTAGTCTCTCGCACTTCTGTTCCTGTGTTGATTCGAATCTTCTGAGGCTTTCAGAGAGTCTGTTCCCCGCTCTCTCCTCTGCTGTGAGCCCCAGGTGTCCCTCGGTTAGCAGCTGCAGTGGCATGTGGCATCCATGCTGTGTCTCCCCGTCCCTGTGTGTGTCCTGCCCCTCATTTGATAAGGACGCCACTCAGATTCAGAGCCACCCTGCTCAAGAACGACCTGTTTCCAAACAAGACCAGGTTCACAGATACCCAAGGTTAGGGCGTCAGCATATCTCTTGGGGGGATGAAATTGAATCTATAGCATTTATCTGTTGTTGGATAACGCAAATGTCCTGACTTGAAACATTGTACATTTATTAGCTGGCAGTCTCTGTGAGCCAGTCAGGTCTGTGTGCACAAGTTCTCTGCCAGGTCTGCAGTCATCTTAGTGAACAATTGACTTCCCGGTTCACTCACTGGGTTCGTTTGTTCTCAGGATTTATCTCCCTGTAGGCTGGTGAGCAGAACCTCAGTTCGTGAGGCCTCACTCAGGGCCTTTCCTTGTGGTCTTCTCTGTAGAATGCACTGGCACCGTGCACGGGCAAGAGGGCAAGAGGGAGCATGCCCGCAAAAAGAATGCCACAGTGCTGTAGCGATCACAGGAGCGGAGCGACAGCCACATGTTTGCCATAATCTGTTTGTTAGAAGGAAGTTACTAAATCCAGTTTACGCTCAAGGAGGGGATTATACAGGAATCAGGGAGCCATATCAGAAACTGCTGACCGCTAATAGTTGTATATTTTGGAGACCGTTTCTCTGCCCGTTCGTGTTTTGCGTATAACTTACTTTACCCCGCCTCTCTATATTTTCTTTATATAGCCTTTTAATGAACTGAAGCATTAAATTTCATTGTAGTCCAATTTTACCAGTGATTTTTGTTTAGTGCTTGTTTAAGAAAATCTTCACTACCTCAAGGCATTAAGACAGTTATCTATATTATCTGAAAAATCATGTCTTTCACAAGTGAGTTTTAATCCACATTTAGCCCTGTCCCGCTCCCGACCGTATTTGCCCTGCGCCCCACGTTTCTCTCCCTAAGCGGGTCTCTCTTCCTGTGCCTGTTCTAGCCCACTGGCTTACTTGACTGTACCTACTTCATTTTTTTTTCTCTTTTTGTTTTCAGTTTTACAATTGTATAATAAATCTCAGTGTCTTGCGAGAGCAAGGAAGTCTTTCTACCTTGATTCCTTTCCAGGCCTGGGCTAACGTTGGCTCTTAGCATTTCCATGAAAAGAATCATCTTGTCAAACTCTCCCCAAAATTGAAAAAGCAAAATGAAAAGAAACTGCCATGATTTGGGGGGAATTTCATTGGAACTATAAGTTAAGTTGGAAAGAACTGGTGTCTTTACATTGATGTATATCCCTTATAAGGTTCTTAACAAAGGGGCTTCAAAAGTTCACAGAAGAAATCTATTATCCTTTAATATTGTTCTTCCGTGAGCTTTTCAAAGCCTCCTTGTATCTTTCTCTCCATAGAAGTCTTGCATATAATTTGTTAGACATATTTTTGGATGTTTCCTATTTTGATGCTATTGTGGATGGTAACTTTTTTTCTAACTTTGTTACTGCCATATTAAAATACATTTTTATATGTTAACATAAGTATGTTTTAAAAATAATTTTAAAGCTTTTAAAGATATGTATTATGGGCCCTCAAATGCTGTAGTAGGTATGCAAATTGGTAGAAATATTTCTGGAAGGCAGGTTTGTAATACGTATCCCGAGGTTTTTGATACAAGATTTTGTCTTGCCTCAGGATCGTTATTATCATCAAGTTTTGTGTAGCAGAATTTTAGATATTAGAGATATCTAATGGACAGAAATGAACATGAAAATATTCCATAGGAGGCTTTAAAATTAATTCCTGATTTTGCGTAAGTTCCAGCTTTTTAACCCAGTGTTTTCTAAAACTGAATAATGTGCAAGTCCTTCTTAAAGAAACACCCCTCCCAAACAGATTCAAAGTATGTTGCTGTAATATATGCAAATGAAAGCTAGGTATTTCTCTTTCAGGCTGATATGTACACAGTAAGACCAGATTAACATGCAAAGAGATAGAAATGTGCATTCAGTAGACTTCTAACCAAACTTTTGGGTGAAGTTGAGAACAGAACAAGTGTTCATTCTGCTTTTACGTTGCCCCCCATTGCTGCCAACAGTGAGAAAGGAGCGCTGTGGTGGAGAAGGACACTCTGGTGAAGTTTACGTAGACATTTTCCTGCTCAAGCTTTGGCTAATGTTCTCAAAACACTCATGAT
>NW_022103899.1:26841322-26857118 GCF_000313985.2 Echinops telfairi | reverse complement strand
TAGACCTGCAGAGATAATCATATGCACAAAAAACAAGACAACAAAACAAAAAAATCAATGACCAAAAAAAAAAAAAGAAAGAAAAGCCTGTAAGTAGTTCAAGGTCTGTTTGTTGATGTTTAGGAGTATTTTCCAGTCGAGTCTGAACGGGTGCCACGCCCTGGCCCCAAAGTCTGTTTTTGGTATTCCCTCAGGAATGTCCCTCAAAATTACTGTCATCCCCTTTGCTCTTGACTGGTTCACTTCACTTTGACTGGACCACTTCCACCTCGTGGCAGCCCTTGCTTTTGACATCAGGATTGTACTGGTAAAACCAGGCTTAATCTCTTGTAACATTTCTTCCAGGAAATGTTTCCGGGTCTTGACTCTACTGGTTTAAACTTTCCAGTGTAAACGCTGCTCTTGTTTGAGCTGATCTAACAGTGCAACAGTTTTGGTACCTACCAAGTGGGAAGTTGATTCAATGTTAATTTTTTAGTTAAATTTGTATAAGCTGAGTCTTGTGAAAGGTGGCTATTGTTTTTGCTCTTAATCATTGGGCCTCTTCAATTAGATACATGCACAAGATTTTTTCCTCTTAAATTGATATGGTCTCCAGCAATGGGCTGTATCTTTAATATTTTCTTCTCTCTTCTTCAAACAAGTTATCCATTTGTAAGCTGCTGTTGTCTCTGGGGCATTGTCCCCATAAACTTCTCGTAAAGCTTCGATGATATGTTTTCACTCTTCTGCTCGGGCTTCATCATAAATTTACTTCAATTTTAGCAGAATTGTTGTTGTCTTGTTAGTGCCTATTTTCAAACTGATACCTTATCCTTCAAACTAGATCCTGCTTAGACCTGTTAGAGTAAGTTATTACAGGTTTATTTTGATTTTTTTAAAAAGTTGAGATCCATGGAGTTTTTTCATAATCTGCATTTTCCATGAACTCTTTGGAGACCTAGAATCTTTTAGCTTTTATTGCCTAAATTGTATACTAGGCTCTAACACTTAACTTTATAAACTTCAATATCATGTAGCCTTTATTTAGTATGAATGTGTTAATCAAAATTTTAGCTAAAATTCAGTCCTAGAGTCATGTAGCAATAGTTAATTATAAGGTAGTCAGTCAGATGATTCAAGATGTGCCTATAGTAATTATCTCCCAAATTACCATAAAAATGAAAGTGTAAAAGTTTAAATTACTTTGGCACATACAAAGATTCCTTAGGATTTTAATTTGTGCAACACTGTTTTCAGTTCCATAATTCCACTTATGGTAAACTCTCCTCAGGAAATAACTTGATAAATTAATAAATATATACAATTTTATTTACTTTTAATCTTCCAAATTTGGAAATTATGTGAAATCCAAAACTATTAAGGAAATGTTAAGTTTGTGTTAGATGATATCACTGGGAAAGTTTTGAAAGTTCCTCTTTAAGTAAGCAGATATAATGCTTTTTTGAGAAATGAACATAAGATAATTACATATTATATGTGTATAGTTTATAACTGGCTGTATCTTATAATGTTAACATTATGGATTTGAATTCCTGTTTGTTTGTTTGTTTCCTTAGGGGGATTTTCAGGCTTCTAATAAAGTACCAGCTGGATAACCAGGATAACCCATCCTACATTGGTATCTGATATCTCTGTCATTGTATGGCTTTGTTTTATCCCATACCGTCCTACTCTGGAAGCCAACAGCACTGCAGTTCCCTCAGTGGACTGATGGGGGCTGTACACACCTCATTGCTGAACAGAACTGAAAACAAATCCAGCCTGCTCTTAACATTCCATATGCCAGTTATGAATGTACGCCCACCGCTGGCATATTTCTATATGCTGGACGGACTAGGTTATTTTCTTCCCCTTGGGAGAAGGATATGCTTTAATTTAGTTAAACATTTTAATAATTGTTTCTCCTGATTTACAAATTTCGCTCTTTGAAGTTCAACCTTATCTGTGTTGTTTAACATTTTCCAGAGGATTTATTAGACTTAGACACAGTGGACTATTTTCAACCAGTTGGTTCTATTTTTTAAATAGAAGCCAAATGTATAGCACTCAAGTGTCCACTAGTCTCGCTTCTAGAGATATTCTTTTTAAAAAATCAGCAACCCTTACTGATTGCTTTGACATACCGCACCACCAGCATGTTTTTCTCTGTTCTGTGATGTGCTCACACCTCTGGGACCATGTCCTACACACTGACCGTGGTCACATCTCTCTTTGACCTCTGCAGGACATTCTTTTCAAGACTTTTACCAGAGGTGTCGAGAAGCCTTCCTTGTCAACAGTGACTTAACGCTTCGGGCCCAGTTAACGGAGTTTCGGGACCATAAGCTTATAAGAACGAAGAAGGTAAGACTGATATTATTGCATATGTCAGGACGGGGGTCTGTATCTCATTTCCTGAAGGCAGTGTCCATGGCTCAGACCGGAGCAGGAAACCGTGCTTCCATAATGGGTCGCCAGGGTCCACTTGGGCAGGATACCGTTTGAGTTCTTTAGAAAGTGAGGTGGGAGGAGTACTCTGCTTCAAAGAAAGCAGAAGACGCCTTAGGAGTTCCAGTCAAGAGTAAGAGGCCATTCGAAATAGACAGACACACCTCACTAACGCGCGCGGCCCAGTCACTGCGCTTTTTACCAGTTGAAGCTTTGTGGCAACTCTGGATCAAACAGCCTTAGTGGTGGTGTTTTTTTCTGTGCTCATTTTGTGTTTCTGTCACATTTTGTTAATTCTCAATGTATTTCAAACCTTTTCATAAGCATAACTTTATATACACTCAGAGACCAAAACTTTGTGTGGCTCCCTTTACTGCAATATTAGCTTTAATGAAGTGGTCGAGAACTGATCTTGCAATATCCCTGAGGCATACCTGTTCTGAGTCAGTTGATTTTATTCTTTCCTCCCTCTAAGCCATTCATTAATTTTGTCTGTATTTATTGAGATAATATACTAAGTGTTAAGATACAGTAGTAAACAAAAACTTGGTTGCTTTTCTCAAGTAGTTTACATTCTAAAGGGGAAAACACACACTAGTCAAATAATCACACATATGTACAATATTATTGGTTAAGTTCTACTATCAGAAGGTAAATGTAAGAGCATAGAATAGGGGAGTTTGATATAATTATGGTTATCAAAGAAGACCACTGATCTGAGATTAAAAGGAAGATTAGGAAATAACAAGTCAGAGAGGTAAAGGAAGCATATTCCAGCCAAGGACCAGCATGTGAAGAGACCAGGAGGCAGAAAAGAACATGGTGCGAACAAGAAACAAAAAGACGGCCAGATGGCAAAAGATGAGTTTGAACTGCTAGTGATTTAAGAGCTGGACCATTCAGGTCCTTTAGGCCAAGATCAGGATTTTAATCTGTTTTAAAAGCAATGTAAAGTCCTAAAAAAATTGTTCTGATACTGATGTAAAGTGTAATGGGACAGAGTGGGATGGGGATTGGCAAAAGTGGATGCATAGTGACCAGCTGGGAAGGTGTCATTACAGTAACCTGGGTACGGTGATGGTAACTTGTCCTGGGTGAAGAGAGAAAGTATTTGGGTTGATTCAATATCAAGTTGGACAGCAGAATAGATAACAGATTAGATAGAGAAGCCAAAGGAAAGTGTTGAGGGGGATCCCTGGTTTCTGTCTGCAGAACCATACCTATAGTGGGCTCATTGGATGGGAAATTGGAGGAGCAACACGTGCGGTGGGAGAGTGGATCACATGTTCAGTATAAGACTTTCCCACTTTCCCTGAGATTCTTTTATGATTTTCAAGTGGAGCTTTCATCATAGTAACTGGAAACACGGGATAAGAACCCAGCGGAAAATTCTGGACTGAAGATACAAGATGATGATATATATTTATCTTGTAACTGACACCAGGCTTGGGCGAGACTACATAGTAGGTAGAGTGAGAAGGACAGGGACTAAGCCCAAAAGAAGTCTGACATTAGCAGTCGAGTTCAGGCTGAGCCTGCACGGGTGACAGGAAGAGCAAGAGAGCCACACCGGGATATCATGTCCGAGAAGCCCAGTGAGAAGCACGGACTGAGAAACAGTGGACACTCCACCGGTGTCAGCTGCTGCCGAGAGGACAGGAAGATGCGGGCTGCAGACAGTCATGAGCTTCAGGATGTGGAATCGTTCGGTGGTTTAGGGTAAAGCTCTTGGAGATGTGTCAGTGGAGCTCAAGCTAGTTGGCTGAGTGAGAAGTGAGGAAGTGGAAGAGACAGCTATGAAAGACAACTCGTAGAAGAAGTTTGGGAGGCATGCGTGAAGAGATAAGGGGAACATTTGGAGAGGAATGGGGTCTAATGAGTTATTTTAAATGGAAGACATTTGAACCTATTTAAAAGGCAATGGGAAGGAACCCAGTTGAAAGGGAGAAAAACAATATACATTTTCATAAAGAGCAGGAAGGTAAAGAAATAGCGAAAGCATGTTAGATAAATAAACATAAGTACTTCCCTTCTTAAAGAAGAACTAGTCTTTGAATTGTGGTGTTGTCCATGGATATGAAATATCCCAATATAACATGGATTGTCAGAACAAACAAATCTATCTTGGAAGTACAGCCAGAATGCTCCTTAGAAGCAAGAGTGGTGACACTTTGGCTCAGACTCGGCCAACCTGTGAGCACAATGCAGGGCTGAGCAGCACTCCGTTCGGTTGTGCTTCTCAGAGTTGCTGACTGGGAACTGATTCGACAGCATCTACCACTACCACCCACACACTAGTTCAACTAAGATTTCAGAAAGTGTTAATTTTCTGTTCTATTAAGTGGTGCAACATAAACTCGTGGTGTTTAAACAAATATATGCATGTGTGGCCTATTGCCTTAATTTTTATACTTCCATAGTATATCAAATGCACCATTAAAAAGGCAACTTCTTTGTCGTCCACAGTAGAAATGCCCACCCTCTCTCTTATGAATGACTAACGTTAGAGTGGCCTTATGTCTTTTAGGGGACTGATGGAGTGGAGTATTTATTAATTTCTGTTGACAGTGGAACATTGACTGATTTCCTGGAAAAGCAAGAAGAGGAGGCTTGAAAGTTACCTTCACTGTTGAACCTTCTGTGGAAGATTGTGCTCCAGCTGCGGACTTCTGTAGACAGAAGTGGTGTGTTTACATCAACATTACTTTTCCAATGTACAGGATTTAAAGTTGGAGAATTTCACCCATCAGAACTTGTGACTGCCCTGCCCCCGTATACATCTCTCATACGAGGCAGCTGTCCTCAAGGTGGTGAAAATGTGCCTTTCACTCATTCCCTCTCGGGAGACTGGTTGCTGGAATGAACAGTGTGCTCAGGGACTACTTGGAACTGGATGCTTTTTAATCCTTTTATACGAGAAATGATATTATTCCTAATTTCATGAGAGTCTTTTAAAACTCCTGAGAAGATTGTTTGCAAACATGCTGGTCCTGGTGTGGAGGGCTTGAAGATGCGGCACCGTCCACTTGCTGTTGTGTGTGTGAACTGACAGTGCAGCAGAGAAGACGGTCGTCTGCTCCTGCTTCTGAAGTGGCCAACGAGACTCGGATTGGGAAGAAGCGGGTGATCGTGCTTTCGCTTTGAATGGCAGCTCCCTACTTGGTGGACAAAGGGGGAGCAGGGGGACGTGGAGAAAGCATAAGGAGTTTATGGGGATGCACACATAATACAAATGAGATGCCAGACGAGAAAAATGAAACCCGGAATTGCAAGTTAGTCATTGGTTTCAAGGTGACACTATAAAAACATGGCAGGATTCTTAGCTATTTTTCTTGATTAACATGCAGGTGAGTAGCATCTTAATAGCAGGCTCTAAAGATTTTGCAATCAATAAATCTAAAGATATCACTGTAAGATATTTCCATTTTTCCTTAAAGTGATAATTTCAAGCCTCCTAAAGATTTATTTGAGCCTATTTTCTTAGGAAAGAAAAAAGCCATCATAAGATCTCAATAAAGATTCTGGAATGAAAAAAAAAAAAGAAAGAAAAAAGGACGACTCTGTCCACTGTTGTCAGCTTAAAGTCCGCATACTCCCTGATATATTACTTTGAAGTGAAATATTGTTACATATCACTGTAATAAAATACGTACTACATCAGCATTTTGTCATTCACTTCTTATAAAATGCTCGGAATTTTCTATCATTTCTTTGTGGTATGATTAGATGATTTTATACTAAACTTATGTATTGAAGGTTATAGGCTTAAGTACAAGGGTAAGTCCAAAAGTATTGCTACTAAATAATAGAGCCCTTTATTAAACAAAAAATACTGAAATATGAAACTGTCCTTTCTTGACATATCCTCTCTCAAGGTCTGTACACTTCTGAAAGCAGTATTTCCATCTCTCTGGCCCATCCCCTAAGATCCTTCTACTTACAAGGAGGTACACACCCCCACTCCTCAAAAAAAACCAAACCACGAACGGAATTGCACTGTGTGAAGCGGAGCTTTCATAGTATGCCTTTTTCCAGCGAGGCAAGCCTCAAGCAACTTGCCTGAGTTAGTGCACCTAGTGGCATCACCTGGGAAGTTCTCTCTTGTCACTGAATTTTTTGGTAAATAAATTTTTTTGGGAAAAGCAGCTTCGTTCAAACCTTGGTTTTTTGTGATGGCCGATTTAAGAGAATAGCTTGCAGCTGTGAAATCTTGTTTCCTGCTTGGGAAAAATTCCACAGGAACGGTTGTGATGTTGCACACAGTGTACAAGAACACCACGAAGGGGGAAACTCAAGTGTGCGAATGGTTTTCTCCTTTCAAAAAAGATGAAATGTTGATTTATGACAAACCTCGTTCTGGACATGTCAATTTCTCAGCAAAAATGTCGACTTGTAGTGCATTAGGAGCTTGTTCCACCGGGTTACACTGCTAATCAAGCTTTCTAGTTAGAGGTTCTGAGACAATTGCTGACAGTGTGCGACAAAAAGGCCTGATTTGTGGCAGATGGAGGACTGTTTTTTCCACCATGACAATGTACCTGCTCACTCTGGTGCCATCTCAGTGCACCAGATTTTGGCAGAAAACAGCATGCCTCTCTTGCCCAGGCACCTTACACACCTGACCTCACTCCGTGCGACTTCTTTTTGTTTCCTGGAATGAAGAGAGACATGAAAGGACAGCGATTTGACGACAGAGGAGGTGAACAAAAAAACGAGAGCTCACCCATCCAAACAGATAAGTTTGAAAAATGTTTCTAAGAATGGAATCACAGGGCCATCTCCCACCGGCATCATGGCTGCCCTCAGACCTTTGGTGAAGCCTAAAATTGTAAAAAAGAGGACCAAGAAGTTCATCCGGCACCAATCCGACCGCTATGTCAAGATTAAGCGCAACTGGCGTAAGCCCAGAGGCATTAACAACAGGGTGCGGAGAAGATTCAAGGGCCAGATCTTGATACCCAACGTTGGTTATGGGAGCAACAAGAAAACCAAGCACATGCTGCCCAGTGGCTTCCGCAAGTTCCTGGTCCACAACGTCAAGGAGCTAGAAGTGCTGCTGATGTGCTACAAGTCTTACTGTGCAGAGATTGCTCACAACGTTTCCTCCAAGAATCGCAAAGCCATTGTAGAAAGGGCAGCCCAGCTGGCCATCAGAGTCACCAATCCCAACGCCAGGCTGCGCAGCGAAGAAAATGAGTAGATGGCCCATCTGCAAGTTTTATTTGTGCTAAATAAAACCATAAATGAAAAAAAAAAAAAAGAATGGAATCACAGATTTGACAAATGTGTTAACTGTAATGGAGAGTACTTTGAAGGTAATACGGTTCTTTTGTAAAAAACAAAAAACAAATAGGTAGCTTTGGAAAATAAATAAATCCGGGTTTTTTTGGCAGGTACCTCATAGGCCATGTCAAAACATCTTTTAGGGACTCAAATCTTGTTCCTTTTAAATGCTGAGTTTGGGGAAACAAAGGCCTGAAGGGCAATGTCTGGTTTGGGGGGTTGGGGTGAGGTTTCCCCCCAATCGTTAACCTTGAAAAATGAGCAGGTGCTTCGTCATAAAGGAAAAAACTCCTTGGTACAACTTTCTTGGCCTATTTCTAACCAGCACACTTGTAAATGTTCTTGGAACGTTCTTCTTAAGCAGCCCCCATGATCATCCTAGACCCTCTGAGAACATCTATCAAGATGACTGTTGGAAGCAGTCAGCACCACCTTGGTTTGAACTAGCGGAGCAGGTCCCTTCAGAAGCCAGGGTTTTGATCAGATCTTTTTTCTGAAGGCACCCTAATGAGGTAAAATCTTTTTTTTTTAATGGCAGTTTGTCAATTACATGGCTTGTGTGACAGTTACATAATCTGTCAACTTGCAAAGGGGTGGAGTCTAGCCTGTCAATCAAGTCACAGCCAATGAAGCCTCTCTGTGGGCATGGCCTTCTCCTGAGGATCCTGGGAACTCCTGTCTTCCTTGCTGAAAGTGGGACATACATTCTTACTGCTTGTCTCACTGCAAGACATTCCTGTTGACAAATCAGATGGAGCTACACTGAGGGAGCCAGAGCCTTGGAGCTGGAGGAGGCATGTGGAGACCCACACCAGCACTAAGATGCTTCCACTGCCACTGGATCCACAAGTCTTTCCACTCATTGGCCTTTGATCTCCTGCACTCAGCATCATTGCCTGTGATATGTGAGTCTGAAGAGGAATTTACAGACTAGTATCGGACGTGGACTAATATCGGACTTAATGGACTTGATCTGGGTGGCTGAGCTGGGATGTTTTCTCAATATACAATTGCTTTTTAATATAAAATTCTTTCTTATACAGAACATGAGAGTCTGTGAATTTGTTTCTCTAGTCTACCCAGACTAACATAACTTGCAAAACAAAACAAAAAAATCTTCCCAAAGGTTTTCCAACTAATTTTTAGCGATGTCTATTAGCCACCCCTAAACCCATTATTTTTATATAAGTGAGATGGTCATATATGCAGTAATAATTCTAAGGAAATCCAGTTCTTTGAGAATTAGAAGAACCAATGTAGCATACCTTGCATAAGGTCTTCTGCATTATGCCAAGTTTGTAAAAGGTAAATGTCAACCTCTCTCCATCATTTACTTCACATAAGAAAATTGTTTTAAGAGAAAACCTATAGGTTACAAAAGAATAAAACTGCTATGCACATTTAAAAATAAAGGTAAATATCTTGATCTACATACTGCCCCATCGTTTTTCAAAAGTCTTATTTTATTAAGAGCACTCAGAAGGTTTCTCATAACTAGATGGCCTATCCAATTTTGTCAGAAGCAAGTAAGTAATGTGGCTGGCACATGAAATTTGAACCTTAGTAATCAACAGAAGTTAAGGTAACATGGATACTAAAAAGCAAGTTAATGAAGAACATACTGTCATTCTGCTGTGATTTTCACCAGACCTGTATGGGTGTACACAAATTTCATAGGAAAACACTTTAAGATACATACCTTGTTGGAAATCCATACTGTAAATAAAAGCTGCTTATCCAAATTGGTATTTTTAAAGATTAATACTATTTGAAAAGCATTGCTTGTAAATACACAAAAAAATTAGGATAATTCACTAAAAGAAAATGCAAAAAAATCATACATTAGGCTATTACAGGTTTTCTTTATATTTTAAGTGATAAATGAAGTTAAAAAAGCAAGGTGCAAACCAGCAAGTATTGTATGCTCTTGTTTTTAAAAGGATACACACACACACATCCTTCATATGCATAGGATCTTTTTGGAAGAATACTTGAGAAACTTAACAGGGGTTGCCTAAGGAACAGGGATCAGGAAGGAAGGGAATCTTATTTTTCACTGAATTTTTTTGATACTATTAAAATTTTTTAAAAAGATCATGTATAAATTTTTTGATTAGTGGTTATATGCCAAAAAAGTCACTACCACTGAGTCGACTCCAACCCAAGGAACCCTATAGGGCAGGGTAGGAACTGCCAGTGGCATATTCTGAGACTAACTTCATGGGAGAAGAAAGACTCATTCTTCTCCCGAGGAGCGTGTGGTGGTTTTGAACTGCTAACTTTGCTGTTAGCAGCCCAATGTGTAACCACTACACCACGAGGGTGCCTAGTAGTTATATCCATAAAAGGAAAACACCTTACTGCCACTGAGTCAATTCTGACTCATAGTGACCCTGTAGGACAGGACAGAGGGTTTCAGACTGGAACTCTTGACAGGAGTAGAAAGCTCCATCTTCCCCCGTGGAGCTAGCTGGTGGTTTAGAACTGGCATTTCTGTTAGCAGTGCAATGTACCCACTGCACCAGCAGGGCTGTCAAAAGGGTTCCCGTTCATACATGCAGGGGCTAATTCTGGACATGTGTAAACAAAAAATTCCTAACAGAATGTTTTAGAAGTCTATTGTTTCTAGCTATTTTAAATGTGGAACCGGTAGCATTGGTTGGGGTCCCTTTTCCTCCATTCTGGGAGGTAGACTCTTCAGGGAATCCCGAGTAGCCGTGAGGTGATATAGTGAGTCCTGGCGGTTGGCCTCAGCACACATTGTGTGGCTCTGAAAAACCAAGAGATGAGTAAATTATGTAAATGATGTGTGGGGGGAATGGAGGTTGTGATTTGATTTCTCCCTTAGGAAAATCTTTCATGTTTTGATTGTTCACATTGCTGTTAAACCATTTGCATTATTGAGCACTTATGTAAGACTTGGTGCTGGACAGCAGGAAAACGAAGTTGAAATAGGAAATTTTCATCTATTGGCCTTCTGTATTCGTGACATTAAAACATTCAGGTGTCGAATAAATCTGAAATGACTTACTGGTAGTGCTATGGGAAACACAGCTTTCCGTGTGTCAGCATAAAATAAAATTCATCACCAATTCATCTGAATAATCTGTTATCCATCACTTTGCTTCTAAGCCTCCCAGTGTTTAGGTCATGATCTTTATCTGTGCTGCTCAAAGCCTAGTCTTCCAAACAGCAGTGTGAGCATTGAAGACCCTGCCCAGACCTACTAAATCCATCTGCAGTTTGACTCTCCATGCACATTCAAGCTGGGAAGGAAGGAGAGAGACAACCAAGCATCACCATCCTAAAACGACACTTCAGCAAAGGCCCCGTGGCACAGTGACTGCACACTGGATTGCACACGAGGGTCAGCAGGAGAAATTCAGCTGCTCCCATGATTACAGCCCTGGAAACCTGAGGGGCAGCTCGGCTCTGTCCTGTGACGAAGGTCTGAGTAGTGCAATCTTCCGGGATTCACTGTCCTTAAAGAAACTACAGAGGAGGCCAGGACTTAGGAAGGAGGCATTACGTGAAATGTTTCTGGGGCAGGGAAGGGGGTGGGGATGGGAAGTTCGCCCCAGTGGGTTTGCCGCAAAGGTGACTGGTGATGACGGCACAACCTCTAAGTGACTAAGCTACTCAAGTGTATGAGGTGTTCATTATAGCTCAATAAAAGGGATTCTAAAAAATTAAAACACAAAAAAGGCTGTTTCAGAGATATTTTTATTTTGAAATACAGCATGCTAAGAAAAACAAGTTTTATTGTCATTCTGTATTCAGATCTATTTAGCAATACATGTAAGGTTAGTGGACAGAATGTCTTAAGTATATTCTTTCATCTCAATCCCTTACCAGAGCGCTATCTAAAGAAATGAATCCATAACCTTCAACCTCACAGGAGATATCACTGCCATCGTGAACCAGCATCTCAAAGCAATCACATGCTACCCTAGTGTTCTCGAGTGTGGACCCCTAGCCCCGTGCTGTGTTAGTTCTGCATCATCCTCTCATACTATGCCTTCCCTTTCCTGACTTGCCTTTCAACCCTGGCAATACCAAATGAATTGCTTGGGCTTTTTCCACGTACGAGAGAGCTTCAAAGACTTCATTTTTGGAAAAAATTTTTTATCTTTCTTTTTCCCCAAAGCTTTTTGAAGGCCTCTGAGTATTAGGCTGTTTCTTTTGACATTTTTTAGCCTCTCCTCCCGACTGAATTTTCTCTTTCCTAGAAAAATCTCTATATACCACCACCTATGCGTCTCCCTCCCAGGTACTGAAGGAGTCCCGGTGGCAGAGCGAGCGACAGGCTGAGCTGCCCAGCCCAAGGTCAGTCAGTTGCCCCAGCAGTCTCTCTGGGGAGAGATGGCTGTCTGCTCAAAGCCGCAGCCAACCAACGAGGGCAGCTCTTATCTGTTGCGTAGGGTCGTTTTGAGCCAGAATCAACTCGATGGTAGTGGAAGCACAGTGTATGGTAATTATTCACATTTTTGTTCTGCCTTCCCACGTTTCTTTGGGAGCAAAGCATGGAAAGCAAGTGATAAATGACTTAGATCTTTCAAAGTGTCCACTGTCTTGTTCTTTCCACTTTGACACTGCTTCCCATCGAGCCCACACTTCTGGGCCAGCTCCCTCGATGAAGGCATTTCCTAACACTGAGCGCTTGCTGGGAGTGGGAGCATGCTTCTCAGCCAGCCTGTAATTCTGCCAACGAGAGATTGCTTTGAGCTACTTTCCACACAGGTTAAACACAGATGTTTGCCAATTTTCTAGAGTTTATAATGAAATTTGTTCTTTCATATAATAATTATACTAGGTTTTTACCGTAGGAGCTATTTGGAAGAATTGGGGGAAATGGTTAGCACTCTCAGGCATGCCAGAAAGAAACCAACCCCCAAAACTCACGTGACAGCACTGAACTGGGATTCAATCAGTCGCTCGACTGTGTGAACCTGTTGTCCGTGTTCATGTTATACCACATGTAGAGGGTCCTTATCTGTCTCCGACAGGATGATACTAATCTTATTCTCCAGCTGAGCACCCAGCATATCTCGAAGGTCGGAAAGAAAGCCGCGTTCGGTGTTGCTGTGCTCACAGAGGATGACGCTGATGCCTTGGGAAGCTGCATGCAGCACGTCATGGTGGGGCAGCTCACCTGCCAAGAGAGAAGGCCCAGGTGTGTGTTTAGTAGGCACAATCTGTGCCAAGACAACAAAAGTACCAAGTGTGCGTTGTGTATGAAGTCAATGTCATACAGAACTCATTTACATACAAATCTAGAAAACTGTAAAATTTCTCCCAATATTTCCTTTGCTGAGAGACATTGATAGACACTTAACCAAAGACATCAATCAGGCAGCCAATAACTACATGAAGAGATGCGTGCATAAATTAACCACTAATGAGATGCAAATCAATAAAATGAGGAGAGCTCATACAGCAAAAATCGCACTGATCAACACCACCACCAACAGTGGTGAGGCCACGGGGAGATTAGAACTCTCCTATAATGCCGATGAGATTGCGAAATAGTACAACCACTGTGCTGCTTCCTTCAAATGTTAGAGATACAGATACTGTATGGTCTAGCCACCCCATCACTAACCAGCCTACAAAAGAGCTGTGATATAAATAGACAATTGCATACCTGTGTTCACATTTACAAGAACAGAAAGACTGGCCTATCAAGAAATGAGAAAATCAATTGTAGTGCATAAACAATGGAGCACTACGCAGTGTTACAGATTAACAATGAATCCACAAAACATCTTAGAACATGGGAAACTGGGGTTTTGGTGTGAGGCTGAGTCAAATAACCTAACTGTAAACAATATTAGGGGAAGTCAAGGCAAAGTTGACGCAAAAGAACAGACATTCTTTGATGGTTACCGGGGACACGAGAGGGCGGGAGGGAAAATCACCTTGAGTGGCGCGAAGGCAGTAACACTAGGGAAGTCTGCACAGCATGACCACGGCAAAGGATGACGCAAGGGCGCAAGAGTAAAGCAACGATGTTTACCAAATCCTTCAGTGACAGTAATGGCCGACAGTAATGTATGAGTGGCTGCAGAGGTAGGTTAAACTAAACAGGTATGGGGTAGCATAAGGGAGTGTACCCATGAACATATGTAAGTTTGGCAAAGGATATGTTCTACATGTGTACTTGTAGGTGCTGCAAATAGATCCATGTATGTAGCGGAACATATAGGGAGACCAAAGTTACGCAAACTTCTTAGCCATAACCAACACCCTGAAAGACCAAAGAGGCGCTGAGCATGGCTGTGTAAGGTCGTCGTCTTCAGGGATACGTAGGCCAGCTGGCGTCACAGCTCGCACGGGCAACGCGCTCTCTCGATCTTACTGCGCAGAGCAGCAAGCACGCTCTTCAAAGCTGGCAAATGGCCATCTACGCTGGGACTGTGGTCTCCCCTCGCCCGGAGCAACGCCACGGGAAGAAAAGCAGACTCGGGAGCAGGCCCACGCCCCCGCACCACGAGCCCTACACCAGAAGAACCGCCTGTGCCCGGCCACAGTGCTCCCACTGCCATCTGCTCCTGCTGGGGATCACATGACAGGCCCCAGACAGAGCGGAACCCTCGAGAACACAGCTCCCAGACACCTCGCCAACCTGGGACTGAGCCCTCGCCCGGAGCTCACCTTTCAGCCAAACAAGAACGAGATAGGCCTGTATGACAGAGAGCACGTGCTAGCAGTACGTGCCCAGGAAACGTCAGTCATATGAGACCAAAGGGCAGCATTTGCCCAAAACAAAATTCAGAGAACAAGAAGGGGCAAAAGAGATGACCAAATGAAAATTATGTACGAGGGGATTACAACTAATATTACGAAATAAAATGTGGATAAACTGTTGAATTGGGAAATAACTTGTCCTGTAAAGTCATACCTAAGCCACAACAAATTTCAGGAGAGGGAGAAAAGGCTCTGGTGGGCAAGGGAAGGTGGAGGGAGATGAGCTATTCTCCTTGAAACTTTCAATCACCTATACTTTTCCACTGCAAGGGCTGCTAATTAAAGAACTTTTGAAAGCAGATTTTTTTTGTTTTTTGAAAGCAGCTTTAAAATGAACTGTCTGGAGAACAGAAGCCAAGGAAGCGAATCAGTGCATTGGCAAGGAGCAAGCTTGCCGTCTGCTGGTCTTTATGGAGTATTACTTTTTTATTCATCATTTGATTGGGGAGCTCTTACAAATCCTCTGACAATCCCTCATTCAGCTTATTAAACACACTTCTACGTATGTTGCCATCAACTTTTCCAAAACATCCTCTTTCTACTTGGCCCTTGGAATCAATCAGCTCTTTTTCCTTTCCCTCCCACCCTCACGACCCTTGATCAATTAATATTATTGTTATTTTGTGTCTTACACTGTCCGTTGTCTCTCTTCACCCACATTTCCGTTTTCGTCCCCCTAGGGGGTGGGCTATATATCCAACCCTGTGATGGGTTCCCCCTTTCTCCTCTTCCCACCCACCACGCCCCTACCCTCATGAAAGCCCGGCACCATCCACTTTCTTCACATTTGCTTATGCACCCATTTTGTCTTCAGCGATGGTGTCGGGAAGGTGAGCATCACGGAATGTCAGGTTATCAGTGTTCTGCGTTGAGGGAGGCCTTGAGTGGAGTGGAACACTTCTAATGCCTCTGGCACATAAGACGGGGGAGGTTCATCAGACCCTAATCAAAAACAGCACAACTGCAGTTCCAGTTCATATATACAGAGGTTGTCCCAAACAAACACATTCGAACGTATCTCTGCTATCAGTGGATGGCTGCAAACAAAGCCAGCAACACGAGGAGGCTTCCAAAAGTTCATTGAAAAACAGAATTAATGGGTACACAAGCAAGTGTGGTGAAGAAAGCTGATGGTGCCCAGCTACCAAAAGATATAGCACCTGAAAAAAAAAAAAGATATACCACCTGAAGCCTTAAAGACCTAAAGATAAACAAGCACCATCTAGCTGAGAGACAACAAAACCCACAAGGAAGAAGCAAACCAGCCTACCCCTACACGAATGCTGAAGACAAAGCGGATACATACGCAAATGCGGTGAAGAAAGCTGATGGTGCC
>NW_022103899.1:26833028-26840598 GCF_000313985.2 Echinops telfairi | reverse complement strand
CAACATATGTACTAATGTGCTGGACACAAATGACGTATGTACAGATTGTGATGAGTTGTATGAGCCCCTAATAAAATTATTATTTAATTAAAAAAAAATTAAAAGCTCATAGGAGTTTTCTACAAATTTCATGAAGCCTCCTCATACACTTGTCTTAGCCTTGTTAGGATGCCTTACACAGACAATTTTTTAAAAAGATACTTTTTGTGCCATGGCAAAAAGTAAGTCTGAGGTCAGTGCTAATGTGAAATTCTTCATAAAACCCAAGAGGATGCTACCCTCCATCATTAAAGCTTTGCGACATGTTGACAGGCTTGCTGCCCCACGTAAACACAGTCTTCGGGTGGATCAGGCATTTTAGGGCAAGTCAGGAATGAGCCGACAAACCACCAACCTTGAAACTGTGACTGAGGTCAGAACACGGTGCAAGTGACCTTAGAATTGCCTCTGCTGTGACCGTTACTGAAGTCAGGTCTTCACGTGGCCTGGCAGTTTCCATTTTAAGCAAGAATTTGGGGCCTGGCGGGGGCCAGGAACATGTGAAGATCAGCTGCCTCCCGGTGCTGGCTGGGCAGCAGTCTTTGAAAGCAAGAGTCAAGCTGATGAAGACAATTTGATGGAAACTGTCGTAACCAGGGGCAAGTCTTAGGTTTATTAACATGATGTAGTGAACAAGGTCCAATCAAAACTGTGGCTTTCAAAAGGGTAGGCTAGGCCAGTTAAAGTCAAAGAGATCAGCCTGGAATGGTAACTTTTTAGGAATTTCAAAAGAGTCATGATTTTCTCAAAAGACAGAGGATGATCACGGGGGCTTATGAGGACGTTTTAAGAAAACAGCAAACTGCACTGACGAGAAAAGGCCAGCAGTGTCGCACCAAAGGACTGTTCCCATCACGGCACTGCGACTGCTCATTCTGTCCTCACGCAGGCCTGTCCCATAAGGGTTTTGTTGGGAAAACGTAGGCCTCCACTCAATAGCCCAGCGATTGCTCCTCAGACTTTTATTCCTCAAAGAACATTTAAAAGGACCACAATCGGAATCGCTTGAGCATGCTAAATTTTGCCACGTAGAGACCTAGATGAAGATATGTCGAGAAACAGCAGTTTTACATTTTGATATTTTGCTTTAAGGAAGGTTTCCCTGCTTTTATTGCAGTATGTCTTTTGCCTTACGTTCATGTTTTAGAAAACCAATACGTGAACCTGTATTGTATACGAATCAGGAAAAGCCCACGTGGAATGTGAACCAGAATCTTTAACATGTAACATGACTGTATTTGACAGTGCTCCAAGCCATATTACGAGAGTACGGCCTTGTCCCGGAAGTACATGCCGGTGTGGTTAACAGTGAAGGCTCACCATGTCTGCTTTTACTCCAAAAGGGTTTGGTGAAAATTTTACATAAAGTAGTCATAAAAAAAGAACAATTACAAGGGTAGCAAAATCTAATCATGAGTAATCTAAAGGAAGGGTATCAAGAATTCATTCCTAAGATCTTCAGTCAAATTGTCTTAGACTCTAATTTTCTTTCATTTGGTACAGCTTTGGAGGCTTGTCAAAACCTTCCATATCTTCAGTCCAACAGAAAGCCAGCCATAGTCATGTGATTGCTCAATTTGTTAGTGCAGAGCAATGTAAGCATGAAGATCCGACGGGAGGCTATTTCTGGGGGTACCAGAGCTTTCAGATGGTGTGGAGAGAGCAGTCTGTGTGGGGGATGCAAGCGAAGCCCAGTAACGGAGGCACAAAGGAGTCAAGAGTGGCCAAAGGAGTTAAGACCTAAGTTTTGTCCTTCGAGTTCACAAGTTACATAACCCTGTCTGAGCACTGAGGAAGAACAGAGGTGGAAAGAAGCCTGGTAGCATTGGGTAAACCAAGTTGTTAGGTGCCATCTAGCCGAGTCTGGCCCGGAGACACATGTCCCACAGAGGAAGCACGCTGGCCCTGCACCATGCGGGCCACGTTCTCTGTGCGTGAGTCCACTCTGGCAGTCTTGAGAGTCTTCCTCGTTGTCAAGGGTCCTTTTTGGTACAGGGACCATGGTCTTCCTTGGTTGCTTTGTGCATAACTTGATCCGCTGTCTGGAGAATGCTTCGATATTACAATCGAGGACTTGATTGTTTCCTTCTGGCTTGAGAAATGCCGAGCGGTTTCGGAACTCCAAGTCTTCACACATTTCACTTGATCTTAGCCAAAAGGCCGAGCAGCGATGTCTTCACACATTTCATGATAACACCCGGCTTTCTTGAGCCACCCCTTAAAATCTTTTACTCAGCTTTTATGACATCGCCCGTTTGTTTCAGCTACTCTACATTTACGAGGAAATTTCAGTCTCTTCTGACATCCATTTTGGTTGTTGCTTTCTTGCCTGTGCTTCTAATGGCCTTTGGCTTTCTTCAGGTGTGGTGTCCTTGATGTCACCCCACAGCTCCTCTGGGTCTTTGGCCATCAGTGTGTGCGGTGAAGTGAAAACTCTTACGATGGCTTTTCTGTCCACGTCCCCATGAACTCTGACCAAATTATTGAGTCGCTCGCTGTCAGCGAGCCAGTTCTGACTCGAGAGAGACCCTAGAGGAAAGGGGAGAGGCAACGCCCTGGATGTTTCTTTCTGTACCTCTTTACGGGAGTGGAAAGCCTCACTTTCTTCTGAGAAGCAGCTGGTGGTTTCAAACTGCTGACCTTGCAGTTAGCAATGTGTAACCATGATGCCACCAGGGCTCCTGCAAGTATTGGGTAAAAGCAGGCAAATGAGTATGAGAAACACTACTAGAGGGAATTGGTCAGTCTGGTTGCCCCTTCCCTGTGTAAAAGAATGCCATCTTGGGAGCAGAGGGAAAGAATTCCCAGGACCAAGGAAGACCCACCAGTAGAACATGTCTGAAATCCCTGCCTGAAGGGGCAGAGGCAGCCGAGGCTATGCAACACCAAGACTAGAGGCCACGGCAGGGAGACTGGGCGGCAGCGCAGAGGCGCAGTGCCAAGACTAGGAGACCCTGAGGCAGAGCAGTGTGCAAGCTTCTTGACCCCTGGAGGCAGAGGCCAAGGGGTCATTGCCATGGCCACACAGCTCAGACTTTGTGACGAGTGTTATCTGAACTGTGTGGCCATGGCAATGAATTCTGGAACCCAGTGAAGAGCAGAGTGTCGTGGGAGGAACAGTTGGTATCGGAGGCATGTCTGATCTGTCTTGTGGCAACAGGACGTGGGCAAATGTGACAGATTCTCCTCCTTCTCTGACCAGAGGAGGTCAGCTGTTGTCTCCCAGACCATTGCTTAAGGCACCAAACCTATTCTTCAAATACTCTCTAAATCCAGGTAAGATACACTGCATGTCACACTTTGGCTCTTGTTGGCTTGCTTTAAATTTTGCTCACCTTCCGTATGAACTTCTACACGAGCAAGTGGTGATTGGTTCCATAGTTGACCCTTGGTATTGTTCTGAATATACTATCCTGAGCTTTTCCATCGTCTTTCCATAGATGTAGTCAATTTGATTTCTGCATATTCCACAGTAGGATTGCTATCTGTTCTTGAAAAACGGTTATTTCCAATGAATAGGTTTTTTAGTCTCGCAAAATTACCGTATGACCCTTAGCATTATTTCAATCATCAAGGGCTTATTTTTCAAGTACTGATTTTCTTTGTTTCCAACTTTCCCAACCTAATCACCAAAATTGTCAATTCATTTTTATTACATTTGATCAATTTCAGACTGCAGAAATTGGTTAAAATGTTCATCTTTGGCACTGGTGGGTCGTATATAAAGTTGAGTGGTCATTAACTTTAGGAAGATGGATATTCGCCTATCACGAACAGTGTGATATTGGGATGATCCTGAAATGTCCTTTTTGACGATGGAAGGGGCACCAGGCTCCTTCATTCCCAGCACAAACCCTGTGATTGTCCGATTCAAAATGGCCAAAGCCAGTCCACCTCGAATCGCTCATGTCTAGGATTTGGACCTTTCCGGTTCCATTTCAGGATGAGGGCAGGTTAAATAAATGCTGAGAAGTGATTTTAGAGAGTCTGATAATACATTCAACGTTTTCACTCTTGCACAAAGAATGCTGTAGGCACCCATTCTGGTACAGGTGTATTGGTCCAGGTTCAAATATTTACCAGATAGCATCTAAATGTCAAAAGAATAAATGTCTTGGAAGAAAGTACAACCAGACTGCTCCTTAGATGCCAGGATGGTGAGGCTTTGTCTCACGTACTTTGGACAGGTTGTCAGGAGAGACCAGCCCCTGGAGGAGGGCATTAGCTCGGTAAACTGGAGGGGCAGCACAACACAGGAAGGACTTTGATAAAATGGAAGGACACAGTGGCTGCGTGGATGAGCTCAACATCAGACCGATGGTGAGGACGGCACAGAACTGTGAACCCAGGGTAACTACAGGTCAGGACCGACACCACGGCACCGCACAACAGCATCTACGTGCCAAGTGCTGTGCTAAAGACAACCATTTTCAAATCTGTCAAAAAATAAAGGCAGGACAAGGGTATAGAAACATGGGTAGCAGAGGTACAAAGATTGTTCTACCTGTGAGGTACAGGTCAGCTTTTACATCCCGAAGAACAGTGCGTCCAGAACCAGCACACAGGGCCACCACTCTGACTTGGGACTCTGCAGGGCAAAGAGAATGAGAGAGACCAGCAGGTTACCATCCCCTTCATTTTAGTAGTATTCTTAGCACAGACGCTCCTGAATGAAATGCAGTTCTCACTCCTTATCTCATTCCCAGTACATGCGTTTTGCCTACTAACTTTTGAACTAGAAACCTGTGTGCTGCTCAAGTCCTAGAAGGCAGGGTCATGAGGCTGCTGGCAAAGGAGCTTGACCTGGGCTCCAGGCAGCAGTGAGAGGGGGCCGGCTCTCTCGGGTGAGGAATCTGAGAAAGGAAAAGGCTTCTTGGAGGAATGCTAGGAATTGGTTTGGCACTTAATTTTTAAATCCACTGTTCGGCTTCAAAGAATATTCTCTGAAAAGTGAAGGAGCAGAAATGTTCAAGCCAAAACCCAACAAGTCCTTCACGCTGAAGTGTCCTGAGCGGACCCTCCGTCGGTGCTCACTGCAGGTTCCCGGCAGGCTTTGGCGCTGGGTCACTTGGATCTTTCTTCGGAAAGGCATTCCCATGAGTTTTTGATGGCCTATCAACTTTTGGAGAACTTAATGGTACCATTCACTGTACTTCTGTGCACCAGTCTGCAGGCCACGGGGTTAAACCATCCCCATGAGAGTTTGGTATTAACACAACTGTACAGAAGAGGGGACTGAGACACACAAGGACCAGAGCAGCTAAATATGAAGTCAAGTGGGCTGACTCGAAAGTCCAAACTCCTAACCACTATGCACCCAGCCTCTGCATACGGCAGACTCTTACCACAGTGCTCGGCTCACTGTAGGCATCTACTCCAGGCCCTGTCCATTCTTTCCCCAATGTGCAGAAGGAAAGACAGTGGCCTTGAGAATTGGCAATGGAGCAATGACTTGGTAGTGCACTATCTATCCGCTTCCAGTGCCGGGGGGTCTGAGAGGTCTGTTGTAACTGCCGCAGGTCTGCCCCCAAACTCTCGGCAGGAAGGCATGTCGCTCCCTCCCTCCTCTGTGCTGGACAATTTACTCGTCCTGGGGGATGAGGTGAACAGAAATAGTGTGTATCACTTCTAAAGCAGAGCTTTTCTCTGATGGTTAAAGATCCTTCTCGGGAGCACCTAATTTACAATGAGCAGACAGACTCCCCCGACTGACCTGAGACGAGCATGTAGTGTGCCTGAGACGTCTTGTGGTTTAAGCCACTGCGATGCAGACACACAGCCTAACCTAGTCCACCCCGGTCCCCAGAACAAACCAATCAGCTCCCACGGGCTGCTAGCATGTCTCCTATCATACATGAACACAACCATGAGTGATTTCTTTGTCCAATGTTATCAGCAAAATAAAAGGGGCACACTTACCTAAGGTCCTCCGTAGTCCAAGACTGAGGCGGAGGTGGGACAGTTTTAGGTGTCTCTTGATTCGTTCAACCATGATTGCCAAGGAGACCGGTTCATCCAGAGTACAAACTCGCCCCATCCCAGTATGTAGAAGCAGAGGCTGAAGAGAAGGCAGGGTTAGTAAGGCTGTGATGAGAACAAACATCAAATACCATCAATAAAACATACGGGGATGCAAACCTGACAAACCCTTTCTCTTAATTCTCGAGATTAAGAATCACAAGCAAAGAGCTTTGATACAAGTGCAGTTGTTGTGGGAGCATGCAGGGAGGGCAGGCTGTTAGCTGGGGCTAGGCTGAAGGATGGGGTGGGGAGCTTGGCGGCATTGGGATCAAAGGTTTCAAAAGGACCAGAGCTTTGAACCAGAAAGGAGTTCACAAAGCAATGAGATGAAGTGCCCTGAGGCTGGGGGTGGGGGCAAGAATGTGAAAAGCACTCCGTATAGAGGGGCCAGAGGTGTTTGAGGGAGGGTCCGAAGGAGACAGGTATGGCTGGTGTGCAGAACAATGAGGGGGAAGGAGAGGACCCCGAGGTACAAAGAGCTTTGGATGCTGTGCGAAAAAGCCTGGACTGCCTCCCGGGGTGTTCAGAGACCTTAATGTTCCAAGTGGGGAAGATGCGTCCCAACTTATATGGTGAGAGCGCTCGTAGAAAGGAGAGACACTGATACATCTGGGGACAAATTAGCACAGGAGAAGCGGGGAAAGCTTGACAAATATGGGAGCTGATGGCGCCACCAGTGAACTAGAAAATAACAAAAGCAAAGTCATTTAAAAATGCACTGGCTTATGAGATGTCAGCACTGCTGGGTAAGCACCGGTCTGCTAACCACAAGGTTGGCGGTTCAAACCCACAAGCCATTCTGGAAGAGAAAGTTGAGGCTGTCTGCTCCCGTAAAGATTTATAGCTTCACTTTGAGTCAGAATTGACTCAATGGCAATAGGTGGGAGTTTTACTTTGCTGTTTTTTTGAATGGTGGGTTCTTTAAGTGGGGAATGTTAGTTATTGGAAATGGGTTTGGTTGCTTGTTCCCATTAAGTGTTTCTGAGCCAGAAAGCAAAGGTGCAGGAATCATAATTGCACATTGCGTTAGAGGAGCGAGTGAAAAGGCCCATGCAGAGTCTAACCAAGAGTTTGAGTCTGCGACTAGAACACACTCCGAAAGGTCCATAGAGACCTCGAGCTATTCACAGGCTTTTCTTTTTGTGTCATTGGTTTTTTCGTTGTCGTTTCTTTTGTTGCTTTTTCTCTCGTTTTTTGTGCATATTATTATCTCTGCATGTCTATCTAGCTAAGATAGACGGGATAAACAATCTGAAGGAGAAAACAAAGGGGCCTATGGTTCCAGGGGGGACATGGGAGAAAGGGAGACGGGGGAAAGGAAGTAGGTGTTAACAAACCCAGGGACAAGGGAACAAGTGATCCAAAATCGGTGGTGAGAAAGGTGTAGAGGCCTGGTAGGGCTTGATTAAGGGCAATGTAACTGAGAGGAATTACTGAAACCCAAATGAAGGCTGAGTATGACAGTGGGACAAGAGGAAAGTAAAAGGAAATAAGAAGGAACTAGGAGGCA
>NW_022103899.1:26816805-26832016 GCF_000313985.2 Echinops telfairi | reverse complement strand
TATGAGTCCCCAATAAAATGATTTTAAAACAAAACAAAACCAAAAAAATGTGCTGAAAAAACTTAAGTGGAGAGCAAATGTTTTGAGAATGATGAGGGCAATGAATGTATAAATGTGCTTGACACAATGGATGTATGTATGGACTGTGATAAGAGTTGCACGAGCTCCCAATTAAAAAAAAAAATCCATTTAAACATAAAAAAAGAGTTTGAGTCTATAACCCTGAAGAAATGGCCACTCTCACCCATTTCTAGTCTGCATCCCTGCCTCCTTTGGTATTTTTTCTACAGCTCAGTCCCCTTTGTGCTTTTTAGGTAAGCGTTAATGGCCTGATAACCTAACAACTCACAGGTGAATCTGCTGAACCAAAATGCAGTCATGTCAGATCAAATGAGACTTTTTGTTACCTTCTCTAGTGACAGAATCTCCGTCTTCTGATAAAACTCTCCGTTCTGCGAGAGAAACGCCACCACTTGCAGCAGAGCCTCCGGAGTGCAACTGAGACTGACACGCGTGCATTCTTCATCATGAGTCCTGCGGGGGAAGGAGCGGAATTCCACCCTGGTTTATGACAAATGCAAACAAACTGTCCTACATAACCCAGAGCGTACACATTCGCTATGATAGGACACGAGGCATCCATATATGGAGCTAGGGATTTAACTAACAAAATCTATTCATTCCCAAGCCGATCTGGTTCCTAGAATCCCGGCTCTCCAATGTTAGTGTGCGTCAGGGTCACCTGGAGGAATTACTGCAGCACAGGCGGCTGGGCTCCCCTGCCCAGGTACTGATTCACTCAGCTGGGGTGGGGTTCAAGGAGATGCTCGCAAGTTCCATGTGACATTCATGCCACTGGCCCAATGTGCTAAACCAGCTCTTAGTCCTGGCTGGCTGTCAGAAACCTTGTGATAGTTGTTTTGAATGACAGATGTTGGACCCTCCCCTCTACGTGTCTGTTTGTTGAACTGTGGCGGCTTGCATACTGCCATGATGCTGGAAGCTACGTGACTGGGACTTCAAATCCAAGTAGTGTCACCCTCAGTTAACAGGCACCAGAGAAGCTACCTCACGTAGGAAAGCCTGGAGGAGGCCTTGGCTGTCCTGTGGAGGGATTTGCCACCAAATACTTTGAGTTTCAGTGGCACCTCCTCATCCTTCCACTGGCATTGGGTTGATTCCACCTCACAGAGGCCTGCAGGACAGGGCAGAACTGCCCCTATGAGTTTTCAAGGCTGCCAGTTTTCACAGGAACAGAAAGCTTCATCGTTCTCCCTTAGAGCAGCTGGTGGGTTCAAACCGCTGACCTTGTGGTGAGTGGATCAATGGGCAGCCCCCACACCACCAATGCTCCTTATGTCACCCCTGAGATCAGGAAATCAGATTTGATTTACTTAACTCTGTAAAAGCACCAATTAAGCAAACCGCAGTTACAATTTCTTAACTCTCCCCAGATGGAATTTCATTCACTGACCTCTTCACTCCACTCGTGTTGCCTCGGGAATTCCTAAAGGAATAAACTGGAGGATGGAAAGGGGAAAGGTGGGCTGAGCGATGGCCGGACAACGGCTTAATCAGCTTTGAGAAAATGTCTCGTGACACGACCCTCAGGAGGGAAGTGATGCTGAAAAGTTTGAGATTCTAGTTTAACAAACCCTTGTTAGCTTTTGGTCACGCTTCGTCCTCCCCCTGCGCAGCACAATTTGGAACATATTTTGCAGCCTTTCCCTGGGCATACTTTGTGGCTCCACATTTTGTGCAGTGTTTTGTTTTAATTTCTAGTAGAGTGTAAGTCTGGTGTGTTTTCACTAAGACGGTCTGAAAAGACATCCACTTCTCTGAAAACAAAAGGGAAGCCAAACTGAGTTGGCTTGTGCTTAGGATACTAACATTGAATAAAAAGGATGAGAGATTTTTAATTGGTTGAACATGATAATTTTTCATGTATTGATTCTTAAATTTCCTAAAATGATTCCGGCATATTTACTAATTTTATTAAAAGAACTCTATACTCAAAAAACTACTCAGATAATTTTGGGGTGTAGCAAATATAAATCTCAATTATATTAAAAACTCCTACTTCTCTTTTTTTTTCTTTTAAAAATATTTTAGCAGTTTTATTGGCCTGTAATGCACATACAATTCAACAGTTCAATCATATTAAAAAGAGTTGGGCCATCATTACCATAATCAATTTTAGAACATATTCTTCCTTGTTCCCTAAGTTTGGGGGACTATCCATTTTTCCAAGTGATATTTATCCTAGTACCTTTCTTTTTTCTTTTAATCATTTTATTGGGGCTCATACAACTCTTATCACAATCCATACAGACATCAATTGTGTTAAGCACACTTATACATTCGTTGCCCTCATCATTCTAAAAATTTGCTTTCCGCTTGGGTTCCTGGAATCAGCTCATTTTCCTTTTTCCCCTCCCTCCCCGTTCCCCCCTCCCTCATGAACCCTTAATAATTTATAAATTATTATTTTATCTTATCTTACACTGCCCAGTGTTTCTCTTTACCCATTTTTCTGTTGCCCATCCCCCAGGGAGGAGGTTATAGGTAGATCCTTGTGATCAGTTCCCCCTTCCTACCTCCACTTCCCTCCCGGTATCACCACTCTCATCACTGGTCCTGAGGAGTCCATCTGTCCTGGATTCCCTGTGTTTCCAGTTCCCATCTGTACCGCTGTGCATCCTCTGGTCTAGCCAGGTTTGCAAGGTAGAATTGGGGTCATGATGATTGGGAGGAGGAAGCGTTTAAGAACTAGAGGAAGGTTGTGAGTTTCATTATTGCTACACTGAACCCTGAGTGACTCATCTCCTCCCCACTACCCCTGTGCAAGGGATGCCCAGTTGTCTACAGATGGGCATTGGGTCCCATCACGCGCTCCCCTTGTTCACAATGATATGATTCCTCCCCCCACCTTTGGTGCTTGAAACCTGGTCCCCTCGGTCCTTCATGATCACACGTTAGTGTGCTGCTTCCATGTGGGCTTTGTTGCTTCTGAGCTAGATGGCCGCTTGTTTACTTTCAAGCCTTTAAGACCCCAGACGCTATTATCTCTTGATAGCTGGGTTCTCTCTCTTTTTTAAAAACAGTTAAGTCCTAGCTTTGTATAGCTTGGCCTTTATGATGCTTAAGTCTTACATAAATTAGCCTGAAACATTTTTGGTATGTGTCCTAAATGACTTTTAAAGAATTTGGTAATCCTTGGTTATATGAATGGATTTTGAGCTCACTCAGAACTGTAAGCCCTACTCTAATAATAATTAGGTCTTAAGATATGACCCTGCTGAGTATTTGCCCTCAGGATGAGTCTCTAAAGATACGCCTTTGAAAAGCCAAGTGTGGCAAGGGACTCAGATGGTGCCTGGCTATCAGAAAGAACAGCGCCTGGGGTCTTAAAGTAAGTAGCCTTCTAAATGAGGTGGCAGCTAAATCCACACAGATGGAGCACACCAGCCCATGTGATCCAAGGACTCTAAATAAAACCCAAAGCAAATAATATGCCAATAAAAAAAAAAATACAATGCAAAGCCAGAGGAGGGATTTGTATTAGAATTTAAATTCTGAGTCCTGGGTTTGCAGAAGGCTATGGATAACAGGGAAAGCCCCAAACCCACCGGAAGAGTCCCCACATGGATGAAAGTTCCGCCAATCTCCCTCAGACCAGGATGTGATGTCTTGTCCTCAGACCAAGGGCACGGGAAAGTAAGGAATGTAGAGATAATTAGGCTAAAATTCAACATCTTACTCTGTGTCTTCCTCTTTGACCCATTTATAACTTATTTTAGTTTTTATTACTTTCTGCTTTCTTTTGGATTGAGGTTTTTGTTTTGTTAGGGTTTTTAAAATATTATTTTCTTCATAGATTTACGTACCCTAGATTTCATGTTGAGGCAAGGACTGGACTCCTTAGAATTATGACAGGGGAGATTAGGGGGAAATGGGTAGCTAATAAGTAATGGAGGCAAGAATAAAGAAAATGGTGTTCTAAAATTGATTGTGTTGACTACTGCATACTCTTTGTAATAGATTTCAACCAACCACTGAATTGTATCGTATGAGAATTTTATCCATATAATGGTTAAATTTTAAAAAAAAAGTATTTATAACACTATTTATGTAAGTGTTATTCATATTAGTGAAAATTAGAAAAATTAAACATAATAATAAGAGATTAGGTTAAGTACTTTGTGCTCTATGATGTTTCTAAGTTGGAATATTATAAATTCACTCCATCCAGTCAATCTGCCTCACAATGACCCTTCAAGGCAGAGTAGAACTGCCCCTATGGGTTTCAGAAAGCCTCATCTTTTTTCTGAAGAGCCACTTGTGGTTTCAAACTTATGACCATGTGACAGTTCCAACCTCCTGACCTTATAGTAGTCGAAAGCATAACCCACTATGCTACCAGTAAACATCCATAAAATAATGGTACTCATGAAGCTGTTTATCTAGGGAATTATTAGAATATAAAATTATGAAAATATAGGTTTCATGACTAGGTACATTATGATTCAAATTATGTAAAATGATAAAATATATGCATAGAATAAAACACCAGAAGGCAACACATCGAAGTGTTAAAGTGTGCTTGGCAATCATTGATTTGATGGGAACTGATAAGTCTAATGGTATCAGTACATGCCCAGGGTCTGTTTCTACTCTTGACAATCATTGATTTGATGGGAACTGATAAGTCTAATGGTATCAGTACATCCCCAGGGTCTGTTTCTACTCTTGACAATCATTGATTTGATGGGAACTGATAAGTCTAATGGTATCAGTACATCCCCAGGGTCTGTTTCTATTCGATAAAGTAAAACCTTCAACATCACTGAGTGTGAGAAATACTCTGTGTAAATAGATAGTTCCTCCCATATAAAAAGTACTCAGTAAACGCGACTTGTCATTTTTGTCATTTTCAAAGATTCCATACTTCTCCATTAGAACCCATGTGCACATGACAAGTACATTTTGCTCGAAACCTCAATAGCAGGGTTAGAGAGTTTGAAAGAAGCCTTACAAAGAGAAGAATATACTGTACCTAGCAGCAAAAGTAGCGACAGAAACACCTGCAATTGCTTCCACCGCAGACACGACCTTGTCCAGGTCTTGGCTAGGGCTAACACTGAATTCTATTCTGTGTGTTCCCTCTGTGGGGCACTTGGCAGCTCTGGAAGGCAGTATGGGGCGGGAGGTACACTTTCCTAGAAGAAAAAATGTGGGAATGTTATTTATTTTGCATTTTATTTGCTTTTATTTTCAAGATAAGGAAACAATTTTGGGAAAAATTTATGATACTACTTTCAGGTTTCCTTTTTTTGGGGGGTGGGGTGGGTTTCTTCATATTCTTATGTAATATATACATACTTATATGAACATCTACCAATAGTCCCCAATCTGAGGATTTTGTGTGGATAAACAAAATCAAATGCATTTTCAGAATATTCCAGAAGGTTCTAAATATCAAAAACACGTGAACAAGAAAGACCGAATCATGGAGCTTGAAAACGGTACACAGAATTGTCTATGCTTGGTAACTCTACTCCTGCCAACCACAATTCAGGCTGCAAACTCTCCTATTCTGTTTGGCTGCACAAGTCCAGGTGTCATCATAAAAGCTTCTGCCAAAAATGAGTGAGTAACGGACTTATTAAAGTCAAGCTAGAGCACAAATGCCGAATCTCCTCATGTTGCTGGGCCTAAGGAAGCATCCAACAAAGCCTATCTACTTGACGGTTACCTGATGTACCATACGCCAACAGCCTGAACTGTGGTACAATCCAACGAGCATTAGCGAGTGCCTCAGGTGCAGGCACACGGATGAGGGATTAAGAAGCTATGCCCAGCAATCAAGACACCATGCTTTCTCCATCCACTAAAGAAAGCACTTTCACTTTTCAAGTGCAATGTAATTGCCAGACTTCTGCAACATTACTTTTTAGGCCCATTTTTAAAACAGGATAATGTTCTCCCATCCCTAAAGTAATGAAAACTTTACTATAAAGGCATTCTAAATGTCAAAGTATGGCTAAGTACAAAGGAATAAGTGGCATCTTACCCAGTCCTTTAGCCAGCCAGCTGTTGACGCCCTGCGGGGCAGCATCATAGGCTGTGTGAGGAGAGTAGATGGCCACTCTCTTCTCCAGAGCCTGGATCACCAGGCGCTCTGCCCAGGTGGCCCAGGTGATGCGCTTCATGGGTTGGAAGATGGGAGGATGATAGGAAAGAATGAGATCTGCCTTCTTTTGCAGCGCCTCTTCCATTACTTCCTCGGTCAAGTCATTGGTCAGGAAGAGTGTATTGACAGTATGTGGTGGACTTGGCTCTACCAGTAAGCCAACGTTGTCCCAACTCTCCGCATATGAGAGGGATGCAAAGTCATTCAGAGAGGAAATGAGAGTTTTTAAATCCATGAAGGAACGGAAACAACTGCCAACCGAGGAGCGGACGTGCTGGACCTTTCTGGTGATCAGCTGTACGCCAGATGACAACATACAGAAAACTTGTCTAGCGGAGAATCTGAAGTGACAAAGACAGAAAATGGCACACCAGACAAAGGCCTTTGTGGCGCAAAACCTACGAGTTACAGAGCTGCAGTCATGAGAGGGTCATAAACCAGTGATGTGGGCTGGTCTGAGCTCAAGGGGAGACCAGAACTAGGGTATGGCAGCAGGAGTCTTCCTATGCCAACTAAGTGCTGACAGGCTGAGGCGTGGCTGCCTGTTGTGGACCGATGGCGGTATGCTCAGTGCTGTCAGATCGTGGCCTGTGGTACCTGGTCCAGAGCCCTGATGGGCCCCTCTAACTGTGAGCCTTGGCTGAGCTGTGTGGCCAAGGCTGCAATGGCTCCCTCAGAACACAGCCAGTTTGCTAACATTTGACAGGTAGTTGACATATTGTATATGCGTCACTGGGCTTCTATAGTTCTCCCATCTATGTGAACCTCTCACCCATTACTGGGATGGGGAAAAACAAACAAAAAACCGTTGAATCAACAGTTTTGTATAAACTGTGTAATCCAGAAAGCACTCAGATACAGTTCTGGCTACTGTGAGGATGTCTTCCAGGGACAGTCTCTAACAGTCAGTGGTCTGTCCCTCCGATTGGTCTCAGTCACTCCAGGGTAAGCACTCCACCTTTGGAGGAACAAGAACTGGCTTAAACTACTGGCTCTGCCAATTACCAGCAAGTTGTTACACTTCTGAGTGTTTTCACTCAGTCTTCCTCACAGGCCACCGGAGAACTAATACATGTTAAGTCACCCAGCACAAGCCTGGTACAGAATATGCAAATGTTTCGCGCCCCACCCCTACATACACACCCCTGCTGCTCCCCGCACCCCTTCCTTTCAAGTCCACTCTAGCACTCTGGGTAGCTTTTCCTAAAAAGCAGGTTCTTTTAGTGCGCGTCGGTATTCTGGCATATTCTTTTTTTTCCCTTTCTCTTTTTTAATGGCATATTCTTGATGTCTCCCCTATTAGGCTTGCTACTTGAGAACAAGAACTGTTCCCTAAATCTCTGTTCTCACCAGTACAGACAGGTACTTCATGTTCATTCATATGCCAACACCAAGTCTTCCTGCCTTGCAAAATTTGGAGTCAGGTGATATACAAGGGGTCCCCCCTAAAAACAAACAAGCAAACAAACAACAGAATTTGTTTTCAAAGCTCTGTATTAATTTTTTTTTTTTTACAAAACAACCTTATCACCTTCAAAGGACTCTCCATTACATTTAATACATTTGTCAACTCTGCGATTCCATTCTTGGAAGCATTTTTCAAACTCGTCTGTTTGGATGGCTGTCCTTTGCAGAAACAAAAAGAAGTCGCAAGGAGTGAAGTCAGGTGAGTAAGGTGCATGGGGCAAGAGAAGCATGCTGGGTTCGGCCAAACCTAGTGCACTGAGATCACTGCATGAGCAGGTGCATTGTCGTGGTGGCAAAACCAGTCCCGTCTGCCACAAATCAGGTCTTTTCTGTTAGTTACACAATCTTTCCAGAACCTCTAAATAGAAAACTCGATTAACAGGATGACCTCGCGGAATAAACTCCAAATGCACTATCCTCCTCACATCAAAAAGAAAAAGAAAAAAAGTTTTTTTTTTGGGGGGGGGGATATCCCTTTGTGTATTGGCAAAAGGCCTTACCAAGAATAATAATAATTTCATTAATTTAGGTACTTTATCAGTAGCTAGAATCATAGGAGACATTAGTGGGTAACTCTAGAATGGGCAGGATACTGGCCGGAAAAAGGCAGGAACTGACCTGATCATCTAACACCTGTTGCCCTAAGGTCGGTCACACCCACAGCACACCCACACTGGAGATCTGAAGGTGTAGGTTACCTTGCTCGTGGCAGCCTATAAGCCTTCTAAACATCGACACCCAACAGAATTTGGAAAGGTTGACAAAATAGGAAAGATGGAAGACAGAAAAGTAAATGGAGCTGGAAAAAATGAGCTGGCTTTGGGAAAAAATTTGGAGTTTGGAGTGCAAAATTAAAATAAAATTCAAAATTTGCCAATAAAAAATGTGCACTTTGGAGTACAAAATTAAAACAAATGCCTAATCAAATAACTACTACTATCAAGTTCACTTTGTTCTTAAATTTGCTGTCAGGTCAACTCACAGCAACCCTGCGGACAACTGGAGGGAAGTCTGCCCAGTCCTTTGCCATCATCGTAGAACCATGTTTGTGCCCATTGTTCCTGCCACTGTGCGACCTATCTTGTTGACTCTTCCGGTGGCGTGAGGTCTCTAAAAACCAAACCAACCCAGGGACATGGGAGATCGGTTCATGATCTCATTACCAAGTCCAATCTTCAACAGATTCTTCTAAATCAGCAAGTGGTACAGTGAAATCCCAGGCCAGTTTTGAGTTATTTTCTGCTGTTGGAAACTGACCTGGGAAACCACATGGTGGGCCATTCTCGTTTCACAGCTTTCAGGAAACTGCCAGGCTGCTTTCCAGAAATAATTAAAGGCAAAGCGAGGCAGCATAGCATGTTGGCTAACTAACAGGCACCGACTTTGAACCTCAGAGCCACAGCTGTGAACAAGGGGCCAATTATCTTTATTGCTGCCTCCTGGGGGGGCGGGGCAGGTAATAGTGCTCAACTAATACGGTAGCCAGGAAAATTAAACGTAAAGTGCCTAGCACAGTGACAGGCCTGGAGGAAGTACTACTGTGATAGCTACTGTTAATATTAGTAGGTTCCACTTTCCAACCTGCAAGCCACCCGACCTCATTTCAGCCCAGGGCAGCGCCTTCCAGAGCACTGAAGGGCGTCAGGGGCGGCAGCCTGGAAATCCCGGATTCGGACTCCAGCCGGCCATTCTTTGTCTTTGCCCCAACATCCTCCCCCTACCCCGACACCAAAGGCCACTGAGTCTATTCCAAGGGCTTCCAGGGATGGAAATATTAGGGAAGCAAAAATAGTCTTAACCACAGACCTGGAAATCAGCCGTCCCAAAGTATACGACAGCGCCAGGCTCCTGCCGCAACCAGACTACCCTAACTAAGCAGCCCCGGCGGCGGGATCAACCACTGGGAGCACACCAGGCTGTCGCGCCCCTCTGCGGGCCAGACTCGTGGGCATCTGCTTCGGTAAGGATCACAGCCTGGGACCCCACACAAAGCAGTCTATCCCGACACACGGCAACCCTCCAGGCCAGGGTACAACTGCCATCGTGGGCTCCCGACACGAACTCTTTACAGTGGGAGAAAGGAAGCCTCGTCTTTCCCCAAGGAGTACACTAGTGGTTTCGAAACGCAGACCTCACGGTACGAAGTCCAACGCAAAACCGCTCCAGCCCACCACGCAAGTACCTGACCCAGTTGGCTCCGGAGCGGCCTCAAAGCGCCACGCAGGCTTTTAAACACGAGTGTCCCCGCCCCTCGGGCCTGGTTACGCCCCCTGCGTCATTTCCGGTCCTGCGCGCAAAAGCCGAGGAAGGGAGCTGAACGGAAGTGGTCCCACTCTCTTTTCGGCGGCAAGCAGGGCCCTTCTGGGGAGCACGTGACAGTTCCGGGTGTCGCTTCTTGCCCTACTCGTTGGTAACAGAGCCGCTCCCTTTCTCGCCACGCAGGTGCCCTGCCCCCTCCGGCTCGTCGCCGGGATTTGAGGTAGGCAGACGAGTGGGCGGGCACTGAGGCGGGGAGGGCGTCCTCGTGTCCCGCTCTCGCCTTCCGGGGGTCCTGGGACCTGAGCTCCCTGTAAGACGTGAGCACTTCACCGCTGGTGTCGCCTCTGCTTTGTGCAGCTGCTGTGCTTCGGTGACGTTGTGAAGGGAGCATGGACGGCACAGTCCTTTCATTCACTTGTGGGAGCGCTTGCTATGTTGTGAGGGCTCGCTGGCAGGCAGGGCTCTTGAAGCTGCGGGGGGTGGCGGCGTCGCACAGCCAAAATAGTCAAAAACAAAGCAAACCCTCCCTCCTGTCGCGTCGATGCCAACTCCGCGGCCGGATGGGACCGGTTGACAGAGACTACAGGAGGAGGAGGAGGCTCGCCTTTCAAACCGGTGTTTCAGTGTGAAATACACGGAGTTTTGCCTTGTAGGCTAACTGCTGACCGTGCAGTTAGCGGACCACTTCGCCAGCAGAGCACCTAAATTCATGCGTATGTAATCTAATACGTGTGATGGAAGACTTAATGGGAAGAGAGGAGGGTTACAGGCATTTTAAATGAGGTCTTCAGATTAATGAGACCTGATCATTGGGCAGACTTCCAGGTGAGGGAATTCGATTGCGTGAAAGCGTTCCAAAGGCCAAGTTCTGTCGGAGTCCGCAGGGGGCTCTTCGAGAGGAGAACCGGGGAAGTGGGAAATTGCTGACCGACTTGAGTACACAACCAAATTTGTATTCCGAGGGGAATGCTTGCTATTCGAAAGGGTTTTTTCTTCTTCTTGTAAATACACGGTAAAGAGGAAGTTAAGAATGATTCACATCCCAAGAAATAACTGCCTCTCCCCCATCCCCCGAATAGATTCACGCTTTAAAAAGAAGCTTTTTTCCGAATAGATCCACACGCTAAGAATTTAAACAGTACATCGTGAAGCCATCAGGAAGAATGGTAAGTTTCATGGAACTTTTAGGGGACTCAAATGCCTATCCGCTTTGGAACAACAGGCTGGAAAGCACACTGTGAAATCACTCAATAGGGGGAAATATGTAATTCTTCATCGTTTCCATGTTAAATACACAGAATTTAAAGATTACAATGGAGATGGAAGGGGGGAGTTGGAAAAGGTAAAGTGTAATGAGGATGATTATTTTCACTGGATCCTTTTGCCTGGGTCTAAGGTAGGCAACTTGAAGTAGAAGATAAGCCAAGAGAATAGTGCCTTGCACCCCCACTCCATCCTCGATTTTCCACTGCTACATGTTATTGTAAGAAAAGAAAGAAATCCTCAAAATAATCCCCTCCCCTCCTAGAATGAACAAAGGAATATGCAAGCTACCAAAACACGCTAATCTAGCCCCATAAAAGCAAACAAGAAGTAAGCAAGAGGTGGCATTATGGTCACCTCCGTGTAGGATCTAGAAACACCTGCTTTTATGTTTTTCATTTGCTCAAGAAATAGATTGTTAACCCTTTTTCTGAGCATGAAATTACATAAATAGTGGAAACTGTTTTGAAAGTCATTTTCCCAACATTTTTCGATGAATATTAATGACATTGGTGGTTCGCCAACCAAAACCAATCTCACTGCCATCAAGTTGATTCAGACTCCTAGCAGCCCAGTAGGACAGGGCAGAACTGCCTCTAGGTTTCCGAGATTGGATCTCTTTATGGGAGTAGCAGGTCTCGTCTTTCAGACTCACCAGGGCTCCTTGGTGGTTTGCCGTCTGAATTATTAACACCAACATGACAACTGTTTTTATTTTTTTTAATTTTTTGACTTTTTAATGGATGAAAAATTCAAATGTAAGATAATTATTTCCATCTCAATATTTGCTTCCAGTAGATACTTTTGACCTTATTTAGGTCTATCTTAAGTATTTTTTTCTACTGGTAGAATAACTTTTCGAGGAAAAGAACTGTTGTAGGAATAGGTTATCTCTGAAGCAGTACAATAGGCCCTGCTTATCTGTGGAATATGGCCCAGGACCCCCAGTGAAAGCCTGAAACCACAAGTAGTACTGGATCCTATATATATATGTTTGTCCTGTACATACTTCCCTATCATAAAGTTTACTTATACATTAGGCACAGTAACAGATTAACAGCGATAATGGGCTGGGTATACATGCAGCGTGGATATGCTGGACAAGGGAATGATTCACCTTCAAAATGGGATGGCATAGATTTCATCACACTAGTTTAACAGTTTTGGAGGACAGTTGGCTGCAGTATTAAAAAGGCCATGGGGGCCATATCTGACCTCTGATTTCCTAGGCCAATTGTCACAAGGTGGAGGTCAGACAGGCCTCCGTCCTTTTTACCCTATTCTGGCACCAACTGCCCCTCTTACTTCTGTGGTTTGGTTTGATAATTTATTGCAGTGACTACACAGAACTCACAGTGCTTACAATTAGGGGGTTATTAGGGAAGTTAAATTACAATTCAAATATACAATTTATCTGAGAAATGCTCAGGATGTTGTTCACTATCTGCCCTGCCCTCCAGGGGCCGTCTCTCTGGCCCTCAGCCTCTTAGCCTAACCTCTGCTCTGGTTAGGCAGTATTATAAAGCTCTGCTAATAAATGGCCCTCTGCTGGAAGCCTCAACCAGAAGGCCATCAGCTCCAGCTCCATGGGTCAGCAAACCCAGCTCCCCCATTTCAGTGCCCATAGCAGCTCATTCCATAAGCCAGTCTCCTACCCCAAATGACTCAGCTTTACTTGCTTTGTAGACTGAGAAACCACTGTTTTGTCTCCTGGTCCTGCTGTTGCTGCTTCCCTGCCACTCCTCTGCTGTCACACGGGAAAAGGCAGATGCTCAGGGTCCAAAGGATGTACTCGACTCTGGGATCTTTACTCTTCCTGGTTGTGAGCGTTCCCATTGCTGCTTCTGAGAGGGCTCATTTTGTAGCCAGCAAGATGGCAATCACAATGAACTCTGTTAACAATCCCAATCAGTATCTTCCCCCACCTTGCCCAGACCCATCAGGATAGTGGTCATTTTGGTGAGAGTAACAAAGCCTCCAGCTAGAAGAGCCTTGTTAAATAATTCGCTGCAGCAGGTGCAGGAAGTGAAAGATAAGGGAGGAGCACTGTATACTTCCTGTCTGCGTTTATTCGGGTTGTCATCTTGGAGATCTAGTTACCTGATGAAATCAAATCCTTTCCTCAAATTCTCCCTTTCAGTCGGTGACATTGCACACAGATGTAGGTGATGTTAAGATAGAAGTCTTTTGTGAAAGGACGCCCAGAGCCTGTGAGGTGAGTGCCATTATATTTACGTATTCAAATAATCACCCAAGACAAGAGGCCACTTTTCTCTCTAGAGTAGGAGCCCCGAATGTGTAAACAGTTAAGCACTTAACTGTAAGCTGAAAAACTGACTGTTGGATCCTAGCCAGAGATACTGGGAAAACAGATCTGCTTCCCAAAGGTCACAGCCTTGAAAACCCTGTGGAACCAACTTGAGGGCAGCCAGCAGCAATGACCAGAGAGTGGCTGGCCCTTCTCTCGATAAGATGGAGAATGATTAGCATTATTAGACAGAACATTTCTGCACATTATATCCCCTGTGTAAATGACAAAGAAGAGTCAGTTGTGTATGTGTATTTGTTTAATCGTTTTTAGGAAAGGCTCTCTTGCCAAGGTCTGGAGATAACGTGTTGAACAAGATACATCCTTTGCCTCCTTCTTAGAGCTTATATTCCAGCAAGGAAGATGGGGGTGGGGGACAAGTAATTTTAGAGGGCTGGCTGTAGTACCTGGAAGGAGATAAAGTGTTGGAGTAGAGAACAATGAGGAAGGTGAGGGCAGGCCTGGCCAAAGAAAGGTCATTAGTGAGACAGATCTATAAGTGATGACATTTCCTTGGAAAGAGATGTAAAAAGGCCATTCCAAGTGTAGAAATAGCAAGAACAAAGATCTTGTGGGGGTGGGGGGAAGCCTACCTCTTTTAGATAAACTGTTAGAAGGCTGATGGGGTTATCTTATCTTAGTAAGCAACAGAGAAGACTACATTATTATATATGACGTAGAGGTAGGCCAGGCCATATGGGCCTTGTTATGCCCTGTTGAGTTCAAGAGCACAAGGCAGGCAAAAGTCTTTTCAGCAGGGAAGTGACATTATCCAAAGTAGTGTCTAGAAATCATAGGGTAGCATTCTGCTATAGTGTTTTCAGTAAATATGATGGGCTCTTTTTCTTAAACACGTTACTGCTGCTGCGTTTCTGAATCGTTCTCAATTGTTTTCACTCTCCAGAATTTCTTGGCTCTTTGTGCCAGTAATTACTACAATGGCTGTTTATTTCATAGAAATATCAAGGGTTTCATGGTTCAAACAGGAGATCCAACAGGTAAGTTTTCCTACTAATAAATATCAAGAGGATTGGGCGTATAAAGAAGGAGTAGAAAAATAATAGAAAAGTGAAAAGCATGTAGTTTTTTATAATCAGGCCACCTTACCACAGCAAGAAAATTTGATGCAGAAACTATTAGCACCTATACCTAAAAACAAAACAAAACCTCAGTGCTATTGAGGTGTTGCACACTCATTGCGACCCTGCAGGACAGAGTAGAGCTGCTCCTGTGGGTATTCAAGAATGTAAATCTTCATGGGGGTTGAAAGTCAGCTGGTAGGTTTGAACTACTGACTTTGTGATTAGCAGCCCAGCACATAACCCATTACACCAGGAGGGCTTCTTAAATCTGAGAACAATGTGAAAAGGGTTTCTTAAACTCAACCCCCATCTTAAGGACCTTTTTCAACGCTCATTAAATGACTTTTTTTTTTTTGCTTACAGGTACTGGAAGAGGAGGTAGCAGTATCTGGGGCAGGAAGTTTGAGGATGAATACAGTGAATATCTTAAGGTATAAACCCCAAGCTTCACAATCTGTGTTCTGATGCCGTGGTTACACTGGGAAACTCTGATACATCTGTTGTTTGAAGGTGCATTAACATCGTTAGGAAGGAAATTTTCAAAATATTTGTGGGAAAATGGGATTGAAAAATAATGGGGGTTTTCCATGAACTTTTTGAAGCTCCCTCTTGTGTATGTATGTTGGTGTGTATCTATAT
>NW_022103899.1:26814534-26816276 GCF_000313985.2 Echinops telfairi | reverse complement strand
CAGCACCCCTGATGTGTCGTCCTGGGGGAGCACTGGCATACACCTCAAACTTCGTTTGCAGATGCCACCCCCGCTTGACATCTTCTATTAGATGTTCAAACTCGAGGCCTACGGTAACATTCTACCTGGTTAAAGAAAAGCGTATATATGTAAGTCAACCAGCCTTCACCTTGGTTAATTTAGGGATTTTATTTTTTCAAGTTTGCAAACTTCCTAAGGAATCTTTTTTTCTTTTTCTAAAATTAAAAACTAGTACATGCTTTTAAAAATGAAGTCAGTTTCACTTCCCAGGCATAACTTCAGTGAACATTTTATTGTGTGGTCTTTCAAACTTTCTGTGTGCATGTAATGATAACTGATGAAATACTCAGTCAGAAAATATAATTTATTATATTGTATTTGCTACATTAAAATAGATCCTGCAAAAATTATGGTTAAAAATATCATTGTAGTATTTATCTCTGAATGTTAGGACTTGGGTAATTTATTTTCATTTCATTTTTTTATTATAAGTAATAATACTTTTGTTGCAGTAGATTTAGTTGAAAGGCGATAGATTTTAAAAGTCAGCCTTTCCCTGAAACTAAGACATGAAAAAATATATATATTGTAAATTAGGGGATGAGGGGTCGTTGTGATGGCCAACAGAAGTCACAAACAAAATTCACTATCATAAGAGCTTATAAGGAAGTTAACAGGTTACCACAAGTCAGTGTCAGTGAACTGTAAGGATACAGCAGCACCTTGTCTCAGCAGCCAAGTCTCTTTCTCTGGTCCTCAGCCTCTGGTTTCCATGGACCAGGAAGCCCACCTGCTTCTCTACTTCGTAGTCCCATACATAGTCTCAGCACTAATCGTCTGTTCCGACTCAGGGTCTCCTTGCCCTCCTAACCCTTAACTTCCCGAAGCTGGTTTTGGTGTGGTATGACCTCCGCTGCATCTGCCTCTCCAAGCAAGGAGGGATCTTGAACACTCCACTAGTGGCTCTTTTTCCTTGATGGTCTCAGGAATTCTCTCTCATATAGGGAGGTGTGGTTTCTTCAGACTACACTCAAGGAAAACCAAGGTTGGTGACTTGGTTCATACCTTCTAGCAAAGTGGAGTCTCAGAATTCATCCCACCTTAACCCTTCCCATTACTTTAATGGAGACTTCCCTCCAAGATGAGATTATAACCAAATCATAGAAGCTAAAATTTACATCACAAAAGGGATTGTGGCTAGGAGGGCCATGTTATTTCACTACATCTCAATACCAGATCATCATTTTGCATTCATTAACTATCAAACCCAGGGACTTACTCTGTTCCCCAGCCCCCGTAATTTCCCCAACTCCTTGTAGGACATCATCTTTCCCTCACCTAAGATAAACCTCTCTACCCTCTAGCCTTTTTTACTTCCCTTTTCTTCTCATGGCTGGTCACTATGTATATATATGATCAGTGATACATGATATTCATATTGTTGTGTTGATTAACTTCCCTTGGCACAGTGTCCTCCAGGTTCATCCATGTCATGAGGTATTTTCATAGTTGTCTCATTCTTTTAACAATGTATTATATTATTCTATTGTATGTGCCCTAAAAAAAACCCTAAGCTTTTTTTAAGATCATTTTATTGGGGGCTCTTACAGCTCTTATAAAACAATCCATACATCAATTGTATTAAGCATATTTGTACCTGTTGCTATTATTATTTTCTAAACATTTACTTTCTATTTGAGCCCTTGGTATCAGCTCCTCTT
>NW_022103899.1:26786203-26813857 GCF_000313985.2 Echinops telfairi | reverse complement strand
TTTGTACATTCGTTACCCTCATCATTCTCAAAACAATTGCTCTCCACGGAAGCCCCTGGCATTAGCTCCTCATTTTTTCCCCCACCATCAGCTTTCTTTACCACATTTTCCTAAGCCATTTTTTTATGGCAGGAATTAATAACTACTTCTGTAACACTAATCTAGTATTCTTTAGCATCCTGTACCAGTCGTTTGTCAATCTTGGCTATGACAGTCATCTGGAAATTTTAAATATATAGAAAATAAAGGTCTTACCTCACCATATGCTACCCACTAAAAATAGGAGAAAAATAACAGTCAATAGGACTGATTAGAGCAGGCATTCTCAAACTACGGCCTGCGGGCCACATGCGGCCCGCTAAGGACATTTATCCGGCCTGCCGGGTGTTTTTGCCCCATTTGTTTTTTTACTTCAAAATAAGATATGTGCAGTGTGCACAGGGATTTGTTCATAGTTTTTTTTAAAACTATAGTGTGGTCCTCCAACGGGTCTGAGGGACAGTGAGCTGGCCCCCTGTTTAAAACGTTTGAGGACCCCTGGATTAGAGTTTGACTGTATCTTGAGATTCCCAGGATATTTCCAGTGCAGTCACAGTAAGAACTGTTGCCTTACACGCTTGATATGTATGTTGAATATTCGCATTATCACCTAGACATTCCATTCCTCAGTGCTTATGTCCTGAAGGAGCTGTGCACAGAAATACGTGCAGTAGTGCTTTGGGAGCACTGTTCGTGATGGCAGAGATCTAGAAACAACTTAAATGTCTCTGATAGAATAAATTGTAGTCCAGTCAATAGTGAGATGCTGTTTAGTCCGTAAAATGACAGTGAACTGCAGCCACATCTACCTGTATGAATCTTAGGAATAATGTTAAATTTAAAAATTATGTTCCAGCGTGGGAGTAACCAGCCCCCCCACAACTAATTGTGGGCTCCGTAGGCGCAATCGTTCGGTTAAGATATACAATGATTATAGTAAAGTCATCGAGAATAGGAGAGAGACAGTAAAATAAAGAAGTCAGACACATCTCATGGTAGCATGCTCACCTCCTGAACGGCCATGATCTCACCAGCCAGGTCCGCGCACAGCATGGGCAGCAGAGAGGGCAGGCGAGAGCTCTCTCTCGTGAGGTTTTATTTCTAACCAAAGCTTATTTATCTTTGGGGGCATGCAAGCCCCCTGAGTACAGATAACGACCCACATCATGGGAAGGGGTTGTAACATAGGCAATTCAAGCAATAGGACGGGGAGGGAATAGGGGTACATATGTGGCAAGATGGGCGGACCCTTGACTCAATATAGTAGCCTACCTTTACTCATCCTTGAGTGGTCGCGGGTTCAGGTACTCCTTCAAGGGAACAGTGTCAGAAGGGAGTGGGCCGTACTTGGGGAGGCCCTACTTTGGGTGAGTCAGACTGTACAGTCTGGTTGCTCTAGATGGCTGATACTCTTAAGGAGAATAACCTCTGACCTACTTTCGTTGATCTCCTAGTGTACAGTCATTTACCATGTGTAGCAAGCAGCATCTTGAGTTTGGCATATATTTGGGGGAGACAACTTGGGAGAAATCTTTCTGTATCCCACATTCCAGAAGACTAAAAGAGTTTGATACCATTTTAAAGGCTCACCAGTGAGCAAAAGAAAATACTGTGATACTTAGCATACATAGAATGTTGGCTGTCTCTGATCACAAGGGCAGAGGGTTGGATTGAAGAGGAGCTTATAGACATATGCAACACTATTAGTGTGTCTTAAGTTTTAAATTTAAGAAGTAGGTTAATAGGCATATATTATTACTAATGATATGTATGTTCTTGTGTATGTGCCAATTATATTTGATTAGTAACCACTAGTTAGGGAGACAATAAAGTATTAATATTTTTATGTAGCTGTATCAATGGCTTGTCTAACTAGTCTGCTGAATAGCTAGATTGGAATCAATGGAGTTGTAAAATGTATTTGAACACCTCCATATACCATGGTTCTTGGTCATTTCTTGAAGTTTTCTTTATCAGTAAAGCCCTTCTAATTCTCATGCAAAGTCTCTAATATAGAAAATATTATCAATAATTAGAGTGGGTGAAAATTTTCATAGGTTATCCAGCTCGTGGCTTATGAATTGGCTGTCCATATATGAAATAGTCCCAAATGTATTAATTTTTTTAAAAATGCAAAGACCACTGGGCAAGGGTGGCACTGTTCATTTTAGCAGATTCCACCATTCCCTATTTACACTCTGCCCAGGTATCAGTCTATTCTCTGTCTGACTGAGCCTTGTGTCCATTTGAATTGTGAAGAGACCCTGAAGCAGTTCCACCAGTAGTCCAGCCTCCCTTGCTTGGCAGAAAATGAAACTCGCAGAGTGAGGTCGTGGGGATTGGGATGTGTCTTTGTGATCCTTTCCTGCCCACACTCAGTTCCTTACTATCAATGTGAGGAGCATTTCCGCTGTGCATTGGTTTTGCCAAGAGAGTTTGTGGCTGTACTTCTCCAAAGTGAATATAAAATTAATGGAGGGATATGATTTGATATGTCAACAATTTACATATAGGTTTTTAGGGGTTCAATTAATATACAAATTGATTAACTAATAAAGAGAAGCAGATTACATGTTTTCTTGGTCCCTTTAAGTGTTTAGAAAGTAAAGAGTACAGGATAACATGAAGGACAATAAGAAAGAATAAAGCGTTGATGTTTATGAAGTGTGATGTTGAAGAATATTTACTATACCATGAACTGCCAGAAGAGGGACCACATTGCTTAGAGCACAGCTGGAGTTCTCCTTACAAGTGAGGTTGGACATGTTATGAAGAGGGGCGGATCCCCAGAGAAGGCTGGCATGCTTCCCAAAGAGAGGGAGGGTCAGCAAAGAAGAAACTCCAGGGGCATGGATTGTGGGGAAGTGACTGCCTGCTTGCTCTCAAGCATAGTGATGATTGTGTGGATGGTGCAAGACCAAGCAGTGTTTTCATTTGTTGTACTTCGGTCCCGATGAGCCACAGTTAACTTGATGGCACCTAACAGTTGCAAAAATAGTATATGTTGTTTCAGTTGTAATACGTAGGGTGTGCATATATAAGCACGTTTACATCAACCCTTTGGTCTTTCCCAGCACAGCGTTAGAGGTGTTGTGTCCATGGCTAATAATGGCCCAAACACCAATGGGTCCCAGTTCTTTATCACCTATGGCAAGCAGCCACATTTGGACATGAAGTACACAGTATTTGGAAAGTGAGTATTTTGTTTTTCATAAATAATTTTTATTTTTATGAATTAGTGGGGATGGCTACATTTCAGACCATCAATTCTTCATTCAAGAGTTCAACACACACACACACACACACCCTCCCTTCTGTGTCACCTTCTTTTCTCTGATTTCTCCCTCATATGAACCTGCATCCCCCCTTTCACAAGATCCCCCATGATCCTTTGTATACATAAGTTCTAAAAAATATGCTGATGCAGTATATCTGAAGCGGAAATGCAAATTCTCCTTTTTTTTAATAGTCTTGTTTTATTGGCTTACACCTCATATATCATTAAATCATAGGAAGATTTGTGCAACCATCACAATCGATTTCAGAATATTTCCTACTTGAACTCCTTGTTACTGGTTCCTGCTTCCCTTACCCTTTCCTGCCGTGCTGTAGAAAAGATCAGTCCAATTACTCTCCAGATCTACCTATTCTGGATTCCATATACAGGAAACCCTGCAAAACAAACAGGAAGAAAATAAACAAACAAAAAAAACCAACAACCATGACTAAGCCAAACAGAAAATCCTCAAAATGAAAGCAGAAAATACTAAAACTGGAAACAGCCTTAAAATAGGTCCAAAAAGACATCAAATGCTAAGGTCTTACATTTTAACCTAACTACATCTGCCGCCATCGACTTTTGTGTTCAGGTAGACTCAGGAAACAAATCCAGGGAGGTAGTATTAGGTTGTGGGAGCCAGACCCCCACCACTACCCACGGGTTCAGTAAGCACAATTGTACGGTTGAGATGTATATAAAAGTCATCGAGAGCATGAGCGCTAGAAGAGATATTGCAATAATGCAGTCAGACACATTTTATGGTAGCATTGCTCTCCTCAGCCCCGCTTAGTGGTCCAAGTGGAGAGAGGGGGAAGGGAAGGAGGATGGGAAAGGGAACAAGGGAGAGAGGACGGGAGAGGAGAGGAGAGGGGGAAGAGAGGCGAACGGGACCTGTGAGAGACCTCTCTCGTTAACCCAGGCCTATATACCTTTTGGGGGCTTGCAAGCCCACTAATTACAGGTAAAGACATACATCACAGGAAGGGGTTGCACTATAGGTTATACAGCAGTGAGAGGGGGTGGTCTAGGGACATACCCGCAATAGGAAGAGGAGAATTGGGGTTATACATGTGACAAGATGGGCGGATCCTAGGTAAAGGATGGCAGCTTAACTTTGACCTGGTCTCTGGGTCTCCATAGGAACCATCAGTAGGGAGTAAACTCCATCTACAGGAACCAAATAGATGACTGCAGGCCTGTCCATTGTCTCCAGTAGCAGGGTGTAGGGCCCACTGCAGTCTGGCAACTGATTGCCCTCAGGGAGGGAATGCCTGTGCATCTGACCTCCCCCCCACAGGGAGACTTGTAAGAGAGAGTTTTATATCAAAAAGTAAATTGTACATCAAGAAAACATCCCAGCCCGGTCCAGATCAAGTCCATAAGTCAAATATTAGCCCATATGTCCAATACTAGTCCATAATGCCAAATTCAGGAAGATCACAGGCCAGTGGGTGGAAAGTCTTGTGGATCCAGTGGTAGTAGAAGCATCTCAGCGCTGGCAGGGGTCTCCACATGGCTCCTCTAGCTCCCAGGGCACTGGCTGCATCAGCGTAGCTGTCAGGCTCATCATCAATAATGTGTCTCAGGGAAATGATGGCCTGTCCCTCCTCCAGTGAGCTATTTATCTCATCACCTCCAAATGAGGTCATCAAGCTGTCACCTGATTGACAGGCTAAGCCCCACCCCTTCACTCTTAAATCTCAAATTGACAACAGATTATGTACCTACCACAACTTTACAATGTTCTCTGCCTCTTAGCAAGGCTGTTCACCTCCCCTGACTGTGGTCAGAAAGAATTTACGATTTAATACATGTGGGGACCCTGCCCTGGATTCTGGGCTTCCACTGCCATCTGTAGCCTCTGTAAACTGGGTATTCACAATTTAAGCTCTGATACCATTTCCTCCTTCCGAATTGGATTTTATTATTTTGATTCCTTGGATCACATTGACTGGTTTGCTTCTGCCATGAGCACTTAGTTGACAGCTGAGCCTTTTCTCTCAAACAGGGTATGATTTCTGCAGATAAATACTGTGTTTCAGTCTGAGGAAATTTTCACATATTTTTTCTCTTTTAGGGTAATAGATGGTCTGGAGACCCTAGATGAATTGGAGAAGTTACCAGTCAACGAGAAGACATTCCGACCTCTTAATGATGTACATATTAAGGACATAACTATTCATGCTAACCCATTTGCTCAGTAGCTGTAATAAGCATAGCAGATACTTGGCAAGCTGCTTTCTTTCGAAAGACACCTACTGTGGTTTAACCAGTTGAAATTACATCAGAAATTGCATCATCGTCCTGCGTGTTTGCAACTAAGACCTGTGTGCTGGTGGTTCAGGGAGGAGAGAGACATCTTTTACCTCCTCGGAGCATATTCTCTACGACACGTGTTAACATATTTCTTTCATTGTTATATAAAAGTTGTTTAATTTGTGATAAATACATATTTGTTTTTAAATGTGGAGCCTATTCATTAACTCTAGGCAGTGTTAAGCACTCTACTTACCTATTCCTAGTTCATATTCCGGATGATTTTCAAATGATTTATCCTGTGCATTTAGAACAGGAATAGTCTGGAAGGGTAGCCTGTCCACAGGCTATTTTCTGTAGGTGTTAGATGTGTAGTAAAACCACAGAGCACAGTAAACACTCAGCATTCTCCAACTGACTTATTTTTAGAACAGTTTTCTTAACAGTAGCTCTTTTAAGATATTACAGAATAAGGATTCTGGAGACTAGCCATTAAAACTGAGTTGATTCAGAGCACCAGTTGTGGAGTCCAAGTCTGTGTCTGAATCACAGTGGCATCTCTTACTGTATGACTTGTTAACATCTCTAAGCTTTCATTTTTCCATCCATAATAGTAATATTATTTCTTCTTCAAATTGTTGAGAATTAAGTGAATGACACTCCCAGATAAGTAATGGATGACCTGCTAATCCCAAGGTCATCAGTTCAAGTTTACTAGTAGCTCCTTGGGGAAAAGTTGAGGCTCTCTTCCTGTAGAGATTTATAGCCTATATAGGGTCACTGTGAGTCGGAATTGACGAGATGGCAGTGGTTTGGGATGTGTGCAAAGCTGCTGGCATGTAAGAAGTGTTCCATACATAGAAGGAGCTTTGCTGTTTCATCACCCACTCAAGCAATTAATCACTCAATGGTAGTGATGTCATTAACCAAGGGTCGAAATAATCTTGCCCTCAGGCGGAGTACTTGAAAGTATTACCTCCATCCTCCTTGAGCCAGGATTATAGGGGCAGTCTCTTAGGGGCGTGCCTGGGTGTGGGGTGGTGGGGTCAAGATGGGGCTTGGTCAAATGTTCAGGACAGTTGTAAGCTAACAATGTGTGTGTCCCAGTCACGGCCCTGCCCTGGCCCTGCTTCTGTACTCCTACTGTAACTGCCACCAACTGTTGACTTGTGCTGGTTTCCTGTGTTCCGAGACGCACCACTAGTGTCAAGACTGAATCCTTGGATGCCATTTTGACCCTGTGCTCATGGCCACCCTTATCAGATGATGTGTCTGTTGTGTTATCTTTTAAAACAGAGTGCACTGAAATGATTATCTTAAGATATAAACATTTGATTATTTTCCAAATTTTGTGGACTTGGATGTTTGCACAATCACTTTAGAAAGCAAATGTTTCAAAATGTACTAAGATTTTCATGGTCTTTCAAGCTGGGATTTTGCATTCTGGTATTTAAAATCAAATACACTACACAATATTCTCTGTACGTTTTTCACTATAACTTTACTGCAATAGCCAAAGAAAAAAGTGATGCTTCTCTTGTTGGTTGTTAGGGTTAAGTGAAGATGGGTTCTTCAAGGATACACCCAGGCAAGCCCCTCAGGGAGACTGCCCCTCCCTAGGCTGGCTGGAGGGAATCCATTTTCCATGTACTCGACTGACAACGCAGGATTCAAAGGAGTTTTAATTCAAATGTGGGCTCTGCAAGTGGATTTTGGGCTTCCCGTGTCATGCATTTCCTGTAAACGGGTGCTCAGAACTTAAGCTCTAACGCATACCCAACCGTAGTTTATTTTCGTCCAGAGCTTGCTTCCTCCTGCAGAGTCCGGACCTGCTGCCAATGTCGATTGCCTTTAAGTCCTCACTTCGTAAAGTTCAATTTCCCGTATCTCTTGTACTTTAAAAAAGGGGAAATCTTTCTGATCCAACCTCAGTCCACGGGGTCCCCAAACATTAAAGACATTTTTTTTAAGACTGAACTTTATATAGACCCCAGACCTTGGCCAAAGTCCAAATCCAGTCAATTACTAATCTGCAGCTATTTGGTGCAGGTACAATACTTTTAAAAAAAAGATTTTCCTAAGTTTGTGCCTTGTACCGCACCATTTCGATCCCCCCGCCGTGTTTTCGTGCATAAGGAAAACGATTGAGTCTGGAACAAGGGAAGAGTAGCTTTCCGCAAAAGACGAACGGAGACTAAAGCTAAAATGGCCGCCGCCAGCACGCACTCGCCCGCGTTCGGGCGCATGCGCATACGCACACGCAGAGCACGCGCCGCGGCCTCTGGCCCCGCCCCCGAGGGGGACGCACGCCGACGTCACGGTTGTTTTCGCGGAGACTGCGGGCGGCGCTCCCGTCAGCTCCATTTTGTTGTCTGAGCTCGTCGCTGTCAGCCGGGTCTACCTTCTGTCACTGTCGCCTGGCCTCTGACCAGAACGGTAAGATGCTGAAGGGCCGGGTAGACGCCGGGCCCTTATTCCGTGCCTCGGGAGCGCCCGTGCCCCTGCACGACTCCCTGCCGGCCCCTGCGCACAAAGGCGGCGCGCCTGCCCGCTCTGCCTTCGCGAGCGCGTCGCTGCCCGCTTCCCACGACCTCCCGGACTCGGGGTGGGGGGGGTAGTGACCGTTGTTGCGGGAGGAGCGGCCCGCGCCAACTGTCGGCGGTGCTGAGGGGGAGGCGGCTTCCTCTGCGGCGGGGCCGGGCCGGGAGCGCCATGTTGTGGGTCGCCTGTTCGGCGCCGCCTCGGCCGCGCCGTAAAATGGCGGCGGGGTGGGGGCAGGGCTGGGCTTAGCTCCGCGTCGTCGTGGCGGGCGTTGGCGTGGGGGCTGGAATGTGTCCGAGTCCAGCTCGGGGGCGGAAATGTGTTTGTTAGGAATGGCGGGCTCACCGAGGATTGGCGTGATCACCGCGGGTGTCTTGCCTTCCGCGGAGACGGACGCGGCCCCGGAGCGACCGGCAGTGCGTGTGTGGCCCTGTCCACGCACTCACACACACTCCCCCCTCCCTTGGGATGACAACTGGGGGAACATTTACTGACTTCGTGTTTGGGTCGTTTCATGTGTCACGCTCAATTTTACGTTTTGTAGAATGAGTTCTGGTTTTGAACCAAGAAATGTACAAATGCGTCACTTTTTTTGCTTTAAACGTTTAAAAAGACAGTTCCCTGAATTCCTTTTTACGGCGACAACTTTGAAGGGCGCAGCCTCATAGACGGTTTCTCCACCTGAATTCGCCTAGTTCCTTGCCCTTGACCACCACGGCTTGTGTGTACCCCATGCACATCCCTCGGGGTGATCCTGGCCAGGTCTGGACCGGGGGCTGCCGAAGCCTTGTGGAAGAATTTAAGTTTTATTGGGACAATTGCATATCATGCAATCAATAGCTCAATCCTGCCAAGAAGAGCTGTACAGTCATTAACACAATCCATTTTAGAACATTTTCTTCTCTCTTGTACTCTGTTATTAGTTCCCCATTTCCCCCAAGAATATTATTTTTAATTTTATTTTTTTCTGAGACCGTTTGGAAGCAACTTCATATAGCAAAACATTTTATATTTTAAGCTTTTAACATTGAACTGTTCGGTGAATTAATGCTCAACCGTTATTAGGATGCATATCCAGAATTCCCTAACCGAAACTCAGTACCCTTTACTCAGTGACTGTAACTGGCTCAAGAGCCCTGGTTGCGGCTTGGTTAAGCCCTGGTCAGCATCCAGCTGCTGCGTCGGGGAGAGAGTACAGCTCTGCTCTTCCCCACAGGGTTGTTACGTGTTGGGCAGCAGCGGTATCGATAAGACGCGTTTGTTTGCTTATTCATTCTTCTGTGGATGGACATTGGGGTTCTTCCCCCTTTGGCTTATCGTGAACAGCACTGCAGTGACTTGGTGTAGGCAGAGTCCAAGTAATAAGAATACTCAATTGATTTTCTGAAATTTTAGTAATAGTTAGGAAATGAAATCTGAGATAATTGTACGGTGCCAATATAATGTTTTTTAGTTCTCACATTTTACTAGAATCCCTTCTGAAAGAGGGTGCTTTCCTCCCGTTGGCACAAATTGACGTGCTAAGATCAGAATAAGCTACGTTTTGAAGTTGTGCAGGCTGGAAAGTGATACTTGAAAGAAAAGATGCTTTGTGGTGGTGGTTCTGCGGTGCCATCATTGATTTAATTGGTAGTGAAAATCCGTGGTTGGTAGAATGATTTACTCCTTTACAGAGTAAACCATCTGTGTGTATTTGCAAATGTAATTAATCTGTTTTGATAAGTGACAAGAATATTATCATTGCCTGGAGTTGAAGGCTAATTTCTGATAGACTGTTAAGTGAGGAAGATTGTATGTAATTTTATAGTTCTACTGGTAGACTAGCAGAAATGCTGTACCAAAATTACTAGATTGGGGTGTTTTTCTCATATTTTCTTAAATTGCTTGAATACATATGCTTAACCCAGGCATGATGTGAATAATACAGACTTTATATGCGTGAAGTCCAGCATCTTTTACCACTCTAGTGATTGGATTTACTTTTGGGAGAGGGCTAGAAAATGACTTGAAGTTTGCTTTCAAATGTCCCATCTAGGGTAAATTTACAAAGGAGATTTATATTAAACAACCTAGTTTTGACATGGAGGAAAAAACTTTGTTTTGTTTTGTTTCTGTTTTTCATGTAGATGAGACATTCAAGGAGAACTTACTGCCCTGATTGGGATGAAAAGGATTGGGATTGTGGAAAATGGAGGAGCAGTAGCAGTTATAAAAGAAGGAAGAGATCACAAAGCGGTGCTCGGGAGAATAAGCGCTGCAAATATAATAATTCTAAAACATCTGATAGGTAAGGAGCCAATTTAAATAAAGGAAATGTCTTAATGTATAAAGGTGTTCATGATAAAACATCACTTAAATAAGTAACCGTTGATTACCATTCTTTCAATGATGGTTTGTTTTAAGAGACTGAAAATTTGAAAATATTTGGTATTCACTTTAAACATTGAAAATAATTTTAATGTCCCTAGCCATTACATGGAAAGTAGATCTATAAATGAGAAAGATTACCATAGTCGTCGCTACATTGATGAATACAGAAATGACTACAGTCAAGGATGTGAACTTGGGCATTACCATAGAGACCATGAAAACAGATATCAGAACCATAGTAGCAAGTCTTCTGGTCGAAGTGGAAGAAGTAGTTATAAAAGCAAACACAAGATTCCTCACAGTACTTCACATCATCGTTCCCATGGGGTATGTGCTCTTTATTTAAATTTTTGGAAATTTTATTTCCTATGTGGAATAGGAAGATTGTATATTATGTTTGACTATTTGAGAAAGTTTTGTTTAAGATGAATGAAGTAAACTCAATTTTAACTTTCAGGATTCTTTATGCTTATTTTGGATAGGAAGTTCCTGAAAATACAGTACATACTTAGTTTTGTAAGAGCAGATTTTATTACTAGTTGGTATCTTAATTGTCATTCCAGTGAAATAGTGAATAGCAAAGAAGTTATTTAGGCTAGTTAGAATTTTTTCGTAAAGAACTATTGCTACGTGGAAGCTTTGTTACAATAAATGAAGACATTTTTATTTACATGGTTCAGATATGCCACTCTGTTTTAGCAAGCATGCTCAATATATTTTTCACTAAGCAAGAGATTTTATTTTAACTTTATGGGTTATGTGTTAATTTTGGAGATTAGTTCAGATAACATTTAAAATGCCATAATGTTATTCTCATAGCTGAATATTTTCCCCTGAAGAATTAAAAATTTTATTTACTATTCCAGTATTTATTTTCTTGGATTAGCTAGGAAGTCTTTAATTTGGCCACAGCCTATTTTGACAAGTAAATGCTACCTCCTACAGTTTTGCAACATTAAATTATGACACTAGAAACTTAAAATTATGTTTCAGTGAATGCTACAACTAAGCATTTTTTGTTTTTTTTAAAGAAAAAACAATTGTATTGTGTTTTGTTGCCTTGCCACTTTGAGTATCTTATCTGAAAATCTGTTCCTTGCCATGTTTTTCTCCTGTTAACATAAACTATGTGCCCTGTGAATTTCTGGGGACTGAATTTGAAATTGCTCCTGCCAACCGTTTGTGGCCTGGCGTGTATCTGAATGCCTGAATATCTCCCCGCTGAATGAATTTCGTATTCTGCCCTGAATTCACTCGGGTATATTGATTGGCTGGATGATCTTGGTGCCGCCCACTTGACGTTACCAGAAGAGTCACCGAAGGAAAAGAACCAGGAGTGTAGAGGATGATGAGGAGGGTCACCTGATCTGTCAGAGTGGAGACGTACTAAGTGCAAGATGTATAGAATATTTTTTAACACTTATTAACTTTTCAGATAACATAATCTATATGTAGATTAAGATTTCAGGGATTTGGAAATCTTTTTTTCTTTCTCTCTCTCTCTCTCTCTCCCCCCCTCCCCCCTTTTCTCTTTTCATTTCTTTTGGTGGGGGGGGAGTGTGTTTTGCTTTCTTTAGAAATGTTATGTATGTTATTCAGAACTTTCAGAATAGTAAATCAAATTTAATGGAATTAGCCTGAATTTGAAATTAGACCTAATTATTTTATTATGTTTTTGATGGTGTTGACCAATAAAGTAAATAACTAGTGCTAGGGAATTTGTAGAATCATCTAGAGTAATCTTCATTGATAGCATTTATTATAAGTAAGATGTTTCTGTTTTTTTATCTGACTTAGGCTTGTTTCTCTCTTTTAGATGAAATTGTTGATACTTTAGGTGAAGGAGCTTTTGGAAAAGTAGTGGAGTGCATTGATCGTAAAGGGTGAGTCTCCTGCCCTTGGGCTTACCTTTGGGGAATTTTGAAGTATAGGACAATTTGTTAGCTTTAGAATATAATTTGATTCTGAGATTTATCTTTTTTACCTTTTTGAGTCTTTGGATTTCATATATGAAACCTTCATTACCAGTAACTGACTCTGTTTTTTTAATCATTAGCTATTAATAGTATATGCTACCTCTCTGCCCTAATTTTAAGCTAACAGCAAGTTTTATTTTGAAAAGTATTCTAGGCACAGTTGTTGTCTCTTGTTTTTTCCCTTGATCAGTGGCTAGGAGTGATTTCAGCTTTTGTTAACCCAGACTTGGCAAGGAAACATTCAAGGTAGTTATCTGAGAATCTCTTCCTTTAAATATATATATGCCATAGTTCAGTACGCATACAGTTAGAGCTGAGCAGTCTTCTGGATTGCTTCCACAGGTTTGATTATTTATGCCCATTAAACTGGTTGCAATGGTTTCAAGTAGCTTAAGAAGAAGCTTAGCTTTTCTGTTTACTGTTTATTTTGTTCCCTTCATTGTTCTGAATGGTAATTAAGAAATGTTCCCGCTGATAAGTTAGGACTAGAGTGCTTTTTTTTTTTTAAAGAGGGCTTTCTATGCCCCCACAAAGGAAGATTTGAAATACTTTCCATTGATTGGGATCATCAGAAGAAGTTGATTGACATACATTTGTTTTAAGTTGGGGTGCAAACTGAGGTGATAGTAGCCAATGTATGTGTTAAAAATAGCACTGTTAAAAAAAAATAGCACTGTTAATGACATGGTTGACTGCAGTTGAAGGATGCAGACATATCAATTGGATAGTGATCTGGTAAAAGAAATCTTTATCATTTGACATGTATATGTTTGCATTATGAACTCTACTAATGCCCCCAAATTATTCTAGTAGTTTACTCTTGAGTTCCAATTAGAAGAGAGGAGTTAACTAAATGCTAGCCATAAAGTCAAGGAAAGAAAGGCTTGGTAAAGAGGATGATAGGGAAATCTTTTTATCAATTTCTAGATATATGGAAATAATGATCAATTTTTAACTTCCTTTGCAGAGGAGATCGGCGTGTAGCAGTAAAAATAGTAAAAAATGTAGACAGATATTGTGAAGCTGCTCGCTCAGAAATTCAAGTTCTGGAACACTTAAATACAACAGACCCCAATAGTACTTTGTAAGTATCAAATTAGAACTTGGGACACCACCTTAGTTGGTTTTGAATTATGAAAAGCTGCATTCAAAATCTTTTTCATTTGTCTATAGTCGTTGTGTTCAAATGTTGGAATGGTTTGAACATCATGGGCATATTTGTATTGTGTTTGAACTGCTGGGACTTAGTACCTATGATTTCATTAAGGAAAATGGATTTCTACCATTTCGACTGGATCATATCAGGAAAATGGCATATCAGATATGCAAGTCTGTGAATTGTAAGTACTTTGCTTGTCTTCCAAAAACGTGAGTTTAATATTAGACTGATCAGTAAGTGAATGAAAAAGACCCAGCATAACATACAGGGTTTGGAGGCCTGACATAAGGAGTGTGTGTGTGTGTGTGTGTGTGTGTGTGTGTGTGTGTGTAAAGAAAGACTTGTGTTTAATCAATTAGTGGCTGCCACAATGGCCTCAAACATATAACTGATTTAGTCTTTCTGACTCCTAAATAGGAATTTAGAACAGGGAAGTAAAAATTACAGAGTAGTGAGCTTAGCTTTGTAAGAGAATTATTCTTCTCCCACCCCTGCACCTGCTTTTTAAGCAGTTGTCTCTGTAAACTGAGTAACTTTAAAGAAGTGTAATGGGTGGTGGGCTAACTGACTGGAATGTTGACTGCTATGTGTATGTGGGGAAGGACATCAGAAATTGTTATATTGTTGGGTTTTAGGGTTTTGTTTTGTCTTTCCTTTTTTGATTTTCAGATTGTACCATTTTTAACATTCTTTCATTCTCAGTTTTACACAGTAATAAGTTAACTCACACCGACTTAAAGCCTGAAAATATATTATTTGTACAATCAGACTACACAGAGGCCTATAACCCCAAAATGGTAAGTTTTGATTTAATGTATATTTTTAGTCATTTCAAATTAGTGGGGTCCCCCTCTCCCCCTTCATGCTTTCCTAATCATCATTTACGTTTTTCAGAAACGTGATGAACGGACTTTAATAAATCCAGATATTAAAGTTGTGGACTTTGGAAGTGCGACATACGATGATGAACATCACAGTACGTTGGTGTCTACAAGACATTACAGAGCACCTGAAGTTATATTAGGTGTGTGGTCACTGTGCTGGGGGCCTGTAACAGTTCCCTTGCTGTGGTATATACAGTGAGAGTGCCAAATGTAATTTATCTTCTAGATTTAACTGGAAGTAATGGTGGATCTTTTTATTGAGCTACTTTAAAATGTAGTTTTAGGCCTTGGAAGTTCTAGCTTTTCCTTAAGAGGAGGAACATATTAAAGGCTTTAAGCTCTTCGGTTCCAAAAATTCTAAAGATCCTTTGAACCAAGTGGCTTAACCTTATTAGAATGTAGTTGGCACATTTGTAGTATGTAGTGGGGATTAAAAATCATTTATTGCCTGATATGTGACAATGTATTAGTACTTGCATGGAATTGTTTCGTTCCGTTTAAAGAATCATTGCGTATGCCTTTCTCTTCTAACACATGGCTTCGCTTTGCCAGCCCTTGGATGGTCCCAGCCATGTGATGTGTGGAGTATAGGGTGCATTCTTATTGAGTACTACCTTGGGTTCACAGTATTTCCGGTAAGTAAAAATTTGGTGTTTTAGTTGTATTGTCCCAAAAAGTGCTTTATAGATGAGTATTTGAAGTACATAAATTGAGGAGTAGCTTTTTTATGGTTAAAGGTTATGTTAATTACAGGAAATATATGAAATGATCTTGCAATTCTACTACCCTGGTGTATTTGTGAGAGAAATAGAAGGCTTTCTATTCCTATAAAAGTCTTGGAAACCTACAGGGGCAATTCTACCCTGTCCTATATGGTTGCTATGGGTTGGAATTGACTATGGCAGTGAGAGGAGAGCATTAATATTTTCTTCATAATTGTCTGCTTTTTTCTAAAACCATTTTATTTGGAGCTACTATAAATATTGTTCCCTAATTCAATCACATCAAGCAATTTGTACAATTGGTACCATAATTAGTTTCACAATTCTTTCATACACTGCGTTTGATGCTTGAGGATAAAAATTGAAGCAGTAAGTGAACTTGATGGTAAGGCCTTTAGCAGCTTTTGGCTATCAGCTGTGATTGATAAAAGTAACACACACACACACACACACAAAAAGATAAAAGTAACATATATACTGTAGTAATCATTTTACTTTGGCTTTCTGTGGACCTAAGAATAAACTACAAAGTGGATAAAATTTTGTTTTTTATTCAGACACATGACAGCAAGGAGCACTTGGCAATGATGGAAAGGATTCTTGGACCTTTACCGAAACATATGATACAGAAATCCAGGTATATTTTATTGAAGAGTTGGCACTCTTTCAGAAAGATTTTTTTTCTGTTGTCAAAAGTGTAGAGAGGGAATTGCACCACCTGGAATATAATGTTTATCAATTTCATTGTGTGATACCTCTTGGGCTCCTCCTGCCCAAATATGGATAAAAGTCCTCAAAACTGCATGAGGATTTATAGTTCACAAATACGGCCAGAGGTTTTATGGCAAAACCTGGACATTTTAAAACAGTACTAGCCCCTTTGTGTGAAACCTCAAGGTATACTTTTCATCTTTAATTTTTCCAAAACCATTTTATTGGGAGCTAAAAACATTTTCTTCTTGAACTTGATAATAGCTTCTTCTCCACCCCCTAACCCCAACACACACACTTTCCCTCTCAAGGCACATTTTTTCGATGACTACATTGAGTTTAGTCATTTAATAATTTAAGCCAATTACCTTTGTAAAGGTTTTTAAGTTTTTGGTGTCAACAAAAGTAAGAATATTGATTTATTTTCAGGAAACGTAAATATTTCCATCATGACCAATTGGACTGGGATGAGCACACATCTGCAGGAAGATATGTTTCAAGACGTTGTAAACCTCTGAAGGTAAGCCTCTGGGACATTACTTAATGGTAAAAACGGAATTTCCATTCTCTGTGATGATGATGTAAGATCAATGATAATGGCAGTAGAAAAGACCTGTTGGATGTGTTTCTTTCTCTTCCAGGAATTTATGCTCTCTCAGGATGCCGAGCATGAGCTTCTGTTTGACCTCATTCAGAAAATGTTGGAGTATGACCCAGCCAAAAGAATTACTCTCAAAGAAGCTTTAAAGCACTCATTTTTCGTCCCTCTTAAAAAAACTATATAGGTCTAGGTTTCTGTACAGCCCTTGAAGAGATCATATAGACTGTATCAGTCTTTTCTTTGAAATATTAAATTATTTGTATATAACTTTGTAAATTTCTTAGGTTTTGTATTATTGCCTTGTTTGTTGTGCTTGTGTAATTTAAGCACATAGCTAAATAAACTAATGGACTTTTCCCCCCCTATAATTACTATAAAAGCTGATATAATAAACATGTGCTTCTAAAAGCTATATGTATTTGTGTATTTTTCTTTTCCTGCTAACTTAAAAGAATGGATATACACTTCTGTTCTTAGAGGTACTCATTCATTCATTGGTTTTCATTTTAGGATTGCCAAAATTGGGGCTTGTCCTTCATTCTCTGGGTCAAATGTTAAGGAATCCAGTTAAAGGTGCTATTTGCTGGTAGCTTTCCAAGTGGTTTCAGGTACTGGGTTTCCTTCAGAAGTGGCAATGATGGCTGTCGCCAAGTCTGCATTATCAGATGACTAATGAGCTTTTGATCCATTTGGGATTAGGAGGTTTAGGGTTCTCAATGTTATGCAAATTAAAGATGGATATGTCTGAAAGATTAAGCAGACTTAAGACTTTTTTACAAATTGTTGTATTTGTTACCAAGATCCCCAACTCTAACTAGCTTGCTTAAGTTCAGATTAGCTGTTTGGAACTGCATGACCCTGGAAAGTCCATTTATGCCTTCTTCTTTTGCCTGTAAAACTAAAGACAGGTTAGTAGTTGAGTTAGTTAATTGTGCCAACCTGGCCGATAATCACATGTGGGGCTAATTGAAAGGCGGAGGGATAAATGGGTGGTGAGCCTAGCCTTTCTAGTTCTCGGGTCTCTTGCTTTGTGATGGTCGCACCAGGGTGCAGCTGCCTTAGCAGTTCCCTGCTTCAGCTTGCAAGATTGACTTCCTACAAGACATCCCCAAGGAGAAGCTACATGGACCTATCCCGATGCAGCCCTGGGTGCTGGAGCAGCCGTGTGGAGACCCCTGCTAGTGCTGAGATGCTTGTTCGTTCACTGACTCAGCTTTCCTCCTGCAGTCGGCATCATTGCCTCTGTTTTGTGAAGTGGAGTTATAATGGGTTAATGTTGGACTTGTGGGCTTGGGCAGCACTGGGTTGGGATGTTTTCGTGATGCACCTCTTCTTTACATAAAACTCTCTTATCCATGAGTTGCTGTGGATTTGTTTCTCCAAAGTACCCAGACTAATAACAGTAGTTAACCTCAGTGGTATGGGTGTAAATTGGTTTCATACTGATAGATACAGGCAGAATTTGAACAGTGACCTATGAGGGAGTACCCCTCAAATCGGAATTGGGCTGGCTCCAGGAGCTTTCATAGTACGCATTTTTCCCACCAGGTGAGCATCTAGCAACTTGCTTTGAATTAGTGCCTGGGAAGGTTCTCTGGTCACTGAATTTTTTCATAAAAGCATTTTGCTTGACCCTCTTTGTGATGGCTGATAAAGCTTGCAGCTGTGACATTTTGTTTCCTGGTCAGGAAAAATACATCAGAAACTTGTGGTGTTGAACACGGCTTACAAGGACAGCACTATAGGAAAAACTAAAGTGTACAAGTGATTTTCTCATTTAAAAGTGGTGATAGATGTCCGGCACCTGCCTTAAATGTGTTTAGAGTTCATTGGAGTTCGTTCTACCAGGTCAAACTGTTAATCAAGCTTTCTATTTAGAGGTTCTGAAAAGATTGTGTGACAAAAAATACCTGATTTTTGGCTGGTTTTGCCACCACAACAGTGCACCTGCTCACACAGCCATCTCCAGTTTTTGGCAAAAAAACAGCATATACCTCTCGCCCCACGCACCTTACTCACCTGACCTCATTGTGACTTTGTTTCTGTGAACGTAGAGGGACGTGAAAGGGCAGTGGTTTGACAACACAGGAGGTGAAGGAAAAAATGAAGGTTTTGTCAGTTATTCAAGCAGATAAGTTTGAAAAGTGTTTCCAAGAATGGAATTGTAGATTTGACTTGTGTATTAAATGTAATGGCGAGTACTTTGAAGGTGATCAGGTCATTTATACAAAAATTTAAATGCATAGCTTGAAAAAAAAAAATGTCCCCCCCCTGGGGTTACCCCCTTGTATATTAAGCTATTTCTCCTGGGCGATGTCTGCTTCCTGTAAAGAAAATAACCGTGTTTCTGCCGCAGAAAATCCATTTCCTATAGGTAAGTACTTAATTGTTGAGTTTCCTAGTTAACTCAACGATCTTGACCTAAGCGGTTATGTATTCTGCTGTGTGATTGTCGTTCTAAATTTCTACATGCCAATTCCCTTGTTGAAAATGGTGACATGGATAACGAGTTCCAGTATTATACAGCCTAAACTCCTTCACTGTTGGGTGTGGTAAAGGTTACATGGCAGAGTAGAGTTTGCATTGTCAGTGCTGCCTGATGACACAGGTGTGGATAGCAACAGCTGGAGTACCACTTGTATAAGTAAGGTGTGCTTTCCTGTAATCATTAGGAAGCAGGTCATAAGGCTTCTATGCTTTGGCCGGTGAGCTTGAACTGCCAAGCTTTGGGGCATGTTTTCCCCACTAAGATTTGATATTGTAACACCACAGCCAAGGTGGGCCTGGGAATATCAAAGAATACAGTCCTATTCTTCAGGCACATCTGGCTCAGTCCTGGTGTTTTTAGATCATTCACATGGCTTTTCATATCAATGGGACCTCCACTCATTCCTACAATTACATGTCACCTTCCCCTTTCTGCCTTTTCTCCATAGCAGCCCCCCCCCCTTTTTTAAATAGTTTTGTTAGCACTTCACATGTCATACAATTCAGTAATTGATCTCAAGAAGAGTAATTGTCACCATATTCCATTCTAGAACATTTCCTTCCTTGTAGTCAATTATGTATTTTTTCTAATTGGCAAAAAGACAGAACATTTCTCCAGTTCTCGCAGCTTCTACTTGTATAATTCAGTGCCATTGATTTTGCTTTGTGTTATATAACCTTTATTGATACCTTTTCCAAATGACTATACAACCGTTGAGGGCTCTGTGACACCAAGGTGGTTTTCATTACTTGGTTAACTGTGCCCACAGATCTGTTATCAGTGTCAGAGCCTGTTAATCCATTACCATCAAGTTGATTGGAAATCTAATGATTCTGTAACATTTTCCAGATAATCTCTTGTGAAGCAGTGGGTGGGCTTGAACTGCCAACTTTGTTAGCCCAATGCTTAACTTTTTTTCTTTTTTAAGTTTCTTTGGGGATTTTTCTTTAAAAATCATTTCATTAGGGGCTCATACAACTCTTACCACAATCCATACACACACCAATTGTGTAAAGCGCATTTGTACATTCATTGCCCGCTTAACTCCTTGCCATGGGCATTTGTAATAAATACAGAAGCATCCTTAGTATGTTCAAGGAAATGAATGTGACTGAAGCTGCTACATGTGGTAAGTAGATGAGTGGAGTGGCATTTAGGAATCGGATCATGTAGGCACTGTCAAACTCCCTCCCTTAGAGTCCATTCTGACAGTCCTGTTAGCTATGGCAGTACTTACTGCCCCTGTGAGTTTCTAAGACTCGCGCAGGAAGCCTCATCTTTCTCATATGGAGTGGATGGTGAGTTCAAACTGCTGACCTCCTGGTTGGCAGTCCAACATGTACCCACTACGCCACCAGGACTCCTTTTGTGGGCAACTGGGTCACTGGAAAAACTAGGTGCTACTTGGCATGAGACCGGGTCGTTCAAAGACCATATGGTAGTAAGAATTGCAATTCCTGGCTTATATCCTCCCTGTGGGAGAACCTCTTCAGTAACAAAAGGATTTCCAGAAAAGTTACAATAACTTGAATTTGCTTTTAAAAATTCAGGGGGATGCAGGAATTTAGATAAGATTAGCTATGGAATGGTGGAAGTTAATGTGGGGTGAGAGCAATGAAGGGGAATTGTGGGCTTTTTTGTGTATAAAATTTTCATGAGAAAGTTGAAAAAAATATCTGAAAAGGCTTTCCATGTATAGCTGGGCTATATTGGCCATAGAGGTGGCTTAAATATTCAAGGGCATGGTGCTTGGTAGAGGGTCGGTCACTGGAAAGACTCTCACTGAGATGGATTGACGCAGTGGATGCCACATGAGCTCAAACAGCAATGATTGTGAAGACTTGAATTGAGCAGCTTTCCTTCTGTTGTACTTCAGATCACTGAGTTGGAACTCATGCAAGGGCACTTATCAGCAACTATAAATTGTCATTTTGGTTAATACTTATATTGTGAGCTTAGCTACATTTATAGTTCATGAACTAAATTGGGTTTTTGGACGTAAAGGTAGATCAAGGGAGACAGCAGGATGGTGTAAGAGATGAAAATAATTTACCAGGTCACGAGGGTGGGTAAAAGCTGATACCAAGGACTCAAGTACAAATGTTTTGAAAGTGATGGCAACATATGTACAAATGTGTTTGGTACAATTGATGTATGGGTTGTGTGAAGAGCTGTAAGAGCCCCCAACAAAATTAATTTTTTTAGGGCTTGCAGATCACATGGTTTTAGTTATATCTCAACTGCTATAGCTTGAAGGTGGCTGTAGGTAACGTGTAAACAAACAAATGTGTGCTATTACATAAACAAGGCAAATAAACGAGATGGCTTCTGTGTATTGGCCTCAAATGATTCACTTCATAACCAGCTGAGACCCTTTAGCCACTTACCCTCCCCCCAAACCCCCCGGGGCAGAAAACGTCTGCTGGCACCAAACTCAAATGTGTACACTTCCAATTGTTGGTTTTGTTTTTTTTAATAGTGTAAGAAGACTATTAGCCATTTAGAGTCTGCTTGCTTTTGCATACCCATCAAACTTGTACCCAATGGCTGCTCGTCCTAAGATAAAACCCTGTAGTTACAAAGGCCTCCCCAGCTGCAGCTATCCTTTGGGGCTTCTCCGACCCAGAGGCTCCTCATTACTGCATGTTGACTGGCCCTCCAACTTAATACTGCTGTATTCCGATAAAACTAGGCAGAAGGTTGGATTTCCAGAAGTTTGGCAATGATGTGTCTTGAAGTATATTCCTTTTATTCTGCTTAGAGGTTGGCTCAGCTTGAATCTAGGTTTGTCTTGTGCTAAATTTGGGAAGTTTTCAGCCATTATTCAAATTCTTTTTCAGCTGACTGATGGCTTGTATATTAGATCTTTAGTTAGTCCCACAGTTCCCTGGCCCTCTGATTTTCAATCTATCATCTATAATTTAGACTGTTTAATTCCCATTGTTTCAGCTCAGTGGCATCTAACCTCAAAAGTACTGATGACTCAGTTGAAAATTTGTTAGAACTATTAAAAAAATTGCCAACATAGCAGGTTATATGATCAACATGCAAAAATCTATTTGATTCATAACAGAGGACTGCAAAAAGGAAATCAAAAGAATACCACATATCAAACAGTACCTCGTATAAGACACTTCTAGAAACGAGGCTTAATGTCCCATTAAGGAAACAAAGACATATAGCAAAAATGTCAATGTTACCAAAAGTACTCAAGTTTAATGCAATTCAAATACAAATCCCAGCACAATTCTTCCAAGAAATGGAAAATCACCAACTTCACATGGAAAGTGAAAAAACCCAATATAAACAAACTAGTCAAAACCAAAAACTAGGCCTTTCACTTCCTGGCTTCAAAACCCATTTTAGTTATAAAAAATGCTAATTCTTTAAAAAAATTTCCACATGGTTCTCCTTATCTATTCCTTGGCTTTATTTTTTGTTTCTCATTTGTTTAAAGTGGGTTTGTAGTTCATTCGTTGCAGCAGTCTAATGGTGGCTGCTTTGAACTTGGGACAATCCCAAGATGTCTCATTTTGGTGTTGGGGGCTGTTAGTTGTCTTGTTCAATTTGAGATCTTGTTTTTTGGTATTACCCACCGACTGCCAGAGTTCATTTTAACTTAAGAATGATCCTATAGGACAGAGTAGAACTGCCCTTTTGTTTCTGAAACTACATCTTCAGGATTCAGGGGAGTACGCAGCCTCATCTTTCAATTCTGCATATATTCATTTAGGCCATCTTTAACTTTTTTTATGGTTGATAGGATTAAGCAAGAATACGTACAGTCATTATCACAAAACTTAGTTATATGATCGATCCAATTTTCCTTCCTGGTTAAGTTTTTCTTTCTTGCCTGTCAGTTTTGAAATACCAGACCAGCAGGGGTCCAATGGCAAACACAGCTCCTATGAGGGTCGTCTTGGGAGTAGGTCGGAAACTGGGATAGATATTTGCGGATCTAGCTTAGGTCCAAAGAGCCAAGGCAGGATCTTCAATGGGCCCTCAGCGGCGGGGTTTGCTGTACAGAGGCAGATACTCCTGTGTAAACTGCGATCTTATGGCCAGCCGTTTGCCTTGAGCCAGGTCTCAGGAGGAAAGTTGTATTCGGCGGCGGGATGGAGGGTGGTGGGTAGTGTAGCCAGCCGCGACGGCTTGTACTTGGAAACGACATCTTGGTGGCCGGACCTCTTTTTGATGTACAGGTTTATCACCTCCTTGTTCAAACTTACTCCTAGGTATTGTACTTACGCCACTGTAAATAAAATTGCTTTAACTCATTGCTTGTATATAGAAACATTGGTGGTTTTTGTGTTGATCTTAGTCTGCAATTTTACTGAGTTCACTTAGCTTTTTGTGATTTCTTTGGGGATATTAAGAAGTGCATTTGTCTCATAGTATTTGAATAGATTATATAACCTCTTGAAAATAATTTGCTAGTACCTGCCATGCCCCACCCCTCCAAACATCTCCATAAGAGGGGTGCCCCCCAAAAACCAGAATCCCCCCAAGTTATGTTTACAAAAACTTATCACCTTCAAAGGACTCTACATTTCATACATTTCTCAAATTCGCAATTCTTCTTGGAAGCATTTTTCAAATTCATCTGTTTGGACGGTGGACAGCACCTTAGTTTTTTTCCTTCACCTCTTCGGTCATCAAATTGCTATCCTTTCATGCCCCTCCTCTTCCCAGGAAACAAAAAGTTGCAATGAACTAGGGCAGGTGAGTTAGAAGTGGGGGAAGAGGCATGCTGGTTTTTGCCAAAAACTGGTGCAGTGATAGCAGTGTAAATTGGTGTATTATTGTCATGGTGCCAAACCATTCCTGTGTCTGTCACAAATCGGGCATTTTTTGTCACACAATCTTACACCTTTTCAGAACTTCTACATAGAAAACTTGACTAACAGTCTGACCTGGTGGATGAACTCCAAATGCACTATCCCCCACACATCAAAAAAAACAAACGAGCCCCATCTTGATCTTTGATTTCATTTGCTGGGTGAGGTGGCGATGGTGTCTTCCACTGGCTTGATTGATGTTAGCTTTGGGGTTTTAAGAATAGCACCATGTCACCAGTACTGACCTTGGAAAAGTCTGGGTCGCTTAGCTGTTCTTTCAAAGCTCATGTTGCTACTCAACTCTTATTTTCCTGGTCAGTCAGAACCTTAGGCATAAATTTCAAAGTGACCCTTCTCATTCCCAAATCTCCCTTTAAAATTCACAGAACCAACCTCCAAGATAGTCCAGATAACTTCCCCATCTCTTCAAAGGTCCATTGTCGGTCTTCAAGCACAAGTGGATGAGTTTTGTTTTGTCAACATTTTCATCCATTTGAGAAGTTGACGCATGTCCAGAATGAGGTTTATCAACCTTTTTTGAAAAAGAAAACCACTTGTACACTTGTCTTTCCCATAGCGCTGTCCTTGTAAGCTGTGTTCAACATCACGTTTCAGCAACATTTTTACCCAAACAGGAACCAAAATTTCACAGCTGCACGGTCTCTTAAATTGGCCATCACAAAAAACAAGGTGGGCTGTTATGGTACACTTGGGATTGCAATGCGTTGAAACAAAATGTGCATGGATTATTGAATATAAAACTTATGGTCAGTCATTCTGTAAATCTCCACCCAATTAACAAAGATTAATAGGTGCTTTGCAGGGGGGAAAGAAAGGGTTCCAACAAAACTTACTAAAAAATCAGAAAACCTTCCCAGGTGATGCCACTGGGAGCACCTAAGAGCAAGTTGCTGCATACTCCACTAGTGGGAAAAATGCACTGTGAAAGCTTGACAAGCAGAGCCTTTTTTTTGTACCCCATATTATTGTGGTAAGGTATATTGAAATTACTATTAAAAATAAGCAATTCACCAATTTGCATGTCACCTTGTATACGGGCCATCCTGTCATCTTGTGCTGCCTAAGCACACTACCACATTTGTACAGGGCAGTAGTACTGGTGCCTCCATTAAAGGGCCCTACAACAGCAGTCTCAATCTGTCTGGGTCACCTGTAGTTTGGATCTGCAGGTTTTTATTGAAGGTTGGTTGTTCAGACTTGGTGGGCAACATTGCCAATTGTCCCTATTTCTTCACTTAATAGACAAGCAGATACTGGGCACAGTGGCAAGTGAGAAGAACAGCTTTTATCTAAGAGAGCATGTGGGACTAGGCAGAAAAGTTTTAAGCTTTTAAAATTACATTTACCTGCAGTGACCATTAAATGAATTAGAAAAGACGTTGATTTGGAGAGTTATTTCAAGGTGGAACCAAGACGTGATCCATTACAAGTGGTTGCTAGGAAGGAAAGCTTTGAGATGCTCATGGAGACAGCATCACTATCCTATGAGGTGAGACACTAGAACACACGTCTGGGTATCAGTTCGACGTAGACACAAATCAAGGCAAAGGCTGACTAGAAGGGGAAAAGGGCAGGTACTGAGTCCTAAGAACTCCAACACTTAAAAGTAGCATACAAGCAATTGAACAGCCCTGGCTTTTCTCTTTCCATTAACAAGGAGTCTCATGAAGTTTTATTCAATTTCAAAGGTACAGACAAGAAGCAAACTTCAGTGACACACAATGTAGTAGTGTAATTATTGACTTGGACAGCCAAGGTTGTTCAGAGAGCCAAGAGCTATCTGGATTACCAGCTATTCAGTTCCTACCATTACTCCTAACTAGAATGGAACTGAGGTATATTTACAGCGAAAGCACGATTTTTAAATGTCAAAGAAAGAATACCTCTTTGAATAGAGCTTGGTTCTATAAACGGGTCATTTAGTTTATTGGAGAAAACCTTCAAAATTTGGCTTGATTTTTACCAATAGCATAGTGGCACAAACTCTCCTAGTTTGTTTTGCTCAGTTATTTAAAAATCGGTACAGGCCAAAAATTTCCTGAAACACCCCATTTATAATTGAACTTGATCTTTATAGCACCCCAAGTGCTTTATACATATGCAGTTCCAGAACCTACAGTAACAAAACCAGCCACTCTAACCATGTGAACAAGACAATGGTTCCTCTAGATAAGGTCTTACAAAGCAAGGGATTCTCATGTTTGCTACTCTTCTTGGGCAGTATAGTAGGCACTGTAAGCAATGAAGCTTTTAAAATCTTAACTCAGGTTCTACATTAAGCTATTAAACTGACAGTGACGCAGTGCCTGTGTAAAGTATTTTTATCCTAATTCATTAAGGGCTGAGGTGATAGTCTTAGAATTTAGATAGTACTAAGTGAACTAGAAAATGGGAATGAACGGATTTTATAGAGTGGCTGAATGTGGCCTTTCCAATGCAGATTAGTGTAATGATGCACAGGTAGGTACAAGGCAATGATAAAATCTATTACTGTAAACGAACTGCTTACCAGCCTCCAGATTCTACTGAACTCAAGCTTACTGAAAAAATCTTTGATTCCTTAATCTTGCTCTACGTCTTTAGGCTTCAAAGGTCTGGTGAACATAATCAAAATACATAACATTGAAAACTTTAGCATCTACATTACCAAGTTTCAGTTGTCAGTTAATCCCAGCAAACAGATTAATCAGTGAAATTTCAAAAAGATTTTCCCAAATCCATTACACCCAACAATTTAAAAACAAAACCATTTACCTGTACTATTTTCATTGAATGGAAGGAAACCCCGCCCCCCCGCAGGGATACATTTATATTCAAGGAACAGCTGATGGGAAATGCCTATGACGGTTTAGGTTACAAAGTATAACTGCCTAAAGACAGCTTAGGAAGAAAACAAATCTTTTATTTTCTAACTCTGGTTGGAAAAAGTTTCAGCGTATGGATAAGCATAAAAATATGTTTGTCATGTCTGGCTGTGCACTCTCAATGGGGAAATAACCTCTTTATGTACAAAGTAGATACACATCCATCTTCAGCATTGTCTGTGGTATTAAGACTTTCTGGAGAAGGAACAAGGGGGAAATGTCTAAAAAAGCTGCACTAATAAGATATGCTAAAAAAAAAAAAAAAAGCACTGCATTGAGGGCCGGGGGAAAAAACAATCACATGACAAAAAATTTCTCGTCCACATCACCAGATTACCTGTATTGTCATATTGTTCTCTTAGATAGGACCCCAGACTGAGAAATGTAATCTAGGGTTATCCTTAGAAACTGAGAGAGCGGTGTAGCCAATCATCAATATAAGTACAGCTTTAACACCAAGAGTTACATCTTTAAAAAAAAAGCATTCCCTTCCTTTACATACTGTTACAGGTGAATGGCCGATAACACTGTCATCAGTAAACACTGTTATTACACAGGAAAAAGGCTTGCTTTTCTATGTGGGGCACATATTAAGACACAGGACACGTGGTACGGCAGTAACATGCAATGACCTGGCTCTAAAAATGTGTTAATGTCATTTTAGTTACCTCAAAATTACATATATTTGTGTGTAGGAGTCAAACCATCGGAGTAATTAATACTTACACAGTAGTCATCTGAACGCCTGGCATAAAAGACCATTCATTAAACAAAGTGTACAAAAAAATAAAAGATTGACCTATAAAACATAAGTGTAAGGATGGACTTTATTAAAAAAAAAAAAAAAAACAAATTTTTGAGGACTACAACTTACACAGTAGTCATCTGAACGCCTGGCATAAAA
>NW_022103899.1:26774372-26786103 GCF_000313985.2 Echinops telfairi | reverse complement strand
TTTTTGAGGACTACAAATTACAAAGTAAAAGCAATGACTATGTAGAAACCTAATGAATACATTTTGTCTGGGCAGGAAAATAGTATCAAAGCTATTCATTTAACAAATTCACTCCGTTTATGCCACCAGTTAATGTTCTTATTACATGTTATCCCTTCAAGATGAACTTTGATTCCACGTGCCATATTCTTGGCTCCTAAGAATGGCACCTTAGAAAGGGGCGATCTCATTCTGTCTCTGGTGGCATTATTCCAGGTTAGTTTCTTTCAACCAAGAAAACCTTCAAAATGTTCACATTTAACATGAAGTCTCACTTTCCCCCGAAAATGTGGTCACATTGTTTTCTAATGACTACATACATAAGTGGGTAGCAGCAAGAACAAAAGCTGGAAATTAAAAAGCAGCCATTAAAATCGATGGACCAACCATACAGAATATTTGGCTCATGGCAATTTAAAAAATGGCAACTAGAGTCCGTCACTGGCCAAGATGCTTGAGTCATTATGGAATGCATCAAGAAATGGAAGCCAGTCCGATATGGCCAAGTGGAATATCTCATCACCACTGCACTTCATTCTTCTCAACAAATACTTCAAATACTCGAATCCAATAGTCAATTTATATTTAGAGTTTCAATTAAGAACATGCGGATCACTTAATGTCATTAACGACTTATGAGTTCAAAACTAACCAGTTATTTCCCATATTTGCACTTTTCTTATTAATCTATGTGTATGACTTTGAACGACAACTCTTTTTAGGTACATTTGAAAATGGTTGTAAGAAAATGAAAAGAACACTTAGTTTGCCTGGAAAGATCGTAACCCAAAGGAGATGTTGTTCAATGGGAAAAAAGCTCAACATTATTCTTCCTCCCTCTCCTGTCACGTATGATTTCAGAGACCTCGCTTTCAAGTGGTTCTCCACGGCTCCACTCGGGATGGAGCCAGCAAGCAAACACTGAATTTAAGGACGTCTGGGCTAACATTGCAAGAAAGTATATTCACATGCAAGGACTGGTCTGAACACTCAAGATTCATGTCAATAAGCAATTATATCTATGAGATTTCCACTGATGAATAGGGCTCTGGGCATAAACTGTGCCACCTCCACATTTCATACCAAATTATCACACAAATCATTGTCTTTTGAAACTTTGGATACTTTTACAGTTTAATTTGCCAACAGAATTTTTATAAGAAATTGTTTTTTTAACCAAATCATATCTTGAAAATGGTTTATATATAAAACCCAGGGAATAAAGTGAACTGTTCATTGTGGAAGGCCTTAAATTACATTACAGTAGAAAATACAGGAGGTAGAAGAGAACTGAAAAGACTAATGCAACATTAGATTCCAATCTATAGCTCCTGTAGCTACTTAAAACATGGTTTTAGAAATTAAACCCAACATTTCCAGTAACCATAGAAACAGTTAAAATAAAATTTGCCATGAAAGCCCTTATATCATGCTTGATACAGGGAGGTAGGAAGATGTAAAAACCAGGACACATGAGACATGACATTTTATCTACAACTCCTGTTTGCTTTACTGAGGACGTAGTCTCAGAATTCAGTCACCTTCTTCAGCTTCAGACTCCGATTCTAAAAAAGGGGAAAAATGCAGTCGTGAATATAACCAGTGTAGCACTTTGATGCATTTATTTTCTAAGAAATTTTAGTAAAATGACACTGCTCTGAGGACCCAGTATAAGAAAAAAACTTAAAATCCACACCTATGAGTTGTTTCCAGAATTCTTTAATCTTTAACCTCAGCTGCTGCGGAGCTTTCAGCTGAGCCACCGCAACATTGCAACATGAAAGCCTAGCTGCTCTCCCTGACTTAAGCAATGACTACCTGCAGAGCTGTTGTGAGGGAACAAACATCTATGTCCTGGGCATAAAACAGCACCAGGATAAACGGATACACGTAGTTATGTTAACATGAGAGGGGGATTCACAAAGTGTGTTGAGTTTGGGCCATTATCTTCAAAATTAATGTTTTCCCCATAAACTTTCCAAGACCTTGCATTAGTCTTCAGACACTGAAGGGAAAACACACACACACACAAAGGGGGTAAAACTTACCTTCTTCAGCATTTTTGAGCCACTCCACAAACTTTTTCATTTGCTCCAGGAAGACACTTTTCCCCTTTGCAACATGGGCATCCTTATACCACTTCAGAATGGGCTCTTCACTCAGGACTTCAGCTATTAAGGAGAGGGTGATCATTACACACTGGGGGGGGATTCTGACAAAACCTGGAGACAATTTTGATCGTCACACTCAGGAGAGGGGGAGGGGGTGGGGATGCTACTGCTATGTAGCTACTGGGACCAGGGACGCTGCCCAACACCTTATGATGCACAGGACAAGAGCACACTATGAAGAATGATCTGGCCCAAAGGGTGCTGAGGCTGTTAAAGGATCAGGAAATTTTGACTAAGAAATTAATTTTGTATGTGAAATGAGAACCTTAACAAATGGATAATGAAAAATGAAATCTCTAAAACCTGTTCCTAAATAATCTGAGTGTGTGGCTGAGGTTAGTAGTAGTATAGTGAGTGGGCTCCAAGAAACCAAACTGAGCTGACGTTTAGGAGCACGTCATACTTAAAAGCTCAGGTCTCCCAAACTTTCTCTAACAACAAATGAACCAGACAGAACCACCTGAAACCAGGGAAGAGGAACACTACATGTACACATACAAACTACTCATGGGGGCTGCGTATGTGACACGAAACCAAGAGTAGCACCCCCAACCACAGCACACTGCCTCGAGGGCAAGTTCCCAAGAGATCTTCATGCTTAAGAGTTGAGTTCTTTTAACAGTTGTCCGTTTAAATGCACCCAATTAATCAGAGAATCCAGTCCTAGGACTGGAGTAAATAAAAATAATAAAAAATATATTTCAGGGAGTGGATAAGCATGCAACTATTTATTTAAATTATTCAAGTTTTTGTTACCATATATACTCAAGTATATGCCAACCTGAATATCAGCCGAGACACCCAATTTTACAAAAAAAAAACTGCATTAAAAATGTGCTAAAAAACTCAGCTTACACACGAGTATATACAGTGTATGCATTCACAAAAATTCAAAACTGAAATTACCTTTATAAAAAAGCACCACTATTTTCTGGAAGGCTTTCATGAAATGAATGTTGTCATAGCAATACTCCTGAATCTTCAGTAACAGAGTCAGCTCAGACTGACCTTGAGTAGTGAAGGCAGCAAGTAGAGGGCTGTATTGCTTTTACAGTAACAGGAGAAAAGCTTTAGTCAAACATCACAGTGACTATCCTTGACATCACCCCTAAAATACAGAACACAACTACTTCCCTTTGTAATTACTATGGACTAGAAACTGATTTAGTTTATTAATGAAATTGTTTAGAATTAAACATTTTAATAAAAATTGTGAATCTGAACCAAAACTACTTAGCATCTGAGTCAAGTAAGTGCTACACAGATGAACACAGTGCCAATTATTTTAGAGAGAAAGAGTGCTCCCAGTTTTTAATAATCCCTTCAAAAACAACACAATTCAGATCTATTTTAAACATGTATTTAAACTGGTTGTGAACCAAAGAAAGCCCAGGTCAACTTTAAACTGTTATCAATAATAATTATCATTGCTCTATTGTCTGTGTGTGGGGGGGTGGGGAGTGAGTTATCCCCAAGAACCTAAAAACCACCAAACCCCCTCATTTGGACTCACAGCAACCCTAAATGACAGAGAAGAAGTGATCCACATGGTTTCCAATATTGTAAATTTTAGGGGAAGCGACTGATGGATTTAAACAGCAATGGCCAGTTTAACAGATTCAAAGCCACCACGGCTCAGTCCAGGAATCCCAGGATATGGTATATCCTACCCTACTAGAAAAGAACAGTGATAATCCTCTCCTCCCCACTTCAGAGGCGAGCACAGCTCTGTTGAGGCACAGCACTAGTACCTTCAAGTGCTTGATGGCTTGCTCTGCTACAAGCTCCTCTTTTTTGTTCCATTCCACAGTGCTCATCACACTTGACCAGATTATTCCGATGACAACTGGTTCTGGGATGTTGTTTTTTTTCATCTCCTCCTTGACGTATAAAATTATCTGCCAAAGAACTCAAGTTTCATTATAGAAGTCAGTTTTGACATGTACAGACTTCCCACATATCAAATTTAGACCTTCGACAAAGGGCAAAAAGCCCCTTTCCCTACGAGGACCAGACTGTAGGGGAAACGGCGGCCTGCTGAGGCGAAGGATGAGCACATGTAACTGTCACAACAGAGGAGAGCCAAGCTGACACAGCACCGTATGCACAACTAGCGTTGTTCTGACCCAGTACACACCGTGCCATTCGTTACTGTCAGCTATGTTGTCAATGTGCAAACACGGGATGATTTTTTTACTATCGCCACAAATGTGAAATGTAAGGTAAGTAGGTGAGTAGTGGCATATCCACATATGCCTAAAGACTTTTAGAAAAAAGCAAAGTTCTAGTTCAACATTCCGTAGCTATTATTTCAAACTCATGCTAGTGAAATTCTTAACATACCAAGTAAAAAATTGTTTCGCATCAACGTAAATCACACAGAGAAGGTTTAAATAAAAATATCTTACATCCTTAAACGGATCACCACGGGACATCTGTTCCTGAAGTTCTTTCTGGAGCTCCTTCCGAGCTCCTATGGTTTGCTGGTTACGAACATATTCTGAAAGCTCTTTCAAGCCTGCCTCAGTGAAATACTTTGTGAAGTGTTCGACGCTTTGCTTATTGGCAGGAAAAAGTTCCTGAAAGGGAGAATTCAATCTTGTTAAGGATTTTAAAAGCACCTTCCCTCTTTTAAAGATTTTAAAATTAAAAAGGTTTCCCTCTTTACATTTGTCTTAAGTATTGGCAAGAAAAATTCACAAACCATCAGTCTATTGTCCATGCTGACTTTCCTAAGACTGGCAGCTACTGCATTGATGTCTTTCTCATTTATCCACGACTTGAAGAGCTTCACGGCAAACGCAGCTGAGACCCCTGCAAAAGAAGAGCAAGTACACTTCTGCTTTCCCTTCCTCGTGGGCTCTCAAATTCTCCTCCAAGTTCAACCACAAGGGATTACTTTCTACCACTGCTTACAACGTCACCACTCAGTCTTTTCTATTTGCTAGTTGTGTGTTCCAGGGTTAATTACATTGCCTTCTAGTGTGTAAATTAAGAGCAACAGCTTCTATTACCTACCAGGGGTGTCCTAAGAATTAAAACACGGCCCTGTCAAGTATCAAGTACTTGACAAAATAGCTTTTCATTATTGTGCAGAATTTACCTACTGAAACTACAACAGGGAAATGACTTACATTCATAGCTTGACACTTTCCTAATCCATCTTTTTCTATTAAATATATTCCCAAAGCATTCCTCTCTTTACTTTCATTTCTCTATTCACATCTTATCTGGACCTTGGCTATTTTCGTGTATTTGAAGTCACTAACCCCGAGTGCCTACAGTACACATGGAATGTGAATTTACCTACTTTATGGACAATTAAACTAGAACTACACTAACTTCTACGTCAATTCATCTTTCACATGCTCTTTACCCCACCACAGCTAAACACCATCCTTGACAAATTTTGATTACCTTCTTTAACCAAATTCTCATTATAAAGGCTGTTAAGAATGGATGCATTCAGTGTTCCATTAGCCAGAAGAACACCAGTCAACATAGCCAGCTTGTTCCTCTCTGATTCGGAAAAACCCTTTAAGAACAGAAGCAGCTGTAAAAGTAAATGAGTAAGAGTTAAAAGAGCAATAGCCTTGCTAAAAGACATGGTAAAAGGCATTCTGTATTGGTTAGAAGTGTGAGCGCCGAGGCCCAATCACCTAAGTTGGCATCTCAGTGATTAAAACTGACGAGCTGGGGGAAGGCTGTGGACATGTTACTTAATCTCCGTGTGCTTTGGTTTCTTCATATGTAACATATGCATAATAAAACTCGCCTAACGGGGTTTTTGTAAAATATGAAAGTAATTAATATAACAGTGCCCGATACCTGAATAAATGCAACTACTGTATTCCTATAACCAGATATCCTGTGCATAATATACCAAACGAAAGCACTGCCATCGAGCAGATGCAGACTTTTTCAGATGCTGATTTACAGTGACCTTACATGACAAAGTGGAAGTGCTCCTGTGGGTTTCTGAGACTAACTCTTTACCAGAGAGTAAAGCCCCGTCTTTCTCAGGCAGAGCAGATGGCGCTTTTGAGCTGCTAGCTGAACATGCAGCGAACAGCCCAACACCTAACCACTATGCCAGCAGGCCTCCCACTTCTAATATAAATAGACTTCAAACGTTTGTAGAAAAATAAAACATAATGGAATTTTTGAGACCCTCTCGCATTAGAATATACCATAGATGCACTCAACAACAAATATGCTACATCTCTCTTAGGTATTTCGCTCAGATCCTCTAAACCAGTGGTTTCGCAACTTTCCTCATGCCGCGACCCTTTCATACAGGTTCCTCATGTTGTGGTGTCCCTCAACCATAAAATGATTTTCGTTGCTACTTCATAACTGTCATTTTGCTACTGTTATGAATTGGGCGACCCCCTGTGAAAGGGTCATTCGACACCCCCCCCCAAGGGGTCGCAACCCACAGGTTGAGAACCACTGCTCTAAACAAACCCCATTCACCTCCTTCTGCTTATAAGCCCTTTCTCCTTTGGACTGAGCTAAGAAACAGTACTTTATAATAAACAGAATGGTACGCCCCCAACCTTTTCTTTCCCACAAAGCATATTGTCCTTCATACCTTTTTAACTTCATCTTCAAAACCTTTTTCCAGGTATTTGTAGCGCCTGATCAACTTGTTAAAAACCTAGAAGGAAAATGATATACTTCAAATAACTTCCTATGTGGACAGATGCTAGATCCCTAAAAACACCCAGGCCATGGCCATAGAGAACTTTCCCACATTATATGATATAGCAAAAAGTAAATTTCCCACAGGATGTAGCAGCATTTTATGAGCCGTCCAACTCAACTGAGAAAGGTTTGTCAATTCCGGAACCCTGCACAATGCCAAGACTGTTAATAGTTTCAAATAGCCACCTCTAACAGATTGTCACTGTATATTAGTGGACAAATTATTGATAAAATATGACATTTATCCATTGTAGAACAGTGACAAAACACTATTATATGGTTTTATACTGCCTAATAGGACAAAGACAACAATTTCCAGGGTAGATGCATTTAAACTCTTTGCTTACAATCATACAAATATAACTATGAAACATCGAAGAGATTGTTATGCTTAATTTGCCTAAAACTCATTCACCTTTAAATAACTATGTAGAATAATTCAACTACGGAAACCATAACAATGAACTGGTTCTCCTTTTTTTCCAGTAGAGACTTGTTTGGTTGATATTTACCGATTTGATTGGGATTATACTTTTTTTTCTTTTGGTTCTAACTTTTGTACCTGGTATTTTCCCCCAAAATGGAGTAATTTCATAGGAAGACAAGAGTCGTTTGTTCTTTTTTCACTCAACATTTTTGATGTTTTAATTCATTTTACTAAGTTTACAGTATCCTCAAACTGTCAGCTTCACACTATAAAATGTAACATTAATGCATAAATTCCTTTTACTTTTCAACATACAACCCAAGAGCAGAGTATGCCCTATACATTAATTAGAATGGAGAGAAGCTAGCTAATAATAAACTATGAAAAGCTAACTAAAATTAAAGTAACCAAAGATTTACCTGAGCAAATGCTTGCATGGTTTCAAGGTCTTCTTGTGCTGCAAACACACAGACATCTGTACGCATCATGTCATCTGCCAGTGTACCACCTGGGGCTAAGGTACATTAAGAAAAAATTGGATTGACCTTAATTTTCAATTGGTCACCACCTAAATATACCTAGATTTTCATTCACCACTTGTCTGCCAGTTTGTTAGACTGGGGTGGCTTATGTGTTGCTGTGATGATTAGGGCTCCATTACTGGCATTTTTAACACTAGCAGGGTCACTCAGAGTGATCATAAAGTAGTTCAAGTAAATACCAGAAATGAAGTCAAAGAGCTGAACACAGAATTTCAAAGGGCAGCTCAAGTAGACAAAGTGTAACAAAATGTGCAAAGACCTGGAGTTAGGAAACCAAAAAAGGAAAAACATTCTCAACAGATCTTAACCTGAAAGAACTCAAGAAAAAACACCCCAAGTCTCAAGGTGCAACACTGAAAAATTCTATGGGCAAAATATTGAACAATGTAAGAAGCATCCAAAGATGGGACTGAAGAGTCAACATTCTACTATTTTCAAGAGGAAGTTATGAGCAAGAACCAATAGTGTGAGGGAAGAAGTTCGGGCTGCACTGAAAGCATCAGCCAAACACAAGGCTCTAGGAATGATGGAATACCAAGTAAAAGGTTTCAATAATCTGATAAAAGTAATGGGAGCAATTTACTCATCTAGGCCGGGAAATCTGGTAGACAGCTACTTGGCCAACTGACTGGAAAAGAGCCACATGTGCACCTAATTTTGAAGAAAGGTGACCCAACAGAATGTGAAAATTACAGAATGTCATTGCTATCACATGCAAGTAAAATTTTGCTGAAGATCATCCAACAACAGTCTCAACAGTACATTGACAGGGAACTATCAGAGATGCAGACCAGATTCAGAAGAGGATGTGTAACAAAGGTCATCACTGCTGATGTCAGAGGATCTTGGATGAAAGCAGAGAACACCAGAAAGATGCTTACTTGTGTTTTACGGACTATGCCAAGGCAATTCAGCTGTGCGGACCCTAACAAGCAACAGACAGCAATGAGAAGACTGGGGATTTCAGAACACTTCATTGCACTCATGTGAAACCTGTACATGGACCTAGAGGCACTTGTACAAACAGAAAAAGGGAAAATGCATGGTGTAAAAATCAGGAAAGGCCCTCCGATCATATTTATTCAATCTGTATGCAGAGCAATTAGTCAAAGAAACTAGATTGCAAGAATGTGGCATCAGCATTGGAAGAAGGCTTATTAACAACCAGCCATTAGCAGATAACACAACCTTGCTTTTTGAAAGTAAAGACCAAGGATTGCGATCATCAATATCGATTATAACTCAATAAAGAAAGTAACATTTCCATAGCTGGACCAATAGGTACAGGATAAATGGAAAAAAGATTGATGTTGCCAAAGATTTCACCTTGGATGGATCCACAAAGGAGGCCCATGGAAGCAGCTGTCAGACCAAATGACACATTTCATTGGGTAAAATACCTTGGAGTGCCAAAAGAGTAAGTGAATCTGTCTTGGAAGAAGTACACCTAGAATGCTTCTTAGAGGCAAGGATGGCAATATTTGGTCTCACGCATGTACTTTAGACATGTTACCAGGAGAGACTGTCCCTACAGAAGACTGTCCTTGGTAAAGCAGAGGGGCAGTGCAAACCAGAGGAAAAACCCTCGACAAGGTGGGGTTCACATGTGGCTGCAACAATGGGCTCAGACCTAGGAGCAATTAGCAGGATAGCGCAGGACGTGGCAGTGTTTCAGTCAGCTGTGCACAGGGCTGCTGAGTGGGAAATGACTGGAGTACCTAACAGCAACAAAGACTGTCATAAAACTCTTAGGAGATAAACTGAAAGCAAAGCCAGCTGTCAGGGATTTGGCTGTATGCTTCAATATGCCTAAGGAAATGAAGCAATTTACAAATTAAAAAAAAAAAGCATTAACAACAGTATTATAAATCTATGAAAATATAAATCTTCCACCTACTTAGAAAATGAAAACTATAAACTGATAACACAATACAAGAAATACTGATTAGACTAAGTATTAGAGTTTTGATTCCAGCATAGCTGGGATAGCTATGGTTCAGGGTCAATACAATGCTACTTATATAACATGTAGAAATAGGGTTTCTCCAGTAACTAGGTAAATTCAAAATTGGGGGGGGGGGGATGGTGGGGTGGTGGCACAGAGCACAGATGTTGCAGGGACTTAAGCATCACACAGAAGTCATCCTCAAAGATTACAATCTACTAGATTCTGCTACACACTATGACTTAGGAAATGGAACAATAGAGAAAGTTTGTCTAAGGGGATATAAAAACACAATCAAATTCTAATTTTGACAATTTATTCATATCCAGGATTCTCAATTCCACACATCACAAAGTCCACACTTACCCAGCATCCCACCGGCCACCAGTATGTCAAAGAGTGTTTCTGCATATCGGCGGTAGTCAAGTTTTGCTCCAGAAGCATCAAGAAACTTAGCTACTGCTTCTAAATCAGTACCAGTTTCAGTTAAGCCTTGAATAATACAGTCTTGAAACTGAGTAGGGTCAAACCTCTCTTTTTCATCTGGGGAGAGAATTCAAAACATTTAGCTTTAAAAGATTTACTCAAATGTCAGAATACCACCTTATAAAGCTGCAATTGCACTCACAATTTCATTTGAGAAATTAATATAAATGCAAGCTAGATTACCCAAGACATACATACAACACAATCAACAACACAGGAGACTGAGTATACACCTAGTCAATTTGTGCCCTCAAGTAATAAAAGCAGTATGGTTTAGTCAGAAGAATATTACAGACTTTTCTTCTGCCTTTTTAAACAAGCCTCATCCATGAGCTAAATGTGGAGGCCAGGAGGGGCTTTTGACAATTTCTACCTTTAATGCTTCCCCACTGCCTTAGATTTTCTGAAATTGAAGCCATCCTCAAGTATGCCTCAAACAAGCATTGCGAGCTGTGTTGGCATGTTGACTCAAGGCCATTGGTTCAAATCCACTACCTACTTTGCACAAGATGAGGCTTTCTACTCCTGTTGAGTCTTAGACACCCTATAAAGGGCTGCTATACATTGAAATTGACATGGCCTGCTTATCCCTCTCTAAACTTTACTTAGCTAGGTTTTGCCCAAACAATGGAACTCTTTGGTTCTTTTCTAATATTGAAAGCATTTTCTTTTTTTCAAATATTAAATGACAGTTTCTACACCTAGATTAATTATCTTCATTTGTACCCAGGACCATGGTGATTAAAGGAGCCCTGGTGGCCCGGTTGGGTAAGCGCAAGGTTGATGGTTCAAGCCCACCCGCAGCTCTGCAAGATGAAGATGAAGGTGATTTATAGCCTTGGAAACCCTGCCTAAGGTTTCTATGGCAGTGGATTTTTTCTTTGGGGATGGGCTTAGAGTTACAGACTCATTTGCTAAAGACTTTCTTGGTTGTAATACTGAAAATTCTGTGCCCTGGGAGCCCCCTCAGACCCACAACGATCAGGATGGCATGTCATCCTGCATCCTACCCCAAACTCTCACCAACAGCTAGGGATGTGTCACCTCTGTCTGGAACCTGAAACTGACATCACTTTCTGATCCTAACAATAATAGTTACTGCTACTTATATAAAGGTGATTATCATCAGTAACCTATACTCAGAGGATACGGACTTTCCCTCAGTAGTGCTGAAGTGTTCTTGGTTTTTAATTTCTGTAGGTGTCCCCCAGCAAACTTACTGGCCAAGTCCAAAAGAACATGGGCAGATTAGAATAAATCTCTCTGTATCTCCATCACCTCCAAGAGGGACCAGGGTCAGAGATTACAGAAGACTCTCAAGGTGTTTGCCACTTAGTGTACAAAATATACAGTTTGGGTAACTGATATTAAAGAGTTTTAAGGAGGAGTTTTGAAACTAATTGTGGTAGCAACT
>NW_022103899.1:26766606-26771454 GCF_000313985.2 Echinops telfairi | reverse complement strand
AGGAGGAGGGGAAAGACCCACCCCCGCTCCGCACGTCTCTTATCGCGAGACCTCGTGCCTCGGCCCCTCCCTCGCCCAGCCCCGCCCTGGTCGGCCCAGCCTTTCTTTGGGGCTCGGGGTGGGAAGGTAGCGAAACAGGCGGGGAAGAGGGTTCTCAAAGCTTCCCTATTCCCTTTTGGGGTTCTAGGTTTCTCCAGACGCTTATGTTAGAGGAGTCCGTCTTCCACTGCCGCGTGACTCAGCCTCTGGGTCAGCACGTGGAGGGATTGGAAGATCGAAGTTGCCCCCCAGTCTCGAGGAAGTTGGTCCCGTCCGCCTCGGGCGCCGGAAGTCGAAGCCCGAGGGGTGGGTGGGCGGACGCTCGGGAGCCTTCGGGGACCTGGCGGAACCCAGCTCCCGGGGCCTTTGGCGCTGGCGTGAAGGAAGCCACGCCTCGCCTCCCCGCCTGCCTAGCTCCGGCCCTAGCCGGCTCGGGCCGGCGTTGCTCAGCTGGCTGGGTGGGGTCTTGCACGGCAGGCAGAGTTCCGAAGGGAGATCCTGCCTGTCTGCTGCTTTTGGCCACTCCTTGCAGTAGTGGTTGTCGGAAGCAAGTCCTTGGAGAAGATCAGCATCCCCGGGAGAGTTTCTGAAATGACAGAAACTCTTGTGGGGAGAGTTTCTGTTGCGAGGCGCCAGTGTGCATTTCGATCAACTTCCAGGTGCTGCTGCTCAGGTACTAACAACACTGAGAAGCTCTCAATTAGAATGTTATTTTCAATGAGGCTGGGGATAAGACCAAAGATCAAACTCACGGCTGTGGAGTCCATTCTGACTCACGGTGACCTTCCAGCGACCTTACAGGACAGTATATCTACCCCTTTTCATTTCCAAGACTTCAAATCTTTACGGGAGTGGACAGCCTCAACTTGTCCCCGAAGTACAGCTGTTGGGTTCTAATCGCTGACCTTGTGGTTAGCGGAGGTTAATGGGCCCCTTTCAGATAAGGCCGTGCATGTGAAAAGCACTCTGGATAGATTTTAGGAAACACGACACAGCGTTCCCAGGATCCAGCCTGCTGTTTTTATTAGCTGAGTTTGTACCTTAGTCATTTGCCTCCTCCTCCCCAGAGACATTTTTAAATCAGGCGTTCTCTTTTCAAACATTTTGGAAAAGATACTCTTCATTGATTTCTTTTCTTTGGCAAAGAAAGAAATCTACTCCCCACCTACTCCCCTATGAAAAATTACTTTCTTAGACCTCTTTCCTGATACTGTCATATCCGGTGATTCTTTCTGCAGCCTCTGAGCACTTAGTGCAGTGGTTCTCAACCTTCCTAATGCCATGACCCTGTAATATAGCTCCTCTCCTCGTGTTGTGGTGACCCCCCCAACCATAACATTATTTTCGTTGCTATTTTATAACTGTCATTTTGCTACTGTTATGCATCAGGTGACCCCTGTGAAAGGGTTATTTGACCCCCAAAGGGGTCGTAACCCACAGGTTGAGAACCGCTGATTTCGTGTTACCCGCAAAACCAAACCACCAAGGAGCAGATTCTCACATATCCTGCTACTCGGCTCTTGCAAACTTCGCTCCAACTGTCCTGGTTACCTCACTTAAAGCATCAAACGAGAAACCCCCTCTTCCCACCTCCTTAAAGAAGAGTCACTTGACCTTACAGGACAAAGTAGAACTGTCACATTCGGTTTCTACAGCTATTTGTAAAAGCAGGCTGTCATACCTTTCCTCATCCAACTGCCTGGTGGTTAGACCGCATTCGTTTCTTTGGTTGGCAGCCCTGTCACGGGGCATCCCTCTGAATGCTCCTTTGTATGTGCTGACTCATCTCTCGGTGCCCACACCCTTCTCTTTTTAGTCATACTTTCTTCAGGGCAATCTGACACATTCCTAGGCATTTAACTTTTATATCCTTTTAGAAGGTCCCCAAATCCATGTATTGAACCATTAAACATCTGTTGAGTCCTGTGTCTGTTTGGTCCAAGCTGAGGCTAGAACAATGGGATAGGACTGAGGACAAAACCTGCCCGGTCAGGGGATCTGGCTACTGTGGTAGGAGGTGTGTGGGGAGCAGGGAGAAGTAGAAGTTGAGCTCTAACACCAGTTTGTCTCCTAGATGCCCACTCTCACTGTCCAGAGTCTCCTCTGGAATACCGAATGTTTTACTCACTGACATCCAAACGGTGCCAACTCATAGTGAGCCTAAAGGACAGTGTAGAACTGCCCCCATGAGTTTCCAGACTGTATGTGGTAGTTATATAATCTCCTGTCAACTTGAGGAAGGGGTGGAGTCTGGCCTGTCAATCAGGATATAGCCAATGAAGCCTCTGGGTGGGCATGGCGTTCTCCTGAAGTGTATTAGTCTGGGTAGACTAGAGAAACAGATTCGTAAATACGCATATGTGTAAGAGTTTTACATACAAGAGGAATTGAACATTGAGAAAACATTCCAACCCAGTCCAGATCAAGTCCTTAAGTTCGATATTAGCCTGTATGTCCAATACCAATCTATAAAGTCCTCTTCAGACTCACGATACACATGCAATGACACCGAATGCAGGAGGATCACAGACCAGTGGGTAAAAAGTCTTTGGATCTAGTGGTGTTGTAAGCATCTCAGTGCTGGCAGAGGTCTCTACGTGCTTCTTCGGCTTCAGGGGTCTGGTTGCATTAGGGTAGGTCCATGTTGCTTCTCCAACTTAGGGCACTAGTGTTGTTCCATGTGTCTGGTCAGCTGCAATGTCTCCCAGGGAGTGGCAGAGGGAGAAGTGTCTCCTGCCTCTAAGGAGGAAGTACCGGATTTCCCAGAATTCTCAGGAGAAGGCCATGCCCACACAGAAGCCTCATTGGCTATGATCTGATTGACAAGCTAGACTCCACCCTTACACTCTTAATCCTCAAATTGACAAATGATTATATATCTACTACAAGCCGATTCTGGAAACTCCTGTATTCCTCCCTGGAGGTGGGAGTCTCTGCTTCATCTAACTGCTGACAAGCCAGACGTGCTATGCTGATGGAGCCAGAGAGCCCTGGAGTTGGAGGAGCCACATGGAGACCCACGCCAGCTTCCAGATGCTACCACCGCCACTGGATCCACAAGACTTTCACCCACTGGCCTGTGATCTTTCTTCTATTGCATGTGCTGCATTAGTCTGAAGAAGAATTTATAATCTGCTGACGGACATATGGGCTAATATCAGATTTATGGACTTGACCCGGACTGGGTTGGGATGTTTTCTTAGTGTACAATTGCTCTTTGATATCAAGTTCTCTCTTACACACATGTCTCTGGATTTGTTTCTCTAGTCTACCCAGACTAACACACGGTAACTGTTTAAGGGAGTACACGCCCTGTCTTTCTCCCGTGGCTCTGTCGGTGGTTTCAAACAGCTGACTCTGGATCACACACAGCCCAGCGTTAAACCCTGTGCTATGAGGGTGCCTAGCACACATGTTAGTACTACTGCTTACCCTGCTCCCAAACTAGTTTTCACTTGTGAGGTTCCGTAAGAAACGACAATGCCTCACTAATGAAAGTTATAGCTTCATTTAGATAACGTGTGTGTGTATACATACATACATATCAGGCACTCTTCTGAGACTTTACATATGAACTCATTTAATCCTCAAAATTACCCTGTGCTCTAAATTTGACCCGCTATTAGACATTACTATGACTCTCATTTTATAGGTGGGGAACAAACAGAGAGGTCCAGTAAAAGGCAAAGCCACATCTGAACCCAGGCGGTCTGGCTCCGACCGCCTGAATGCATTGTCTCAGCACCACGGCTTTACTTGGTTACGCAGCACGTTATTCGTTGAGCTGGAGACTGATTGGGATTCAGAGATGACAATTCAGACCCATGCCCTCATAAATCTTATTTTTGACATATTTTTCAAATCATCTTTTTTTTCCAGTACCATCTTAGTTTTGGCGTTTTTTTTTTTAAAGTTTTGGCTTTTTATCATCTCTAATTAACTGAAACCTTAGCAAAAATTTCCTAACTGCTCTATCCTTTTCTCTGCACTTCTAGAGTACTCTTCCCAAAGGCACCCTTAGCTTCCACTGAGAACCACCCAGGGATAATTGAGTGGTTTTCAACCTGTCGTTACCATCCTTTGTGGAGTTTACAGTCAATTTTTGACCCAACACGGTATTAAAGTTAGAAAATTATTTTCTAAACAAGTTTATTTATAAATCATATATAATCTAAAGTTCTGAATTAGAGGAGATGTAACGTTATTTGTCTCGTAAACTCATTCTCACCTGCATTCTGATGTGTGCTCCTAAATGGGAAGCAGGTGGGGCTGTTGGGAATTATACAAGACAAACAGCCCATTTGTCCTCTACTTTGGGGTGTGCTGGGTAATGCCCTTGGATCCCTTGAATCCTTAGACCATTAGCTGGCAATGAGAACAACCTTTCCGTCAGGCAGAGTGCAGTAGAAAGTGGATTACTACCACTCCCCTAAACAGTCTCCCCCCTTCAAACCCTCCCAACCTCCCCCCACCCCCCAAAAAACGACACCAAACTCACTACCATTGAGTTGATGCCAACTCATAGGGAGCCTAAATAGCCCAGGGAGGTGCAGTGTCCCTTTAGGGCCTTGTGTGAGTGTGCCCTTAAAGGAAATTGGGGTACGGGGGTCACATAGTCACAAAACCCCCACTGCCTTGGTCAGAGGGCCCTGAACTTGTGTGGAAAGCCCTTGTGACCCAGTCATGTCCCCATTTCCATTTCTTTTTTTTTTCTTTTAACATTTTATTAGGGGCTCATACAACTGTTATCCCAATCCATACACACATCAATTGTGTAAAGCGCATTTGTACATCGTTTCTCAAAACATT
>NW_022103899.1:26763858-26765101 GCF_000313985.2 Echinops telfairi | reverse complement strand
GGAGCCCAGGTGGTGCTGTCAGGTAGACTGGCTTGCTAACTAAAGGGTTACGGGAGGGGGACCAGGCCGCCTCCTCTGTCAAACTGGGACCACTGAGCAGTGGTCCAGGGAGGAAACTGAGGCTGTGTCCCCCCAGATATCTACATGTATGGGCTACTAGAGTCTGAACGGACTTGAAGGCAGTGAGGTTTTGTTATTTATTAGTCTGTTCATCAGGGAGCCCTGGTGGCTCAGGGGTTAAGCCATCAGTTGCTAACAGAAATGGTTCAAACCTACTAGCTGCTCCGAAGGATAAAGATGTGGCCGTCAGCACATCTGTCAAGATGTACAGCTTTGGGACCCTAGAAAACAAACTCACTTGACACGAAGCCGGTTCCCACTGATGGTGACCCTTTGACCTCACGTAGAGTTTCCCAGACTGCAAATCTTTCAGGGAGCACACAACCTCATCTTTCTCCTGTGCAGTGATTGGTAGGTTTTAAACCATCAACCTTACAGCTGAGTCCAATATTTGACTCATACCACCCCCCAGGGCTCCTTTGGAAACCCCAGGTGTCGATTGTATAGGGTGGCTATGAGTCAGAATCAATTCAGTTGTTGCAGGTTCAAATAAATGACAGCCACTATAATGTCTTGAAATTTAGAAGAGCCTTTTATTTGGTGATAACTGCGACTCCTTGATTGCAGTCCCGAGTGGACATTTCAGTCCATCTTTAAAGGCAAACACTCATTTATCATTTGTTTAGGACTTAAGCAAGCGTGGACAGAAGCAGAAAGCAAAATTAATGTTATTATTCTTTAGAGTTAGGGAGCATGACAGGGTGCAGCATTGATTATAAAATACTAGTTAATACAATAAAAATAGTAATATCCTGGCTACAGCATCAAAAATACCAATATTATTAATTACCATGTTCTGATCTCGAGAACATAAGGGTACATTCTAAAATCAATACTAGTGGGACTTTCTGAGATGGGTAGGGGAAGCAGGCAGGTCATTCAGCAGTCAACAAGGTGATGTTACAGTGGCTAGTGCTAGTCTGCTCACAGTAGCAATGGATGGCTACCTTTTCACCTACACTGTAATTCTTGATGGCAATGGCTATTTCATTTTAGTACTGTCTGAGTATAGCAAGCAACATGCTTTAATAAATATGGCTGGATATGATAAAGCCAGTTATTGATTAAAAAATCATTTTATTGGGGACTCATACAACTCTTATCAATCCATACACACATCAAT
>NW_022103899.1:26749957-26762209 GCF_000313985.2 Echinops telfairi | reverse complement strand
TACAACCCTGACCCTCATATCCCATGGTTCCTGGGTTTGGTTTGAAAGCTCGGTGTGCCCTCCCAGTTAGTTGGCCTCATAATATGTTTAGTGCACCTGTTCTGCCTTCTCACTTGTTGCCTGGCTGAGTGTGAGCAGTGGTTCGAGTGGGTGTGGTGTCTTTGAAGCTTAAATGCAGTCAAAGAGCTCTGGTGATGTAGTGGCCTTTGCATTGAACCACTAGCTAGAAGGTTGGAGGTTCAAACCCACTAGCTGCTCTATGAGAAAAAGACGAGGTGTCTGCTCCTATCAAGATTTACAGCCTCAGAAACCCACAGGGGCAGTTCTACTCCTCCCCTAGAGGATCCCTGTCCTGCTTGCTGGGAGTGAGTTTGCCCTCTGTAACTCCCACCACATGACTCCTTCCTGCACGAAGCTCAGAAAGAAGTTCGGGGTAGACACTGATAGGATTTGTGAGTCATTGTGAGCAGTAGTCCTTGAGATGTTGGGTATAAAATGAGCCCTCTGAGAAGGGAGTGTGCGGTGGGGGTAAGGCCGGGAATTTCACTACAGGCAAAAACCAGAGTGGTGTGTGCTCTCTGGACCTGAGGCCCCTGCCCAGTGAACTCCCTGGATCTAGAAGACAGCTGTGATATCAGGGGAGCCCCAGTAGAACCAGGAGCCAGAACATGAAGCAGAAAGGGGGACTTCCCCGCCTATGGAGCAAGTAAAGCTGCATGCTTTGGGGCTGAAGGCTGGCTTGTGGGTGGGGTGAATCCAGGGGGAGGTGGGTTTGCTGACCCAGGGAGCTTGCGCTGAAAGCCCATAGGGTCGAGGCTTACAAAAAAGTGGCATGCCCTGTGAGCATTTATTAGCAGCCCCGAAGGCACTTTGTAACATGTCCTGAAGAACAACTGTCTCGAGTGTTTCTCATTTGCAGTACAACCTGGGAACTTCCTTCACAAACCCTGTAAGAGTGAATTTTGTGTGTAGGTTCTGTGTGGCTGTTGCAACAAATGTTCGACTCCAGATGAGAAAGCAGAGCATACTAGTTAAGACAAACCGGTCTGGCTTGAGCATCCTGCTCTTTCAAAGTCTATCTACCTGGGAGAGCAAAGACACTGGGAGCTTCAGGGGGAGTGAGCCGATGTGAAGCTCAGAAAAGGAGGGTAAGAATGGTGGCACACCTTGAAGAGCGTGATCATTGTCACTGACTTGTACCCATGGAAACTGTGACGCTGGTAGATGTCTGAAATGAATAGGTATGGTGAAAGGATATTAAAAAGTTGGTCTGTGTTGTGCTGGGCATATTCTCAACAACAATTAAATAAAACAGAAGTCACAGGTCATGCACACAAAGGAGGAGCAACTCCAGTGTATAGGAATTGTCATCTCCACATAGATTTGTCTTGAAGTACTTTTCAGAGTCTCCTAAAACCTTTACAAGGTACAGTGAGCTTTCCATTTTAATTTTAGATCCAAATCTGTTAAATGTCATTCTGTTCCTCACATCTTACACATACCGTTTCTTTCAGTTGCTGACTTAAATGGTTTCAATAGTTGCACTAATCAAGACATGCAAACTGAAAAAAATCATATAATTACTTAATAGTTTAGTAAAATTTGGTAAATAGGTAATTCTTTTAAAAGGCTTATTTCCCCCCTTCTCAGTAAACACACAACATTATTTAGGTTTTAGAATAAGCTGAATAGTCAGGGTTGGGGGGCGGGGCTCAAGAAACCACTTTTCTCACTCCACATCGAAACGATGACAGGACCAGGGGCAGCTTGGCCACTGTACTTACTCAGAAAATAGTTTGAAGTGACTTTCCGAATAAGTAATATTCTGGTTGGTCACAGTATCTACACTCAAGTTATATGATAGCCAAAGCATTCATTAAAAAAGAAAAACCAGGTTAGTTGTAGGAGATGGTGAAATTGATACCCATAGCATTCTTGAGGAAAACCATTTATATAAATTCCTGTCTCTTAGTATATTATACTGTAGCTAAAGAATGACAGATCTCTTAAAAAAAAAAAAGAATGACAGATCTCTCCGATGACTTGAAATCTAAATATTTCTGTGTTAGAAAATTATCTCAAATATATGTTGAATTGGTACCTGGCCTATTTATATAGCCATCTTTCTTTGATATCTTTTTGAAAAATCTCACCATTGGGGAGCCTTGGTGCCCTGGAGTCATAGTGATTCCATGTTGGGCTGCTTGCCACAAGGTCAGTAGTTCTAAACCACCAGGCACGCTGTAGGAGAATGATGAGGCTTCTACTCCTGTGAAGAGTGACAGTCTCAGAAACCCACAGGGGCGGTTCCACTCTGTCCTATAGGGTCACATGAGGTGGAATCTACTTGGCAGCAGTGAGTTTGTTTGTTTGTATAATGGAAAGGAGCCCTGTTGGCACAGTGGTTAAAGCTCTAGATTGCTCACCACAAGGTTGGCAGTTCTAACTCACCATTTGCTCGGTGAGAAAAATATGTGGCAGTTGATGTCCATAAAGATGAACAACTTTGGGAACTTTGTGGGGAGAATTCTGCTCTGTCTTCTAGGGTCACTATGAGTCAAAATGGATTCAGTGACATTTAGTTGTGTGATGAAAAGTTATTTACCGCAAATGAAACCACACCGCAATAGAACTTAATCACTGCCTTATAGTTGTTATTACACTCTCTATTACTACTAGCATGCACTGATACTATGATACTATCCACTCACTGCCATCCAGTTGATTCTGACCCATAATGGACCTTAGAGCACAGAGTAGAACTGCCCCTGTGGGCTTCCGAGGCTGTAGTTCTTTATGGGAGTAGAAAGCCTTGTGTTTCTGCCATGGAGTGGCTTGGTGGTTTGAACTACTGGCCTTGTGGTGAGCAGGCCCAATCATCACCCACTACACCACCGGGCTCCTATTATACTACTAGGCGTGGTGATGAAGTAGCCAGGGGTGTCATTGCATTTATCCCAAACTCAAAACCAAACAACTGCCATTGGGTAGATTCTGACTCATAGTGACCCTATAGGACACTTACAGAGCACACTAAAAAGTTACTGCGAAGCCCATTTTCACGCATGCGGATCCCCGTTGTTTCAAGAAGAAGGCCTGCTTCTTGTGGGATTTTCAGTGGCTGTCCTCTGAGGCTTCTCTGGGTGGGTTCGATGCACCAACCTTTCAGTTAGTAGTCATGTGCTTATCGTTTGTGCCAGGTAGTTTATAAATCTTCACAAGAACTTTAAAGTAGGTCAGCATTCCTTTCTAAGGAACTAACTATAATCAGTGACTATTGTTTTGCCAGAGTCGGGAGTCCTGGTAGCATGGTGGTGGGGGGGTGGGGGGGTTAGGCTCTGAACCGCAAGGTCGGTGATTTAAATCCACTAACCACTGTAAGGGAGAGATGAAGCTGTGTGCCCCCGTCATGACTACAGTATTGGAAACCCTAAGAAGGTTCTAGGCTGTTTTATTGGGTTGCTGTGAGTTGGTATCAACTCGATAGCAGGTTTTTGTTTGTTTGTTGTTTTTGTTTCTTGGTCTTCTTCCAGATGAAAGCCATGAACTATCATGAAGTAAATTCAACATCCATTTATCTGATGGGAAAAAGTGTCACGTTTTTCTTAGGATGCCTTTCAGGTTCTGCTCTTAAAATGCACTACTACACTTACCTTGGAGGCTTTCCCAGATCTTTCGGGGATAAAGTAGATTTCTTTTCAATAATGGTTTCAGCTTTCAGAGCCCTACCACTGCAGAAGGATGTAGCGTCACAGACCGGACAGTAAGCCTCGCCCAGACAGATTCTCAGCTCTGGCTGACGCCCTTTATCCGTTCCGTGGTGAAGATTTCTTTCCCTTCTTCACAGTTGCTCACCACCCACCCCGAAGGCTTGGAGCTTCTGCTCTGGGTTTCATCTTCGTTCTCAGGAGGCAAACCTGTGTCCTCTGCATATTGAAGACTATTGATGAGACTTCTTTCCATCCTGATGCCACGTCCTTCCCCGAGACAGACTTGCTTCTCAATGATGAGCTTAGCAAACAGATTGAATCAGCAAGGTGAAAGGGTGCCACCCTGTCACACAGCTTTTCCAAGTGTCAGCTCCATAGTATCCCCTTGCTGAACTTCAATGACTGCCCCTTGATCCACGTACAGGTTCTGCCTGAACGTGACGAAGTGTTCTGGAATTCCCATTCACCATGTTATGAGCCACACAGACTCATGGCCTGTGTAGTTGTTCAAACACGGGTAAACATCTTGCTAGGATTCCCTGCTTTTCACCAAGATCCATCTGACAACAGCAATGATATCATTCCACACCCTCTTCTGGTAGTTTGCTGCTGATATGCTATCGTAAAGGCTTTCATTTTCTAAAGAGCTTTTAAAAAAAGTTTGATGACCTCATTTCACCTGGGCCACACCCACTAAGTTCTCTGGCTCATCCAGTCATGTCTCTTGCATAATTTTGTCCTTCCCATGACCCTTCTGCTCCTGTTTCCTTTCTCTCTGGAGTTCCTGCTCTGCTGCTTTGTGTTCCGGTGGCCTCGTGGAACTCCAAAAGGCGTGGAGGGGGCCTGTGGACAGCTGTGCCCCAGTGCCTTCAAGTAAACATTTCTGTGACCCTCAGGGGCCCCCATCTCTTCTCAGCTGTCCTGCATGCCTAACCGTACGCCTGCTCTCACTTGTCACCAAAGTCTCTCACCTCAGTCTCGGTGTCTTCTTCACTCCCAGCAGTCCGTACCAAGGATGGCTTCATGGGTCCAATCCTGTGCTTTCTGGCCGCAGGATCAGTTTACTCCCTGACTGGTCAAATAAGTCCTCATTCCTAATGCTGGTTTACTGTTCTCTGGAAGGCCCTCAACTCTCATCAGTGGAGTTTGATGTGTCCTCTGCCTTTTAAACCACCACACGGGGTGGTTATACAGTAATTTAGAACCCCTTTGCATCAGGTTATCTCTACCACTGTATGGAAAAGAGCCCTGTGTTACTTCTGAAACTCTGATATGAATTGGATATTTTTTCATAATGAAATTTTAAAAAAAGACAAAGGGCTTTGTGATAAGACACTAAAAATGGTTTTACATTGTCTTTCCCAAATTCTAAAACCATGTCAACCAGCCAAAGAGTAGATTTTTATGGGGACATACCACTCCTTCGCTCTCCAACACGCATACACAGACCCATGGTCAATGCACAGTAAATAGCATAAAACAAAAAACGTCAAGAGCTCTTGTGGTGTCGCTGCTCTGTGGCTACCAGACTCTGCCATAGAGTCGACGGAGACTCCTCGTGACCCCTATAGTTGGTCTCGGAGACTGTTCATCTTTACAGGAGCAGACAGTGCAGTGCCTAACGCTCAGCACCACCAGGGCTCCTTGAGTCAAATACAGCGCTGTAGTCATGCACTTAACTCCTGTGCAAGTTCAGGAATCCTGTACTTAACTCCTGAGCAGTGTCTTCCATTCTATGCTGTGACCTGAATTACCAGTTCAGTTAGATTGCATGGACACACAGAAAGAAAGCCTTTGCTTTCCCAGCAACGTCATTGCAGCAACAATGAGTCAGCAACTTTCATGCAGGTTGTAGGGAAACTACAGTGCTTGCCGGGTGGCACCTAGGCTGGAAAGACTAAGTCCAGAATTTGTAAATAATGATTCATCTATGTATCATATTCAAATCGTGTAGCTTAACCAGATTCGAAGAATCAAGTAACTTTATCAGGCTCAAATACTATCCCCTGCCCCCGCCCCCCACATAACCGTATATGAATATCAATTTGGAGTCCAGTTGAGATTGACATGCCATTAACTTGTAACTTGCAGAAAACTCTGACACCTAGAAGACAGAACAAGAGAACAATTCTAAAACAAAGCGCACTCAACTTTTTGTGCGTGTCTGTGGAAGAATAATACATGGCTGAAAACTTGAATGGCCTGCCTTCCAGATAGATAAGTACATTGGGGCAGTTATTTATTCTCCCTAAAAACCACTGCCATTGAGTTGATTCTGACTCCGCAGAACCTTACATCTCCATTTTCTAAGACTAAACACCTTCACAGGAGCAGAGAGTCTTCTTTCTCCTGCAAAACAGCTGGAGACATTTTAATTACTCTTAATTGCTTTGCACAGCATAAAGAAAATTCTAACTAATTCTAAACTGCTTTTCAAACTTGTCATGCAATTGGAAGGTGGTCTTCATTTTCAAGTTTATATTAAAACTTGACAACTTAATTCATTGATGGTGTATATTCAAATTTGATATTTGGCAGATTTGAAAATGTGTGTTTATTCTTTATGGAGTTTTAAACTATGCTATGCATTTTATGTACATTGTTTTATATAGAAATTAGAGTGGTTTTATTTAATGTTAATACTTAGGGAAGAAAGGGAGGAGTTGAAAGGATAAGGGTTAAGGTAATTTTGCCCTATTCTAAGTGTATGTTTTTATTTATTTTTTAATTAGGGTCATTTTATTAGGGACTCTTACTGCTTTTCTAACAATTGATACAGCAATCGTATCAAGCATATTTGTATATATGTTGCCATCATTATTTTTATTTTTAAACATTTTATATTTTTATTTATTAATTTTAATTTTAATTTATTTTAAAAATCATTTTACTGGGGGCTCATATAACTCTTTTCAAAATACATACATGCGTACATTGTGTCAAGCACATTTGTACATGTGTTGCCATTGTCATTTTCAAATTATTTTCTTTCTACTTGAGCCCTTGGTATCAGCTCCTCATTTCCTCCCCCCACCCTCCCTCCCTCATGAACCCTTGATCATTTGTAAATTTTTTTTTTCATGTCTGACACTGACCAATGTTTCCCTTCATCTACTTTTCTGTGATCTATCCCCCAGGGAGGGGGTTATATGTAGATCATTGTGATCGGTTCCCCCTTTCTCCCCCACCTTCCCCTTCCCCTCCTGGTATTGCTACTCTCAATATTGGTCCTGAGGGGTTTATCTGTCCTGGATTCCCTGTGTTTCCAGCTCTTATCTGTACCCATGTACATGCTCTGATCTAGCCCCATCAGTATTTTGTAAACATTTAAGTGTATGCTTTTAAAGGGATATCATTGGAGCCTTCAGAGCATAGTGGGTTATGTGTTGGGCTGCTAACTGTAAGGCCAGCAGTTCAAAACCATTAGTTGCTTTGAGGGAGAAAGACGAGACTTTCTATTCCTATAAAGAGTTACAGTCTAGGATAATTGGGCAGTTCCTCACAACAGGGCCACACAGAAGGGATGATAAATCTAGGGAGCAGTATAGCACTGATGAAACACATAACTATTCTCTAGTTCTTTAATATCTCCTCCCTTTACTATTATGGTCTTTGTTTTACCTCATTAATCTTGTTAGAACTGCATATGTTCGTCTGAATAATTAAGAGTGCTTGATACATGAAAGCCAAGATAGATAACCCGTCAGAAACAGTAGCAGGAATAATAATTCCCTGGGGGTACAGGTAGAGGGGGTGTGGGGAGGAAGGGGGGCTGGTAGCGATGATGACTGAATAACCCCACTTGAGGGAACGAATAACAGAATTGTAGGTGAACGGATCCATGGGGTGGTGTAAGATATGACAAATAAAATAATAATGATAATAATATAACAATAGGGGTTCCCGAGGGGGAGGGGAGAGGAGGGAAGGGATAAAGGTGAACTGATATCAAAGGGTTCAAGAAGAAAATGTATTGAAACTGATGGTGGCAGCATTTGTGCAATGATCCTTGACTAATTGAAATATGGATTGTTACAATATCTGTAAGAGCTCCTAATAGAATGATAAATAGTAATAATACAGTTACAGTACTGGAAACCCACAAGGGCAGCTCTACCCTGTCCTATACAGTTACATGTGTCAGAGTTGACTCGATGGCAGTGAGTTTTTTGGGTTTTTGGAGATCTTTTTAAATGCTGCCTCTTCTGATTTCTTTTATTGTGAAAGGAGAAACAGATTCTCATTAGTTACTTATTTAGTTTGCACTCCATACAAGTTGCCCATATGTGGCAGAGTACAATGGAGTAAAGTGTATGTAATATCCCAGGATTGATGAACCTATAGGGACAGCTAGTCGAATAAGGGTTTTGGGGTGGAGAGGTACAGTGGTGGTGTGCGGGGTGTGTGTGTAAAACGAGGCAACTGTTAAGGAGGCCAGGGAGAAAAAGAATGTTTGGAAGCTGACTGTGGTAGCAATTGCACTATTCTGTTTGACATAATTGAATTATGGAATGATGTATGTACTAACTCCCAATTAATAATAAGCTAAAACACTTATGTAATATATGCTAACACTTAACGATTGCTTACATTTATTTGGGAATTGAATTGGAAGGGGAAATACCATTATTTATTCTTTGTATTTAGGGTGCAGTTCTCTCTCTTCTAGACTGCTTGCAAAGAGGTTTGGCTGCTGCTCCCTGACCCAAGCCAAATTCACTGGGCTGAGTCCATTCTGACTCACAGCATTCCTGTGGGGCAGAGTAGAACTGCTCTCGGGGGTCCCAAGACTGCAGTCTCCATGGAAGCAGATGGCCACACCTTTCTCTTGCTAGCGGGTTTGAACTGCTGACCTTCTGGTTCACAGTTAAGCACCACTGTGCCCACCAGGGCTTATGTGTTGCTCAATCAATGAACATGTGCTTCTTTTTATTGTTAGTTGTTTCTCAAGGAGTTTTTGTGCCCACTCTGCACAGTGCCAATGTCCTGCATGTTGTGGTAAATACAAACTTGTATACAGTGATAACTACCGAATAAGTCTTCCAAATGCCAATTATCAATTCTAAATGGAGTAATTAATAGATTTCAACTTGGTGTTTTTATTCAAGTTATAAGTGATTCTCAAGTGAATCAGGGAATAAGATCTATAAAATATCTTGCTTCACCTAATCCGTAATATTGTTTTCATTTTACTTTCGAATAGGAAGAAAATACTGCAGTGCTAGTTAAAACACCTTGACCTTTTTTGGTCACTATCCAAAACTGTGCATGTTTAGTGTTTAAAATTGTTGACTAAGATATATCGGTTTAAAAATGCAATTCGATTTAAACATGTGGAATCCTAGGTTGAAACCAGTGGAGTAGCTAATTTTCTTGAACAATCATCTATTAGTTTATTGATCTTACCTTTTAGGAAATGACAACAATATTATGCTATAGGAATGGACCAAGGTTTAAATGTTTTCGGTTCGTCTCTTGGGATCTGAGAATGAAACAAATTACATACTTAGTTCCATAACACTGTGAAAAGAAACAGTCAATAATAACATTTATCTACTAGATTAGGTTTATTTGCGCAGAAGTTTCAAGGATTAGCACCAAACGATGTGTGGAAAGGTACTCCACTGAGTATTAGCAGTGGTCGGTTGGTAGGGACAAAATTTGGAAGTGAAAAAACATTTCTGATTGGCTTGTGCAAGTTACAGTTGAAACACTGTCAGATCTCACTGGTTGGCGAGGGTGGGGGGTAAAGAGAAGTCCACTGGACTGCTGATGCCATTTGTCAACAACACAACGTTGCTTTAATTTCATTGAACAGTACTATGTAGTATTTCACCAAGAAAGTGATATCACAGCTGTGGGTTCTGAAAACACTCCTCATGGGACCAAAACCAAGCTCGCTGTCACAGAGCTCATTCCGACACGTGGTGACCCTCACGGACGGGGTGAAAACTGCTCCCAGGATTTTACAGACTGTAAAGTCTTACTAAGAGTAGAGCTGCAGCTTTCTCCCATGAGGCAGCTAGTGGGTTTGAACTGATGACCCTGTGGAGCACTGGTGACTAGTGGGTTTGAACTGATGACTAGTGGGTTTGAACTGATGACCCACTAGTGACTAGTGGGTTTGAACTGATGACCCTGTGGAGCACTTTCACCCATGGAGCACTGGTGGTCTCAACCGTTGGACCTTTCAGTTATCAGCCCAGATCTTCTTATACAGTGCTTAAATTGGGTAGCGAGGAATCCTTTCATGCTTAAGACCAGTTCCCCATTGTGAATGGTCATGACCATCCTAGTGCTACCTCTGCCACTCTGTACTACTGGAAAGCATCGAGTTTTTGAGGGCCTTTGTCGCTGCCCTCTGCAAACCCTAAAACAGTCTCTCCACGCACTCTACCCCCTCTCTCCTCACTGACACCAGCCACAGGCATTCCTATATCACCATCACCGTCTCTTGCCATTTTAGATGCCCAACTTGATGAGGGTTGGCAGCACCGCCTGTTTAGCTCTATAAAGAAAGCCCTTCTTGCTAGAATAAAATTCTCTCCAGGAGCTGTCAAGTGATATGAGCAGTCTGTTTGTTCTACACTCCTCTCCTCTGGTTTGCCCCAGACCCTAGTCCCTCAAGATGAAGCATGCACAATCCCTATTCCGTACACCATTTGAGACTCCTCTCTCAGCAGGGGGAGATGTCTGCCAGTCCTACCAGACAGCCATCTCTTTCTGGAACCTACCCCCACAACACATGGAAACTTGTGGTCTTGTACCCCTTCTGCGGAAATCTTAAGCACAGATCATTGGCAGGGCCTTTAGCCTGCACAGATTTGAGGACGCAGAAGCAGACCGCATGCCCCAGGACAGACTACTCAGAGTGCTGTCTACCTCCGTCAAGTACACACATGCAGATCCATGAGCACACTCAGGCATGTACTCATCCTGGACCACAGCCCTCAGGGGCTCTGGGAAGTGGTTTTATTGGCCATGGAACTGGTTCCGCAGATGCAGGAACTGAATGCATTCTCTGCAATGGTGGGTGACAGGTCACACAGAGACCATTTTCACCACTGGGGGGTGATTGTTTGATATTCTTACTGAAGGCATATGTTTGTGCCTCAAACCCCTACATGGTCACAGGAAAGTCACTTCTTCATGTGGGAAAGCAAGGAAAGGAGCCATGGTGGTACTAATCACTGGGCTGCTAATCTTTCACCCATGGAGCACTGGTGGAGGCTTTCTGCCCCACAGGGGCCATTCTCTTCTGTCCTATTGGGTCACTAAGAGTAAGTATGGACTCTACAGCAGAGAGGGGTTTTGTTTGTTTGTTTGTTTGTTTGTTTTTGAAGGCATTATGTGTTGCAATGTTTAAGTATTCAGCTGTGAACCCAAACATGGGTGATCCGAATCCACTTAGCAGATGTGTGGGAAAACCTGCCATTCAGCTTCTGTAAAGATTACAGCCTAGAAAAACCAGAGGGCAGGTCTTCTTTGTCCCCAGGTGTTGCTATGCATCATGCGTTAGCACCCGCTTAACCACACACAAGTAACTCAAACACCAGGCCATCTGTGGTGCTTGCAAGGCGTCTGTACAAATCAGCGTTCTAAAGGGCAGTCCTTCAGAATTTGAAGTGAACAGAAATCTGTTGATAAGCTTGTCTCTAAACTCAGTTGTCTGGTTTAGTTTCCAGGAGGTGAAACTAGAGCTGCTAATTTATTGTACATGGACACTGGGAGCCCCATCACAACCCTGTATCGCTACTTTAATGAACACTTTTTGTTGCCGATGGTGAGAACAAGGAGGCAATGTTTTGTATCTAACCTACTACCACATTCTTCAAGGCAGTATTTTTTCTTCTTCTAACTTTTAAGGCTACCAGATCTCTGAATCCTATTTTTGTTTTAAATCATGGTCTCTAAGGAAAATTCCTTATTTTCCACTGTTGTCTTTTCTGAATATCTTAAAGGGAATGTCCTTCCCCCAACCTCTCTGGGAAATTTGAAGTGATCAGAGCCAGGGGCCCTGGTGGCTGTGGGCTACACTGTGAGCTGCCAACAGCAAGGTCAGGAGTTGAACTGCCAGGTGCTGGAGGGAGAAAGATGAAACTGTGTGCCGGGGTCAAGACTTCCCTTCTCGGACATTGGACCTCCACTCAAGTACTCCCTCAATGCAAGAATACTTTCTTCTATTAAATTGGCATTCTATGATGTACACTTTCACAACACAGCCACTGAAGACAAAGCGGGTAAATAAGCAAATGTGGTGAAGAAAGCTGATGGTGCCCAGCTATCAAAAGATATAGCGTCTGGGGTCTTAAAAGCGTGAAGGTAAACAAGCGACCATCTAGCTCAGAAGCAACAAAGCCCACATGGAAGAACACACCAGCCTGTGTGATCACGAGGTGCCCAGGGATCAGTTATCTGACATCAAAGAACAAAAAATCATATCATTGTTTGCTCACCGCCATGATAGGATCGCTGAAGACAAATGGGTGTATAAACAAATGTGGCGAAGAAAGCTGATGGTGTCCGGCTATCAAAAAGTATA
>NW_022103899.1:26734208-26749188 GCF_000313985.2 Echinops telfairi | reverse complement strand
TGATAAGAGTTGTATGAGCCCCTAATGAAACGATTGAGAAAAAAAAAAAGAGTTCCTTTCTCAGAAACCCCAAGAGGCAGTTCTACCCTTTCCTATAGGGTCGCTATGAGCCGGGATTGATTCTATGGCAGTGAGTTTGGTTTTTGATTTGGTACACACTAAGTATTCTGAGAAATACCTTTTTTTGTTTGTCCCATTGACATAAAAGAATTGCAGATTTAAAAAAAAAAGAATTTCAGAGATAGGGAGAAGGTAGTGGGGAGGAGGGGAGAAAGGGTGAACTGATCCTAATGACTGACATATAATCCTGCCCCTAGGGGGTTGATCAGCAGAAACGTGGGTGAAGGGAGACAGCAGTTGGTGTAAGATATGAAAACAATAATAGTTATAAGTTATCAAGGGGTCATGAGGGTGGGAGGGGGGGTGAAGGGGGAAAAAAGAGGAACTGATACCAAGGACTCAAATAGAGAATAAATGTTTAGAAAATGAAGATGGCAACATATGTACAGTTATGCTTGATACAATTGATGTACAGAATGTCATAAAATGATTTAAAACAACAACAAAAACACGACAAAGAATCAGAGAAAGGATGTTTTTGCCATGTCTGTCTGAGTCAGGCTATCTTTGGGGCTCCTGCAGAAACCATCACCCGGAGTTCTGCTCTCATCAGGAATTAACCGCCTGGGAATGGGCCCGTTTATAAGAACACACTAGTCAACAGCTCAGAGATCAAGTCCACCAAGGCCAAACAAAAGGGGGGCCCCAAATGTTTGAGATAGTAAATGTTCATGCAAATATTAGAACGTTACGACAAAAATGCCCTAGGCTTCTTGCCAATGGTGGATTTTTTTGGTTGTTGAAGTTCATTTACCAATGGGTTTGATCCTTTGAGTCATAAGAGTTGTTTGTTCTGGATGCTACAGGTCGACCCAGTTGAATGTGGAAATGTTTTTTAAAGCCCTTTGGGAGAGGCTGAGTTAGAAGAAGGTCATTAACAATTATGGGCATTTGGTGGAGACCTTAACTAATATTTACAGAATGACTTGTATTTCGATGGTATTTTTGCATGCCTCATTTTATTTAATTCCACAGGAAAATTACTGAGTGTTTTCCACCATTTCCGTTGAAGAGATAGATGGACATAGGCCAGCTGTTGCTTAGCTCATGGTAATAAAGGGATTGTGAAAGGAGGACATCTGGACTTTCTAACTCGCGTATTCTAGTAAGCAGACCTTCTGTGCCTCTGACCATGTTTCTCGTCATTAACACATTGTGTTTTGAGGGCCAAGTAGAAAGCGTGCTGGTGCTTTTGGGTGCCGTTGCTGTTGTGTGGGTGGATTTTGACTCACAGCGACCCCATGTGACAAAGTACAACTGTCCCATCGGGTTGTCTAGGCTGTAGTCTTAGGTCATTATCCTGTGAAACCCTGGCTGGGCTCAAACTGCCAATCTTTAGCAGCTCAGTGTTTAACGGTTGTGCCACCAGGATGCCTATAAAGAGTATCTGGTGTAGATCTAAGTTTCTCTCCCTCTCTCTCTCTCTCTTTGGTCCAGTGCAGAATTGTACACTAGTCTGAATGGTTATACAACGCAATTTAAAAAGCACGCTGTCATCTGATGGAATGCATTTGAAAGTGTACACTTTGATAGACTCTCAGATTAATTCGCTTCAGGTTATTTTAAAGAGATTGTCTGGTGTGTGGTTAGCCCGCAAGGCCTCCAGGAATGGCGCCTAAAGGGATCCAGGACCCATCATTTTCAAAGATCTGGACAAGCAGAAGCGGGAGGCCCCAGGGCGAGTGGCCAGGAAAGCTGGTGAATGGAAGGGTGGTCCAGGTTTCCTCCTGCTGATGGGAAGCTACGTGGGCTGGCCACGGACTTCGGTTGCCTGGTAACACAGCGACTGTGGCCTTTCTGTTGTATGTGTGCCCTGCCAGAGGGGCACCTTTGGAATGTACTTGGAATTCTTTGACGTGAAGCCTTTGCACCAACTGAGTTCAGTCTCTGCCTGGAACACGTATCGGCTTCACAGCCTCCCTCACTTCCTTCAGGCCTCAACTCAATGGCGAGCATCCAGAGAAAACGCCTCTAAATGACCACCTGAAACCGCAATCGCTCCATCCCGTCTAGCCCCTACTCTTCCTTCACCGCTTCGGAGTGCACCCAGCACCACCTGAAATGACAGCACACCTGACCAGCATGGTTTCTGGTGTCTGTCTTCGTGAATTGGCCTAAAAAAGAGAGCGAACCCAACCCACTGCCACCGAATTGACTTGAACCTATAGCGACCCTATGCAGAGTTTTGGGGGCTGTAAATCTTTATGGGAGCCCCTAGCTTCATCCTTCTCCCAGGCAGTGGGGGGTGGGTTTGAATTTTTGTCTTTATTTGACCGTGCTAGCAAGGCTGGAGAATTTCCTTTTTGTCTACTCACTGAAATTTATCACCCCCAAATCAATACCTGTTTGCACACGTGCTCAGCAGTGACAGCTTTGAGTTCTACTTGGCCACCTTTTTCTTTCACTCTATGGCTGGATATTCTAAGTTCCGCTAAGTAGTTGGGCTTCTTTAAAGACAGACACTAAAGCACACATTCCTTGGTGGAAGCAGTCAGCCAATGCTTTCTTTTCACTCAGACAATGTACCACAGCGGAGCCCGATGGTGGTGAGTTCACATCCTGGTCTCCTACTTGCCAGCGGTGCGACTCAGACAAGTTAGTATACCTTACTTTCCTCAAGAGTCAAATGAGGAAAAGAACAGTAATTACCAGATAGGATTTGGGCAGTGACTAATGAGATGATGTGGCTACGTGTTTAGGATAGCTCAATCAATATTAGCAACCATTATGATTTAGATATGGATTCTTTCAGGAAATCAAGAGATAGGAGGTGAACGCGATTACTTCACAAAGGTGGCTTAGCAGGTGGGAACGGCCACGTGCGGGTGCCTCTGAGCAGATGGCATCGTCTCCTCTGCCCTAGGCTGCCAGGAGGCATTCTCAAGAACTGGAATGGAATGGAGAAGCAGCAGCTGGTAAGGGGAACACCGGACCTCTAAATAGCGGGCAGACGGTGTGTAGTCTAGATTGGGATGGGAAATATGGAGAGTGATAGGATCGAGTACAGCTACATGACACACATCTGTTTGTTCTCTGTAGAAGTATGTGCTTGTTTCTCTTGAAAGGCAGGGCAGGTTGGGTAGGATTAGAGGTATAGCTAAGATTGGGCAAGTACGGTGTGTGCCTGTGGTGCCCAGGGCAGGAGGACACCACTGAACACTTTCTATGAACCATCAGTTTCCATCACCAGCTGCGAGGGATCACCTAGCACACTAAAACGTATACTTTCATATTTGAGAGCCTCTGTGGCTCAAGACAGACTGTGTGATTCTACTCTGCTGAGTGAAGCAAGATAGAGAAAGAAAGAAAAAAAAATGACTTTGAGCACATTGTAGTCTAATTTTCATCTATGAAAGTAATGGTGGTACAATTGTAATTTTCAGGCAGTGACATCATGTGTTAAGTCAAAGACTTAGGGACTTTATTTGTATTTTTGAGCTCAAGGTTAAACTCTCTAAACGACGGGTGGCAGATGCTTGGGCAGGTGAGCGATTTAAGTGCTTGCCAGGGATTTTCCATAGAGACCCCCGGGGAAGAGAAAGGGATCCTGATACCAATTTGGAGAAGCCTGTCATTTCACATTGACCGTGGCCATGGAGTTGATGCCGATGCATAGTGACTCATACCCTGCCTTGTGGTATAGAGCAGAGCTGCCCCAAGGTGTTTCCAAGACTAAATCTGTGTAGAAACGGATTGTGACTTTTCCCCTAGTGTTTCCAAGACTAACTGTGTGGAAGCAGATTGTGTCGTCCCCCCCCCCCACACACACACAGAGTGGCTGGTGGGTTTGAATTGCTGACATCCGTGTGCTTAACCACTGTGCCAGCAGCAGCAGAGTTCCTGTGTCACATGTAGCCAGTAGCTTTTGAAACATGACAGATGAACTCCACTTGGGGGTTGCCGCAATGGCCAAGTTAAATAGCACGTTGAGCAAATGCTTTTTTAAAAAGTTAAAATTACTACCTTTGAGTGGCTTATGTTATCATCTTGCAATATAACTAGCTAGCTATAGACTCGATAGTAAAAAGAAGCAGGGACTAGAAACGCCACCCTGCAGGAAGAGAGGCGTCACCATACCATCTCCGTGAATCGATCGGCGCAGGCCATTCGCACCCACTCTGGGGTGGCGGGGCTCCTCACTGTGAAGTCCTGGGCGATGTCTCGTTCTCTGCGGGCTGCGGCCACAGCATCAGCGATGGCAAAGAACACCGATGACCCCAGGAACATTCCCGACTCCCCAAGGCCCTGCAGGACAGCACATTTGTTCTACTGAGTTACTGGAATAGTTTAAGGGGGATATAATGCATATCATGTAATTCACTAGTTCTTTCATCACCAAGATCAACGTTGGGACATTTTCTTCCTTCTTGTCCCCACTGCCGTTGACTTCCCTTTCCCTCCGGCACATTTGTCTTAGAACCTTCTACACCACTAGATCACTAGCTCCTAGAGGGGAAGGGGTCTGGTCTTGTTCACCGGGGCATTCCGTACAGGAGTTATCCACACAGGGTCTGACACATACGAGCAACTCAACAAGTGTTTGCTGATTGACTCACTGACTGACTGAAGCTGGAGTACTCCTGAAGCTCCTCGATCATTAATTCTGTCTGGCTTAATTTTGTTCTGTGAGGGGAGGATGCTTTATTAAGAAAAGTTCTACATTCAGCTAGAAGGTTCTAAGTCAACTTCATGAGCAGAGAGAAAAGTGCCACTGTTTTTCAGGATTTCCAGTGACACCGCCTTTCATTTCATTTAGTAGTTTAATCTTAAGGTTCTTAAGTGAAAATGTTATCCTCTCGAGAGCCAAAGCTTCTTGTTGAATGTAAGAGTATTCAGTGAAGTGGTTACTAAAACAATCTTTGGGGTCTATGCCATTGGACATGGGTGGACCATTTATTGTCTCTGTCAGTATTACCTAGGTGACTCATCACCACATTCTGACAGTTTATAATGATTTGAGGAGTATAGTGGGTTACACATTGGTCACCAGTTCAAACCCAGCAGCAGCAGCTCCTAGAGAGGAAGATGAGACGTTCTGCTTCCGTAAAGATTTACAGTCGGAAACCCACGGGTACAGGTCTTTCGACATTGTCCTATAGGGCCATCTGAATCAGAACAGACTGATGGCAGCGAGTGTGGTTTATAGTGATTAGCTTGTGGTAACAGGTAACCTGTATTTATTGGCTGACTTCCACCAAGTCATTTGAGCCATTGCCCAGCATCTACTGTAGGCACTCACCTTGGATGAATAGATGGTTAGCGGGGTATGCGACGATGGCAAAAGGGAAACATTGAATTCCTCGGGGATGTCCGTGACGGTTGGAATTTTATACTCATCTGGGCCCCGAGAGTGCAGGATGCCTTCAGGGGAATAGTTCAGTTCTTCTGTAGTATAAAGGCCCATTCCTTGAATAAATGCACCTTCAATCTAAAGGGGGAAATTTTCAAGTTTTGTGACCTTATACTTTTTAAAATGTGTTTCCTTACCACCACCACCCCAACCCCGACCCCCTTCGCCTCAGGTGTGAGTCTCCTCAGTTGGCCAGCACTTACCTGTCCAATGTCAATGGCTGGATTTAGGCTACAGCCTGCATCCATGATGATATCTGTTCTGATTTTCTGTCAAAAATAAAAACACTGTCACCATTCAAACATCAAATAGTCTCTAGTCATTCAAGAACTCCTGTTGGTCAGTGAACACGACATCAACCCTCCATCAACGTTCCAGTTAGGTTGAACTGGTAGAACTTCTGTGTAGCCCTAGCACTGATACCCCCAGAAGGCCTTTGCATTCATGATTTTGACTTTTATTTTCTTATTTCTTACTTTTTATTTTTATTTATTTTATTTAAAAAAATCATTTTATTTATTGATTATTTTTAACATTTTTTTGGTTTTTTCTTTTCTTTTAAAATCATTTCATTAGGGGTTCATACAACTCTTAGCACAATCCTTACATACATCAATTGTGTAAAGCACATTTGTAAATTCATTACCCTCATCATTCTCAAAACATTTGCTCTCCACTTAAGCCCCTGGCATCAGCGCCTCATTTTCCCCCCTCCCTCCCTGCTCCCCCTCCCTCATGAACCCTTAATAATTTATAAATTATTATTTTGTCATATCTTGCACTGTCCAATGTCTCCCTTCACCCACTTTTCTGTTGTCCGTCCCCCAGGGAGGAGGTAATTTGTAGATCCTTGTAATCGGTTCCCCCTTTCCAACCCACCCTCCCAGTATCGCCACTCTCACCACTGGTCCTGAAGGGATCATCCACCCTGGATTCCCTGTGTTTCCAGTTTCTATCTGTACCAGTGTACATCGTCTGGTCTAGCCAGATTTGTAAGGTAGAATTGGGATCCTGATAGAGGAGGGTGGGTGGGGAGGAAGCATTTAGGAACTAGAGGAAAGTTGTATGTTTCATCCTTGCTATATCGCACCCTGACTGGTTCGTCTCCTCCCGGAGACACTTCTGTAAGGGGATGTCCAGTGGCCTACAAATGGGCTTTGCACCCGCCCCCCCCTCATTCACAATGATATGATTTTTTCTTCTGATGATGCCTGATACCTGCCTGATCCCTTAGACACCTTGTGATCGCACAGGCTGGCGTGCTTCTTCCATGTGGGCTTTGTTGCTTCTGAGCTAGATGTCCGCTTGTTTACCTTCAAGCCTTTAAGACTGCAGATGCTATATCTTTTGCTAGCCAGGCACCATCGGCATTCACCTGCTTTGTCTTCACCGATTATGTCGGGAAGGTGAGCATCATAGAATGCCAGTTTAATAGAACAGAGTATTCTTGCATTGAGGGGATTTTGACTTTTTAAAGTGACTCCAAAGTTCTTGACATGCTGGCGTGTGGGAGTGAGTCATTTAGTAAATCACTGCGCCAGCATCTGATTCTCATTTTGGATTTGTTGTTTGAGTATAACTCATGAGCTCATCTAATCCTCATGGTAGTCTGAGTGGTACTAAGTGGTACTACTGCCATTTTATCGAGGAAATCTCATAATGTATGTCTGATTTTAGAGATTTGGAAAATCCCCGAAGATATTAAGGGCAAGAGTTGAGACTACTTTGGGCTTTGGAAAGCGGCGTCCTTCTCTGAAAAACCTCAAGAAATCTATCCCAGGCATGCCAGTTAGCTGGCTCGAGAACCACAGAAAGCTTCTGAGTGCTGGTGGCCTGTCCTTGGGGCTCCCCTGCTGCCCACACTCTGATAGCATTTGCTGTGCCCTCACTGCCAGGACCAGTTCTGATGGTGCTTTGTTCCCAGTGCCCGGGCTCCTACTTGTCATCCAGCCTGTGCATTGCATGATTCGCTGCCTTTCTTCTGACTCCAGCCTGGCCTCTTGTCCTTCATGCCTTAGCGTGGGGCTTCCATCGTGAAACCTGGACTGCGTGGTATGATGGGCGGTGGATAATGGGAAGAGATGGCTGTGCTCTTATACTGAATTATAGGTTGTTATAGCTCACCAACCATGAATGGCCAAAGCAATAAAAATTAAAATAAAAAGAAGACAAAAGCAAGGAAAGCAAAGCACTTTTTACTACCAAGAGAGTCTGACAATAAAGCCTGCCAATGAATTTCTTTGATTTTTCTTTAATTAAAAAAAGTTTTACTTCTCCAGAAAATAAACTATCATTAGGGAACGAGGTGATATTGGAAGCACTGGACCCGTAATAAGAAAGGCATCAGAAGGACCCAATCTTAACTTTCTCAGGACCAAAGATCTGAATGCGCCCGTGGGGCTGATTTCTTCAGTGAATGAGATGGAGCCCCGAATTGCCAGCTAAAACGAGTATGTTCTAGATAGATACACACGGGGCATATTTATACTAGGAAACTATTCATTGTTTATCTGAAATTAAAATTTAACTGGGTGTCTTGTATTTTCATTTGTTACAGTTGACACCGTTACCTTCTGGGCAGTGAGCCAGAAAACAGTTGATCTTTGTAGAACTTGCTACCTGGTGGGGGTGCCGGAATGGACTTGAGGTGTGTGGAGACGCTGACAGCTGAGTCACCCCCACCCCCAGCCTGGCGTCCTCCTCCTGGCCTCCTTGTTTACCATCCTGCATGCATATTTTCTGTGTGTGTTGCACTCCGAAACACACTAGCAGTCAGTTTAAATGTAGCCTTACCATCAAGCTGAAATCCCCCATCCCATGCGTTTACTTCTAAAAACAGAACTGGAAGGCAAGTGAAGACATGATACTGACATGGCCCAGAGTGGAGCTGGAGTTGAGTCTGCGGGTAACTGCTTTCCAGAGCATCCCTTCTTTACTTTATTTCAGAATTGGATCTGTATAACATTTTTTGTGGGTGTGAGTAGCAGCCCAATGTGTAACCCACTATGCCACCAGAGCTCCTGAGTTATATACTTTTTAAAGTGTGGACAAGTTAACCAGAAATGGGGCAATCAGACATGTTGATAAAGTTTACATGTCAGGATTTTCCAGGGTCATTTTGCTCTGTATGAATTGACTTTCTGATTTAGGGTGAGGTAGCTCAAGATGATGCTGGAAGCATTTGTGTGTGGAGTTCATGTGTGTTACTGGTCTCCCCCGTGTGCTGACTCACAGTGGACTATCCTTTGGGTTGTGTTATACTGTAAGGTTTCTCTAATCAGCATCTTCTCTGGGATCGTTCCTGGACTATAGCTTTGGCTTTGAGGCTTTGGCTCTATCCACAAAGGTGCAGGTTGTTCACTTTTAGTTAAGCATGACCCTCTATTTTCAAAAGGTGGTTTCTTGGATGTTGAATTAAAATAGAAACATGAACATTATTTTCACTTAAGAACTCTATTTCTACTAGAGACTTCTGGCAAGATGGTGCCCAGGTAAGCAGCTTGCATCGAGAGTTCTGTGGTGGTCAGTAAATCCATCGATTAGGAGACTGATTAGCAGATTCAGGAAAGGGAGAGAGGGACCAGACCTCAACCTGGTGCACCCAGCCTGAGGGCAACATAGCAGCATGAAGCAGCGAACTAATAGAGAGTATACGAGGCCAGCCCCAATCTCAGCTACATGGACCCCCTCCCCAGAAGATTGCACTATAGAGGATAACACTGAAGATACAGCCCAGGGAGAGTGATGGGTCTGCCCAGACCACACAGTAAGAGAGAGCGAGAGCCAGAGCGAGAGAACAAGAACAGCATCTTGGCTTTGAGGACGACATTCCTGCTCAGAGCAGTCAATGCACAGAGAAGACCTTAGGTTGGGCCTCCTCACGAGACACGATGTTCCCTTACTGACCCACAGCACTGGGGGGCAGCACCAGGGACACTGTGCAGGAATTGTGCTGGGTCTGAAACCCCCACACCAGGGCGTAACAGGAAAGGAGTGCAAAAGAGCAGCAAGAGGAGCAAAGCAACATAGTCCCCGAGGAATCCTGAAAATAGACTTCGGACTTGGGGGCAGGGCTTGGCACCTCATCAGACCCTATCAAAATGTGGCGAAGAAAGCTGATGGTGCCTGGCTATCAAAAGGTATAGCATCTGGGGTCTTAAAAGCTTGAAGGTAAACAAGTGGCCATCTGCTCAGAAGCAACAAAGCTTACATGGAAGAAGCACACCAGCTTGTGCGATCACGAGGTGTCGAAAGGATCAGGTATAAGGCATCATTAGAACAAAAAATCTTAACCATAGTGAATGAGGGGGGGAGTGCGGAGTGGAGACCCAAAGCCCATTAGTAGGCCACTGGAGATCCCCTTGCAGAGGGGTCTCAGGGAGGAGTGAGCCAGACAGGGTGTGATGTAGCAACGATGAAAAATACAACTTTCCTCTAGTTTCCTCCCTCTCCCCCTCTTCCCCCCCACCATCATGATCTGAATTCTACCTTGCAAGTCTGGCTAGACCAGAGGATGTACACTGGTACAGATAGGAACTGGAAACATAGGGAATCCAGGGCTGATGATCCCTTCAAGACCAGTGGTGTGAGTGGCGATACTGGGAGGGTAGAGGGAGAGTGGGTTAGAAAGAGGGAACCGATTACAAGGATCTATATGTGACCTCCCTGGGGGATGGACAACAGAAAAGTGGGTGAAGGGAGACATGGGAAAGGGCAAGATATGACAAAATAATAATTTATAAATTATCAAGGGCTATAAGGGAGGGGGGTGCGGGGAGGGAGGGGAAAATGAGGACCTAATGCTGGGGGCTTAAGTGGAGAGAAAATGTTTTGAGAATGATGAGGGCAATGAATGTACAAATGTGCTTTACACAATTGATATATGTATGGATTGTGATAAGAGTCATATGAGCCCCTAATAAAATGATTAAAAAAAAAACATTCATAAGGGTCAGCAGACAGACCAGGAACTATTCATAGGCTATGTTTTTCTTCTTTTTTAAAATATCATCTATATAAGATAGGCAGGGTAAACAATTCTGGGGAGATAACAATGAGACCGATGGTTCCAGAGAAACAGGGGAGAGGAGGAGGTGGGGGAAAGGGAGGGAAGAGCCAACAAACCCAGGCACAAGGGAACAACAAAAGATCTAAAATCTATGGCCAGAAGGGTATAGAATGCTTGGTGGGGTTTGATCAAGTGCAGTGTAGCCGAGAGGAAGTACAGAGAGCCTAGTGAAGATCAAACATGATAGTGGGACAGGAGGAAAGTAAAAGGAAATAGAGGAAAGAAGTAGGAGGCAAAAGACATTTATAGAGGTATAAACATAGGCATGTGCATATGTAAATGCATAATGATAGGGATATAGGTCTATGTACCTATATTTATAGGTTAAGTATTTGTGGGAAACAGAAAAATTTCTCCCAAGTTGTCTCCCCCAAATATATGTTAGATTTAGGACACTGCTTGCAGCTAATGGTAAATGATTGTCAAGTTACCTCCCCAAAGGCAGTCAGCTGCCAGACTACTGTCTGGTCCCACCACAGGTAGGGCCCACTCCCTGCTGCTAAGGACAATGGGCTACTTCTCCCTAAAGGCTTGCAGTCATTGGTTTGGTTCCTTTAGGTGGGGTTTCCACCACTGATAATGGTTTCTATAGTGAGTCAGAGAACAGGTCAAACCCGCTCAGTGACATCCAAAGTTAGGCTGCCATCCTGAATCAAGGATCTGCCCACCTTGTCACCTGCCCATCATGTATACCCCTAGATCACCCTCCCCCATTACTATATTACCTATAGCACAACCCTTTCCTGTGATGTATGTCTTCACCTGTAATTAGGGGGCTTGCACGTCCCCAGAGAATATAAAAGCCTTGGTTAGCAATAAATCTCTCTCTCTCTCTCTCCATGTGGACCACGAAGTGAGATTGAGGTGAGCATGCTGCTATGTAATGCGTCTGACTCCATTATTTCAATCTCTCTTCTATCTCTCATGCTCTCTGTGACTTTACTATAATCTTTACTTATTATTGCTGTACAGTTGCGCCTACCAGGCCTGTGATGATGTGTTAGGGGCGGGTACCCTGACAAGTATTAAGGTAGCAGAAGGACATTGGGCCTCTAACTCAAGTCCTCCCTCAACACAAGAACACTGTATTCTAATAATCTGGCATTCTGTGAAAGCTCACCTTTCCTGACAAGATTGCTGAAAACAAAGTGGGTGTGTAAGCTAATGTGGTGAAGAAAGCTGATGGTGTCTGGCTATTTCAAGATATAGCGTCTGGGGTCTTAAAGGCTTGATGTTAAATAAGTGGGCATCTAGCAGGGAATCAATAAAGTCCACATGGAAGAAGCACACCAATCTGTGTGATCATGAGATGTCAATGGGATCAGGTATCAAGCATCAGAAGACTCAAAACAAACAACCATTTCAATGAGAATGAGGGGGGTCATTTCATGATAGTGGGGGGTCAGAATGAAGACCCCAAATCCATCTGTAGACAATTGGACATCCCTTCACAGAAGGGACACAAGGAAGGGACGAGCCAATCAGAGTACAGTATAGTATCAATGAAACACACAACATTTCTCTAGTTCTTTAATGCTATCCCCTGCCCCCCACTATCATAACCCCAGTTCTATCTTACAAATCTGGCTAGACTGGAGCATATACACTGGTACAGATAAGAGTTCTCAACACACAGAATTCAGGACAGATAAATCCCTCAGGACCAATAATGAAAGTAGTGATACCATGAGGGTAGGGGAAAGGTGTGAGGAGAAAGGGGCGGAAAGAGGGAACCTAATACAATGATTGACATATAAGTCCCCACCCCAGGGGGACAAACAATAGAAACATGGGTGAAGGGAGACAGCAGATGTAAAATATGAAGATAAAAATAATTTATAAATTATCAAGGGTTCACGAGGGTGTGAAGGTTGGGGAGGGAGGGGAAAAGATGAGCTCGATACCAAGGGCTCAAGTAGAAAGACAATGTTTTGGAAATAATGATGGCAATATACGTACAAATGATTTATTTAAAAAAAAACACTTTCTTTAGAGGTCAGTTTTCCCTTGGGATTATTGTCTTTTGAAGAAGCATCAGCACATTGTTATGTGTTTAAAACGTTTACTCAGGACTATTTTATCGGTTTATTCCTTCAGATTAGACAGTTCATGCTTCCTTTAGGATTGGAGCATCTTCTTCAAAAAACAAGCAAACATTGGAAAGCCATTTTGTCTGAAGTGGAATAAAGAATTCCTTTGCAGTGGTTGGATAGTTGATATGCTCTAGGCTTTCTTGACCATTACATTTTCCTTTTACGTGGAAACGTAGGATAAGGTTGGGTCCTGGCACATTCTCCTTAAAACAAAATATTCCTTTTCTTGCTATACAAATATTACATAACAAGGGTTGCTTCATGTAGGACACAATTTTTGGGTGGTGGTTCTTTTAACTTGTAAGAAAGCTGCATTTGACTTACCCTGTGAGCTCCGGTCAGGCAGTCAATTTCAACCTCCGAACAGGCAGCTCCATAGACGTAGTAAGGAAACGGGTCTCCCTCTCCCTTCTCCCAGTCCATAAAAGCCTTGTAGCCCCTGTGGAAAACATAAAGCCCGTTGCCTTAGGGGATGCAAACAATGTTGATTCATTTAAAAAATAATCAAAATTTTACAATAGCCTTTAATTTGATGAATGTTCTTTTCAACCTTTTTTGGGGGGTTTTAACCTGTGTTCAACTGCAAACTCTATTTATAACCTTATTAATTACAGCAGCACCATCTTTGGCCTCCATTAGGAAGAGGCTATTCCTTGTGTTAAAAAGGAGAGTGAAGCCACCAGACTGTTTTGGCCAAGACCACACAGTGTGTCTGGATCCTGGCGGGTTAGGGTTTATGCTTAAGCCATGCACGTTGAGCGCCTCAAGTGGTATCCACCTATCATTGTTCCCAGGGGGCACCCCTAGCTTGTGCTAGGCTAACGCACACGAGCCTGATGGGTAAGCTGGCCATCCAAGGCACTAATTTATAAAGGAAGATGCACCCAGCTAGGGTTGGGGTTGTTTTCCTCTTGGGTAACTGGATTTAGGAATATAGAACTCAACATGGGCAAAGCACAAGCCTCGTCACCCCTTACTGCTGTGCGTTTTGTTTGTTGGTTGGTTTCATTTGGTGATTTGTTTCATTAGAATGTAAAACTAATATCAGATATTTCCTGAGTTCAGGCTTTGGCCAATTAATATGCATCTGCTGAGGGCTTTCCATCGACAGATAAGGAGTAAATAGTGATTAATGATTGATTATCCTCTGACCCATATCCTGCCCAGCAAGGAGCTTCAAAATAGAAAGACTGTGAGACGCAGGGAGGGAGATTTGTAAAGATGACTTGCCCCCTAGGTTTCCTGTGCTGTAATCTGTACAGAAGCAGGTCACCAGGGCCCGCTCTCCCAGCCCTCAGACCGCCACACAGATTGCTTAATGAGTTTTGTTGGCCTTCCAGTTAGTGGTGAGAATGTAGCCATTTTGCCATCTGGGTTCCATTAGTATCTTCTTACTACTTACAATAAATAGCCAAGAAAACAATTCATTGTTGCAAATAAAAGAAATTGCTTGTTTTTAGCCTAATAAGAGTTATACTATTATTTAATGTTTCTTTGCAAATAGCCTCAAGGCCTATGTGAAATCATAGAATTTTAGCCTTACAAGGGACTCAATGATCAACATAATAAAAAGTTATGATTTTTACAAATAAAAGAATTCAAGGGAATTGGGGTTTCAGCTAAGTCCAAGATATTATTGTAATTTTTACCTGAAGTATCCAGTAGCTGAAAGACTGATTCTTTTCTCAAATGCAGCTCCTATCTGTAGAATAGGCATATTTAGTAAAAATAAAATAAATCTATCATCTAATGAATCAAAGTGAAAATATTTCATATATCAAAATTGATATCCAGTCATTATTTCTGGTACTCTGTCACTAGTAATAGAAACAATTACCATATATTTCTCCTGAATATTCTTTTTTACGATTGAATTAAAAAATCTAGATTGAGCAAACAAAATAGAATTTTGTTGTGTACCTATGTTAACGGGAAAAAAAACCTCTCTACTGTCTTTGAATCAATCTGACTCATAGTTACCCTATAGGACAGAGTAGAATTAATTACTCCTTAGGATTTCTAAGACTGCAAAATTTTTTTAATCAAATACTTTTATTGGGGGCTCTTACATCTCTTATCACAATCCATACATTCATCCATTGTGTCAAGCATATTTGTACATATGCTGCCCTCATTGTTTTCAAAGCATTTTCTTTCTACTTGAGCCCTTGATATCAGTTCCTCATTTCCCCCCTCCATTCCCTGCCCTCCCTCCCTTCCTCCCTCATGAACCCTTGATAAGTTATAGATTATTATTTTCATATCTTACATCATCCTCTGTCACCTTTCACCCACTTTTCTGTTGTTTGGTCCCCTGGGAGGGGGTTATATGTTGATCCTTGTGATCGA
>NW_022103899.1:26727684-26734108 GCF_000313985.2 Echinops telfairi | reverse complement strand
CCTGAGGGGTTTATCTATCCTGGATTCCCTGTGTTGTGGGCTGTTATCTGTAGCAGTGTGCATGTTCTGGTCTAATCCAATTTGTAAGGTAGAATTGAGGTCATGATAGTGGGGGGAAGGATGCACCAAAGAACCAGAGGAAAGTTGCGTTTCATTGGTGCTATACTGCACCCTGGCTGGCTCATCTCTTCTTTGTGATCCTTCTTTGAAAGGCTGTCCAATTGTCTACAGATGGGCTTTGGGTCTCTACTCCACATCACCAACCTCCATTCACATTGGGTATAATTTTATTCTGGGTCTTAGATGCCTGCCTGATACCTGATCCCATGGACACTTCATGATCACACAGGCTGGTGTGCTTCTTCCACATGGGCTTTGTTGCTTCTCAGCTAGATGGCTGCTTGTTTATCTTCAAGCCTTTAGGACCCCAGATGTTATCTCTTTTGATAGCTGGGCACCATCAGCTTTCTTCACCACATTTTCTCTTGCACCCATTTTGTCTTCAGCGATGGTGTTGGGAAGGTGAGCATCATAGAATGCGGGATTATTAGAAAAAAGTGTTCTTGTGTTGAGAGAGCACTTGAGTGGAAGCCCAATGTCCATCTGCAACCTTGATTCTTAACATATAGCTATAAGTACATAGATCTATTTGCCTCTCATTGTATATAAATATATTTACATGTGTACATGCCTGTATTTAGATTTATATACATGTCCTTTGCCTCCTGGTTCTTTCCTCTCTTTTCTTTAACTTTCCTCTTGTCCCACCATCATGTTCAGTCTTCATTCAGGTTTAGTAATTCCTCACTGCTACATTGCCCTTATTTAAGCCCCATTAGGGCATCCTACGCCCTTCTCTCCATTGACTTTAGTTCACTTGTTGTCCCCTTGCCCTTCAGTTGGTTCCCTTCCCCGCTTCCTTTCTCCCATCTCTCCTTCTCCCATATCCCTCGTAACCATTGGTCCCATTCTTATCATCTCAGACTTGTTTATCTACCTATCTTATCTAGATAGACATGCAGAGACATTAATAAGCACAAAAACCAGGCAAAGCCAAACAAAACTAAAGGATGTCAAAACCAACAAAACAATAACAACAACAACAAAACAAAAACAAAATAACAACGACAAAAAGAAAGCCACTGAAAACATGGAGAAGCCTATAAGTAGTTCAAGGTCTGTTTGTTGGCCTTTATGGGTGTTTTCCAGTTGAGTCTGATGGGTTGTCACGCTCTGTCTCCAAAGTCCATTTTTGGTATTCCCCGGGGATTTCATGATTTTCTTCCCTTGCTGCTCTGTTGCATGCCCTTAGTGTTTCACTCCAGTGTGATGGGGTCAGATTGTGCACAATTCCTGCACTGTGTCTGCAGTGCTGTCCCCTGTAACCCTATGGTTCAGTGAGGGATGTTGTGTCTTGTGGTGGGGCTGGCCCTATGGTCCTCTCTGTGCATTGTCTGCTCTGAAAAACTGAAAATCTTTATGGGAGCAGACAACCTTATTCCCCCACCCCCCACATTGGAGTGACTGGTAGGTCTGAACCACTGACTTTGTGGTTAGCAGTCCAACACTTAACCCACTGTACTACCAGGGCTCTTTGGGCAGATGAGATAGGGGCTGAATTATACGTGCTAGAATTTGGAGCATCAAGTGTTGGTATTTGGAACTTCATTTCTAAATGTTATAACTCTAGGAAGTGTGTGTGTATGTGTGTAAGAGAGCACTGTTCTAAAGACACAAGGTTTAGGCTATGGTAAGTTTGGATTAAGTGAGTCATTTCCTGTGGGACATATTCAATGGCAACTAGGTCTTCCAGTTTTCCTCCTCCTTACTCAAAACATCAACATGTTTTTATGGATCAGAAATGTTATGTCTTTTCTCCTTCTTTCTGCTTTACGCAGGGTGACCGAGGCCTTTGGGGTATTCATCACACACCTCTATTCCTCTGCAGCAACTGCTGGGCCCACGTGCTCTGTCCACACATAACCAGTGAGCCAATTGTCATCATGTGGGTTCTTTGCTCATTGGGGTTTTCTTTTCTTTGAACAGTTATTGTTCTTTAGTTAAAACTATATAGCAAATCATATTTAAAAACTTTTTATTATGAATTAGATGAAGATCATCAGAGCAGAGCATCAATCTTACCTTCAACAATTCATACACATTCTGATTCAACTCAGCCATTGGAATCCCCTCCAAGTAGCAATGTTTATCCACTTCCTCCCTGTGTTTCCTGTTTCCATGGCTTCTTTTTCCCTAATGCTCTGAACTTTGTCCTTGGGTGAATGCTGCCCTTTTGATCATAAGTGGCTGATTACTCTAACGTGGAGGTGAGTATAGTTCTAGACTTGAAGGATAAGGGCCAAAGTCTTGGGGGTCCCACCAGTCTCTTTTTATGATTTTGCACTCTGTTCCACATTTTCCTCCCACTCTATCCAGGACCGTCTAATGTGATCCTTTTGAGAGCAGCTGGTAGTAGTAGCCGGCACCATCTAGTTCTCCTGGTTTCAGGGGTATGGAGCCTGATGTTTGTGTGGTTCATTAGTGCATGGGACTAATAGTGGCGAGTTAGATGGCTTGCTTGCAAACTTTCTAAACAAGACCTTCTATTGTCCTGGTTGGTGTGGTTGGTACTGGCAGCACCTTCATTTGCCAGTGCTCCAAGTGGGAAGAGACCAAAAAATGGCTTCTTAGATGGCTGTTCACCAGCTTTTAAGACCCCCAGACACCACATCAGACTAGGATGTAGATCATTGTCTTTATGGACTGTTTGTGCCCATTGAGATATCCCCTTAGAATTCCATAGTTGTTTTCAAGATCTGATTTTTTGGGGGGAAATAGATAGCCAGGCCTTTCTTCCAAGATGCCTCTGGGTGGACTTGAACTTCCAACCTTTCAGTTAGCAGATGATCACATGAACTATCTGTGCCACCCAGGAGCATCTTTCTACCCACATCAGGTACAAATCACAGAGCAGCTTTGTGGATCTTTGGTAAATCTGTCCTTTTGCTGAAATACCTTCAACTAGGGAGCCAGCATGGGGCGTGGGGCACTGCTACCACCTCTCTATAGTAAGTCCCTACACTCCATGGCTCTCTCTCTCTACACTGGTTTGGATTGTTTTCTCGTTCATACTCACAAATGGTGTGAAAACCTACCCACTCTTCCCATGTGCCTTCTGGGTGTTTCTTCATGATGGGCTCAAGGCGTTTCAGAAGGATCTGACAAGCATTCTTGAAAGAGTAAAGAAAATAATACACGTTAGAGAAGAGCCTGGTGGGTAGGATTTGTGTGAAAGAATATTCACTGATAACTGATTTGGTCAGCAAATGGTTATGGAGGGTCAGGTTACTAATACCTTGGGGACAGATAGTCACAGAATAGTCCCTGCCCTTGAGAACAGTATTGTGGATGGACAGGTTTTTTTCCTTCCTGGTTCAGTTCCTGTGAAAATATGAGCTCAAGTGAACCTCAGCTCTCAGATTTTCCTTCTTGGGATTTTTGTGCTCTATTTTCCTTCTTTCTACATCTGTAATCCAGACCTTTTGGTTTTCCCAGCTGTTAGCATACGTGGAACAAAACAACGCCATTCAAATCTGTGCTTTCTAACATCTGCAGCACTGGCCTGCAGTCTCTCTCTGGTTTGGGAACACTGCTCAGTTCTGTCCACCCCTCTCTTTATTGTTCATTCAACGCAGTGCAATGCAGATATTGGCTCTGGGTGTGAAGTAGAAAACGTAGCCTTTCTTTCTAATAACCCGGATGTACAAAGTTTCTGATCCTTGAAACATAAACTTCAAACTCGATGCCCAAGAAGGATTAACCCCTGCTTTTGGTTGACCACTGGTACTCACCTGGAGCTGTTTATCTCCCATGGACGTTTTCCTTGTTTGTTTATTGTGTTTTGTTTTGGAGACAATACGCAGCAAAGCAGGCGCCAATTCCACAGTTTCTGCAGGTACACGTTGCTGACGTTCTCCCCCATCAGATAAACTCATTGTCCCCTGAGGTTTCTATCGAATTCTTCAGCCCCTTGATCTGATAATAGGTAGTTCTTTAAAGGGCACAATACTCCAGCCAGACACTTTAAACTACTGTTTGGTTTTAAGGAGACTTCAGGTTCCCATACTTTTGTTTTGAACAAAGAGAGTCTGTTATCTAACCTCTAAGAATGCTTTGAAATCGGTTCCTGACTGCAAGGGAGGCTGGACAATAAGGAGTTCTGGTTGGAAGCCTAAGTGCTGTAGGATGGGATCCACTGCAATGGAAGGGGATGGGGCTTCGCTAGAAACCGTCTTACAAGTAGACCTCATTTCCCCAAATACGTGAAACCAGATGTTGAATGAAGGACTACAAAGGCATGACTGATGAGAGAGTGAAAAAGCGGCCCAAACAAGACAGCTGGAACATGAGGGCAAAGGGCACTAGAGGAAGTTCGTGGCTGCTCTTCTGCCTGCCCTCCTGCCTCAGGCCCTCCGTGTCTGCCCCTGGGAAGCTTGCACAGCTCCGGTTTGCATTCAGCACCTGGAATTCTTCTTTTGGTGCCTGCTGTCTGTTCATCCAAATCTCTCTTTTCAGTAGTCGCTGGGCTTGTGACTACCTCCTACTTCATATTTTCTAACCTCTGCGGAAGCTGGGCGTGTCCTGAGACAGGTTCTGCTGGCGGACTAAGAGGAGTGACTTGCATCACTTCCCAGTCTGGCCCAGCGTCCTCCACATGTGCCCCAGAAGGCCCTTTCCTTTCGCTGGTGAACTCCAGTGATGCCGCTCTGGCAATCGGAACGCCGCGTGGCAGAACCGCCATTGGTCTGAGTTTTCAAGTGCCTGAACGGCCCCCCCAGGCTGTCAGGTGCTTCAGAAAGAGCTTTCTTTCCAGGTATATTTACCACGTTAATTTAGCCATCTGCAATGGCTCTCACACCAACTGCTCGGAGTTAGGCCAAACTTCACAGGTTAAAGGCACAGCCTTCTACAAGAATGTCCTCATTCAGACTCCAGCTGCAGGTCCCGGGACCCCCTAGGCCACTGTCGCTTCTGCTCAGCTGACGACAATTTCAAGGGCTTCCACTACTCCTACAGGTTTGATAATTTATTAGAAGGAAGCATTATATTTATGATTACAGTTGTATTATAGCAAAAGGAAACATATCTGAACCAGACAACAGAGAGATGCATAGGGCATGGTTTGGGAGGGTCCCATGGGTGAAACTTCATGTCCTCAGGATTTGCTACCTTCCTGGCACAGCGATGTATGACGATATGTAGAATGTGGCAAACCACCGTTTTTACTGAGGTTTCCTGAAGTAGGCGTGGTTGAGAGGATCACTGATCCCATGATTGGGCTCAGGCTCCAGCCTGTCTCTTTTGCCTGGCGGCCAGGCTGATATGTGGCTCAAAGCTCCAACACTCTAATCACATGGGTGGACTCTATGGTGCAGGAAGCCCCCATCCTGAGTAATCTCATTCACATAACCTCTGACTGACCTCATTAGCACACTCCTTCAGGTACAGAACAACACAGCTAAATAACGAAGGGTATTTCAATAACCTGGACATTCCAAGGGGTTCTAGGTTACTTCCCAGTAAAGACCACCTTTTTGATTACATCCCTCATTTAACTAAAAGGCTCCCCAGGCGGTTTGGTTATCCCATCCATAGGGGGTTTCCATGAGTGGGATCAACTCTGTGGTGACAACAACAACAACAACAACAACAACAAAACAACAACAACAACAAAACAACAACAACAACATGTGCAATGACATGGAAGACTGCACTGAAGTCAAGCACCCTGCCTGATTCCAACTAAGAAAAGCCAGCGCTGTGGCAAGCGTGCAGAGGGAAAGGCAGTCCGGAGGAATCACCTGCACGGCTTTGCCGTTGACGTCGGAGCCGACGGAGGCTGCGGTCGCGATGGTGTTCGGCACGGTGGCTGTACTCGTTTCACACACATGCATGGACGACATGGGTATTTTTAGTTCACGACTGGCCACCTATGAGAAAAGTCAATATTTTCAAGTCTAGCGAGGACTGTTGGGAGGAACTGACTCAGTATTTTTCTTAATAATGAAAAGAAAAAAAAAGAAGAAGAACTTCTCTATGACATCCAGGTTCTCCTCTAACATCCAAACCCACATATTTTATAAATATGTAAGCGCTTTTTTAGCAGGGCCTCAGGCTGATTATTTTCATGTTTTCATGGTCAGACTTGCATTCTGTACTGGTTCTTCCCTTCACATTCAAGTAGCGTATTTGAGATGTCAAGGATATTCTATGTCTGAAGTTTTATAATTGTGGAGACATAGGCTAAGGTCAGACTTTTAGTGGTAGGGGCGAAAGAGAGAGAGAGAGAGAGAGAGAGAGGGAGGGAGAGAGAGAGAGAGAGAGAGAGAAAGAGAGAGAGAAGGTATCAGATGGACTGCCTCAG
>NW_022103899.1:26720259-26727584 GCF_000313985.2 Echinops telfairi | reverse complement strand
GAGACATAGGCTAAGGTCAGACTTTTAGTGGTAGGGGAGAGAGAGAGAGAGAGTGTGTGTGTGTGTGTGAGAGAGAGAGAGAGGGAGAGAGAGAGAGAGAGAGAAGGTATCAGATGGACTGCCTCAGGATTCGGTCTTACAGCTGTCGATATCCAGTATCACGTGCAGCTGGAGAGATCCTGACAACCTGTCTTCTTTCTTGCCCCCATCCCATCTCAAGTCTCGCTCCCTTTCCTCTAGTTGTGCCTCCTTGCTTCTATTCTGCGGGTGTTTTCTAGCACCTGTTTTTGCACTTTTCTCCGCGTTCTCTAGCAGACGCACGTCGTGATTTGGTTCAGATGTAGCTGGGAAGACTCAGTGAGTCGAGGGTTGGGTGTGTCCGTCTCTAGGCCCTTCCTCAGGAGCCCTGGTGGTCTAGTGGTTATGCATTGAGCTGCTCACCGCAAGGTCAACAGTTAGAAACCACCAGCTGCTCTTCGGGAGAAAGACAGGGCTTCTACTCCTGGAAAGAGGCACAGCCTAGGGAACTCTCAGGGGCAGTTCAGCCCTGTCTTCTACAGCGGCTGTGGGTCCGATTGACTCGATGGCAGCGAGTTTGGATTTTGAGGGGCGTTTGGTGCCTCTCATGTTGACTTTTCCCTCTGTGTTGACCATATCATCGGCAACAGGAGACTATCTCTGTCCAAGACGTGGGAGAATTGGGCTCCATGAGCCGCTGGCCTTCAGCATCGTAGTTGAACCATCTCAGGAAAGATGGTTTCTGTCTGCCGGTAGGTACACTTCAGTCCCAGGAAAGGACTTGATGGATCTTACTCGAGTTGCTTATTTTCTTCTTAGACCACTTCCTGCAGTCGAGGGTGTTTGGGAACCATGATTGGCTAGAGATGGGTCCTGCCTCTATCTGTGGCAGGGTGGAGATAGGAAAGAGGACGGGACTGGCAGATAACTGGAGTTGCAGACTCCAATTGCACAACTGTATAGGAGTCATGGTGCCACTGTGGTGCAAGCACCCTGCTTCTAGCCAATAGGCGTTGGGAGTTGTAATTCCCCCACCCCACTGGAGCGAGGCATGGAAACCTGCTTCCATAAAGATTGACAATCTTCGAACCCCTTGGGGGCAGGTCTATGCAACAAAGTCAACTCGAAAGCAGTGGACAGGGTTTGGTTTGGTCAGAACCATACAGAATACGGCAAGTGTACTCTTCCAAAGGAACTAAGGAGCTGGATGGTCAAAGAGTAACAGATAAACCTTATGATAAACCTAATAAATTTGTTATGAAGTGAAATGTATCCAATTTCAAAGATTACCCTTCCCCCTTAAGCCCCCCCTCCCCTGCCCCCACCACTGCCAAGACGATGTTCTGCCTATTTTTTTCTTTGCTAAAGTCCTTTTAAAATGATCAAATGTGACCATTGATGAAATATTTGTTTTTACTTGGCCAAATAAAACATTCGTAGCCCTGTCCGGTGGTGCCTGTATGGGTCACCTACCACAGGCTCATGAGTGGTGCCTTCCCTAATGACAGCCCCCATAGCCCCTGGAACACGCCCCAGGAGTCTTTGCACATGGATGGGATTTCTGCTACCTCAGCCATTCTATTTGATGGGTAAGAAGTCAGGATGAAATGGAATCAGGATTTTAGGGTTTGAGTGCAGAGAATTGCCAGTGACCCTAAAACATGAGACCTAAATGTCGATCATGTTAACAGTGTACAGTGGAACCAGCGATTGAGTTTGATTATTTTACCTGGAGCATTTTGGTGTGAATCCCTTGTCCCAGCTCATTGCCTCCGTGTGTGACCAATACAGATCCGTCTGTATAGATGTGGACGAGTGCAGCTGCCTAGGAAAACAGCCAAGGATGCATAGCTCAGGGCAGTTGGCATTTAGTGAGGCTCCACATTTTAAAAAATGAGATAATGAAACAGGATTATGGGGGGACCAGAGAGGCAAACTTTCCTGTGGGGCGCTGAAACCCAGCTCTGCCTTTTGCAGAAGTCACCTGTAAAGAACAGCCCTATTTAGGACTGAGTTTTAGGTAGGGCCGTTGCATATTTCTGAGTTGTAAGTATTGGTTCCTACCAGTGAAAGCCTTCCCCTTGCTTCAGTCAAGACAACACCATGATAGAGGAAGCAGTGAAGTGGTCAAGGATCTCACCTTGCTTGGATTCACAATCAGTGCTCATGGAAGCAACAGGCAAGAGTACAAATGGGGGATTTTTGATCAAACTGGGAAAATTTGCCTAAGACCTCTTTAAAGTGTTCAAAGACTAGGATGTCATTTTTCAGATTAAGGTGTGCCTGACCCACGCCATGGTGTTATCAGTTGCCTCACCCAGGCCTGTGAAAGTTGGACACTGAATAAAGAAGAACAAGGAAGAATGGAAGCATGTGAATTAGGCTGAAAGTCCCGGCGACTGCCCAGAGAACAAACACGTCGGCTCAATGCCCCTTAGAAAACTTACGTCCTGTCCTTAGGACATGTTATCCAGAGAGATCGGTTCCTGGACAAGGACGTCATGCTTGGATGGATACCATGACAAAGATGAGGAAGATGTGACTCTTCCTCACAGAGCTCACCACGTAGTGGAGAGGCCGGCTGGGAATCACGTTGTAGGGAATGATGAGGGAAATGATGGATGCGGCATAAAGGGCTCTGGAAGACCTCGGAGGAGAGATGGAGCTTCTCTGGAGCTCAGGGAAGGGTTTCCAGAGAGATGTATGAATGGAATCACCAAAGGGCGAAGGGTCCACCAGGGGGTAGAAACTCCCCATTGCTTCAGGGAAAGCCAGGCTCCTCATTGTAATACACGAGGCCCTTTGGGATTTGGGGGGCACCTGGGCAGAGCAAATGGTTGAAGGCCCTGGAAAAGGTGGCGATTGGAGAGCAACCAGAGGTGCCTTTGAAGAGCTGGAGATCTGACCAAATCAGCCACTGGAAACCACACCGATGGGCCACCGTGAAGCAGTGTGGACTCCATGGAAACTGGTTTTGGGGATCTGGTCTCTGTCCACTTGTCCAGTTTCCTGTTAGCCACCTGCGGCTTGGCCTCTGAGCCAGCTTTACCGCTGCTTTTCTGTCGTCCTGGATGGCTCCTCTTCCTATGCTTTATCTGCTTTCCTAGTTTCACGCCCCATCGCCTCCCTGTGCCAACGCCTCTGATCGCGTCTTACCGCCACCTCGGCAGCATCAGTCTCTTTGCATTCCCTCAGGTGCCAGAACGAGCTCTTCTGAAGGTCTCACAAAGCCGGGCCTCTGGTCAGGTTCATCTTTTTGTCCTGGGAAGACTTAGAGTGGGTACGGATCCCTGAGACCAGAACGAAAGGTTCACCGAATGGAACGGACAGGACCGGGAGGAACAATGAAGACGGTTGTTCGGATGGTGGGGTTGCTGGGGTGGCGTGGAGGAGCTCGGGAGCATCGGGGCTTGTCAGTACTCATCACAGTGTCTGCTGAGGGGAGGCCCGCTGGTTCTCTCCGAGGACCATGCTTCTCACACCCCGGTTGGGGGTGCTCCGGCTTGTCCGAGAGTCCCCTGCTGACCTGGCAAACAGGCTTCAGCTCTGAGCCAGGTGATCTAGGGTATACCAATCTGGAACTCTGCAGGACACTGGAAGTCTTTCAAATGGAAAGGCAAGCCCTATCTTCACAATGCTGTCTTAGGGACCAGGAACCCCGGGGGCACAGTGGTTAGAGCTCTGGGCTGCTAGTCCAGAGGCTGGTGGTTTGAACTCGCCAGCTGCTCCACTGGAGCGCCATTTGTCTGTCTGTTTCCATAAAGATTCACAGCCTGGAAGCCCTGTGAAGCGGTTCCACTGTAAAATAGGAACGAGCGCTTCTGAGAGGGTGTCTGGTCTCACTCATCATTTTGTTCTTAGCCACAGTCATCGTCGCGCGGCTGCAAGTGGGAATTGACTTGGCGGCCATGGGTTTTGGGTCGTGGGTCCTCAGGCTGCTGTAACCGGAGTATCACCAGTGTGGGGCATGAAGGATCAGAAATGGATTTTTTGCCCCATCGGTGCAGGAGGATACAAATTGGAATCCAGGGAGTGGTCCTGGAGGGAGAGCCTTATTTAGTTCAGCTTCTAGCAGCTGTTAGCAATCCTTGGTGTTCCTGGCATCTGTCGTTGTGTGTCTCTGTAGCTGGTGGTGGTTATGGGCGGGGCTCCTAACCACCAGCCCTTCCGCAGGAGAAAGAGGCAGCTTTCTCTGCTGTCAAGAGTCACTGTCTCGAAGACCCATAGGAACTGTTCTCTGCTCTATGGGTCAAAACTGACTCGATGGCAGGGAGTTTCAGTGAGTGCGTGTCTAGTCTAATCTTTTTATAACTCAGGAGTGAATCGGGTGGGCTCACCCTACACTGAGAGGCCTCATCAACACAATGGAAGAAAATGCTTCTCTCCCAATGTCCTATGCACAGGCACATGGACTAGCATTTCTACATTGCAGGAGGGACACAATTCAATCCTGAACAGACGCCTTTCGGGGTGAGATGAGAAGCTGGCTTCCTTGGATGTGAATTAGAGCAGTGGTTCTCACTTCCTCATGCCGCTACCCTTTCATACCATTCCTCATGTTGTGGTGAGCCCCAACCATAAAATTATTTTCCTTGCTATTTCATAACTGTCATTTTGCTACTGTGATGAATCGGTGACCCTGTGAAAGGGTCGTTTGACCCCCCAAAAGGGTTGAGACCCACAGGTTGAGAACCACTGAACTAGAGGATGGCAGAGGTCACCTGTGGTCAAGATAAGGGGCAGCCATGCAGATGAGGAGTGGTGGTCTGTCCGTCTTATCTTTTGCCCCAGCCTTGACTCTGTTCAGGACCATGGAGCTGACAGTTGACCTTCTGGCATCTCTTGAAAGGATGCTCATGCTGGACTCACACAGGAATGTGACCCATGAGATGAGGGAATCTCATTTTGGCACCAGAATAATGACCACACTGAGAGCAGATGTGTCTGAGAGCTCTGAGGGAGGAGCTTAGGGCAGCTCTGGATAATGTTCAGCATGTGACAAGAATCCTGCCAAGTACTGTATATTTCACTTTACCAGCCCTGTGCAAATCATCACTGTTCTCATTTTAGAATGGTACTGAAGCTCCGAGAGGTTAGAGAACTTGCCTAATGTCCCATAGCGAGTAAATGGCAGGTCCAAAGATTTCTCAGGTCTGCCTGCCTGACTCCAGTTGACTAAGGATTTTGGAGAACTGCTTTAATCCTTAAGAAGAATTTCCTCTGGGGTGTGTGTGTGTGTGTGTGCACGCGCATAGGAATGGAAGAATGCTTCAAGTGGAAGAATGCTTTCAATGGTGTTCACACAAGGGAGCGCTAATGCATACAAGATCTTTCCAGTTCCTGGTTTCTCTGCGTTTAATGGGCAGTAATGAGCAAGCAACAGTTTTTGCACGGCCTTCCTGTATGTGTATATGACCCCTTGGGATGCCTGGGAAGATGCTTCTGTTTAGTCTTTTCTGCTTAATGGACTCATCTCTCTGCTGCCCTTGCTCCCCGCTCCTGTGAGTAACACTTTTATCTGGGAGAGTTTCTGAACCCATCAGAAGTGATACAGATTCCTGGAAGAGGTGGTTTACAACAGTCCCCACTGATCAGGATGAAGTGGAATCGTTTCTCCACCAAGACTTAGCAGGTACGCTGAGCGAGGTGGATGTTGTGGGTGTCTGGGGCACAGGCTCCCATCCTGACGAAGCCATGAGATTCCTGAACTCAGAAAGTCCATTCCCACTAACCTTGTGAGTCCCTGTCCCTCTCTTGACCAGTATTCCCCTTTGGCAGTTACGATGCGTAGATCTCCCGCCCGTTGAGGCTATTTTCTGCCATTGAGACCTTTTTGAACTGCATGATGTTAAAGGCGTTCGCAGATGGGGGTGGGGGCGGTGTGCTCAAGAGATGTCAGCACCTCTCTCAGATTCTGAAGCAGGGGCTCAATGCCCTGGAAATGTCAAACCCCGCCCCCCCAAAGTTGACACAAGCTGATTGGGCCAGGAGGGCTTCTGGCACGAGGTTTCCCGGTTTCTCAGTAATGGAGATAAAAACATGGATGCTTACCTGATGATAACTTGTTGCAGCAAAGCCAACAGAAAACTTCATGGGGATGATAGCCATGCCCTTCTTCTTCCAGTAGTTCTTCTTATTGAACTCTTCCACTTGCTCCCGTCTGCGGTGAAAGGAAGCCTTGTGCAGACATTCGTCCCAGCACCTGATCAGCGGCTCAGGGCTAAACGCTTGCTTGTAGATGGTTTTGTCAACTGTTTTGTACATGTTTTTCTTTCTGATCTGAAATGTGTTTACAGAGAGTGAGTTAGTAGATGTAACAGGCCCCAAACTCTCTGTAAAATAGAGATTCAGAAAGGCCTCCTATTAACGCATAGACTCTTTGGGGGAGGCAGGGCCTGGTTCTTCTTTTTCTTGGAAACTTATGTGCTTTTGAAAAATAACTGGGGTTAGTTCTCATCTAGAATGCTTCATTGTGCTCGTGGGGAGCTACGCATGGAGCAAGAGGCAATCAATCATTCAGAGAGAACACGAGTCTTAAAATCAGGAAAAGTGTGTGTCAATTCTCATATGATTCATTCAGTGTGCTGAGCAAATAACTAGACAGGGTGGATTGTATGAAGATAAACGTTTCATTAGGAGTGGAGGAAGCATTATTAACAATCTGTGATACGCACATGCACAACCCTGCTAGCTCAAAGTGAAGAGGACTTGAAGCCCTTACTGATGAAGATTAAAGATTACCTACAGTCTTAAGTATGGATCACACTTCAAGGACAACTCTCACAACGGAACCAATAAGCAACATCATGATAAACTGAGAAAAGACAGACGTTCTGAAGGATTTCATTTCACTTGGACCTACGGTCAACACCCATGGCAGCAGCAGTCAGGAAATTGGACAATGTATTGCATGGAGCAAATCTGCTGCAAACAGCCTGTTTAAAGTGTTAAAAAGCAAAGATGTCACTTTGAGGACTCAGGTGTGCCTTAACGAAGCTGTGGCATTTTAAAGTGCTTCACACCTATGTGAAAGCTGGACCACGCATAAGGATGACTGAAGGAGTGTAGATGCCTTTGAGTTATGGTGTTGGGAAGAATCGTAAATGTGTTGTGGACTTCCAGAAGAACAAACAATCTGTCATGAAAGAAGAAAAGCCAGAATGCTCCTTAGGAGCAAAGACGGCAAGATTTAGTCTCACAAGCGATAAGTCAACCAGGGCACAATATAGCACTGATGAAACACAACATTCCTCTGGTTCCTCAACCCCCCACCCTCATGAGCATGTACACTGGTACAGATAAGAGCT
>NW_022103899.1:26695693-26719314 GCF_000313985.2 Echinops telfairi | reverse complement strand
TTTTGACAGCACCTAACAGATACAGCAGTTCTCATCTCTTCTTCAGTGAGTCAATCAGGGTTTCTCCCTGCTGAAAATGGAGGACAGTGGCAGGTGGGTCTGTGAAGGCCTGGAGGGTAGAGGGACCTTGAATGGAGGCAGATTGTCTTCTTTATCTGTAAGAGTCAGAGACTGGAGTAGACAACTTGAGTCTATCCTCGAGTAATCTATTGTCATAGCTGGAGAAGTGTACCAAAGGAAAACCCTCTAAAATACTATCTTGTGTAATATCTCCTAGAAGGTGCACAGGCTATACACGGTATTAAACCTGATGTTTATTGCAACATCATTGTAATAGTAAAAGATGGGTCATGGCCTGACTATGTATTAACTGTGGAGTTGTTAAATAAAGTACAGCGCATTTGTATTATGGAATACTATTCAGTCATGAAAAAGAAGGAAGCAGATCATCCTGTCGTGGCCGGGTGCCACAGAGGCAGCTCTGTGCCATCCTCACTGTGATTGCCAGGTGGGAACCCATCAGGGCAGCCGCTGCGTTAATTCCAACCCATTGTAAGTTTGCCTCTCTTTTGCTGACCCTTTACCTTACCAAGTCTTCTGATGACATGTCCCAAGAGAAGATTATGCTACCTAGATGTAAAGAGGGTCATGCTATTCTTGGCAGGCCGAGAAAGTTAGGTGTAGATTCTCTTATGCACAATATGGTTCTCTTTTGGTAAACAACTGTATATGTATACATACGTTCATATGCCAATGCTTCTGTGTGTATGAATCCAAATACACTGATAAGCATAGAAACAAATCATGAGCACGAGTCTGGGTGGTGCGGGGAGGGTACTCTGTAGGTGTGGTTTGTTAGACTTATCAGTTAGCTTTCAATAAAGGAGATTACCCTGACAGTGGAGTTGAATCCCGAGGAGCAAAGATGAAGGTATCCTGGAGAAGTAGGGACGAGCAGCATTCAGTTCTGTCTCTGTGGCCGGTCTGCCGGCCTGCCCTGCAGATGGCAGACTTGCCAGCCCTCACAGTCACAGGAGGCATTCCTTAAGGCAAGTCTATAGATTGATATCCCCAATCGGTCTGTTTCTCTGGGGGAGTCTGCAAAGTTATAAGGACTTTCCATTCTTAACTTCAATGACTTTAGTACTGTTCACTTTTGAAAAGTAATGATCACTCCACCTATGAGCAGCTATACATCTGACAGAGGGTAATTGCGTATGTATGTGCATTTACCCTGCTTCAAGTATATCCTTGAACAGGGTGGAGCATCCAGGGGCAAAGATCTAAAGACGTGTGGGACGTAACTAAACACCTTGAGGGATGAATTGCTGGGCCTGGGGTTCAGGACCATGGGCGTGGGGAACACCAAGCTCACTTGGCAATGTTCTACATTCTACTTTGGTGACTCGTGACCGGGGTATTGAAAACTTGTGGGCAACCCTGGGGGTGTAGTGGATGAGGTCGGCTGTGATCTGCATAGCTGGCAGTTCAAAGCCACCAGCAGCCCTCGGGAGAGACTGGGCTTTCTACTCTTGCAATCATTTACAGTCTTGGAAACCCCCAGCAGGTGGCTATGAGTCAGCACTGACTCAGCAGTGAGTGGGTGAGTGTGAGCAACACCGAGGCGCAACTATTGGAGCGATGAAAACTGGAAGACATAGGGAACAAGGCGTCCAATGGGCCGATGGGCCACACAAATATCAGCCTTCACACCTGAGGCCAGAAGAACTAATGCGGGTACTCGGCGACCACGACCAGCTGCTCTGAAAGTGACGCCCTGGGAAGGTCTGCGGCGGACTGGGGAAGAAATGTAAAACCAAATCCAAAACTAAGCGACCACGCTGGCTGGTCGGGTAGAGACTGGTGGAACCCCCAAGACTATGACCCTTAGCCATGCTTCATCTCCGGAGCTAACAAAAGAAGGGAAAAAGAAAAGGGAAGCAATGATGATTATTTACCAATAAAAGGAAATGTTTGCTAAAGGAGGCGTCCCTGGTGTGGTGTGAATGGTCAAGGGCCTGGTTCCTACTATTACAATTTGGCTGGTGGTTTGAGCCCATCCGTAGGCGGCTGGGAAGAAAGGTCTGGTTATCTGCTTTGAGAAAGCTCATCCATTGAAAGCCATTTGGAACACAGTTGGGCTCTTCAGAGTGGCCATGCGCCACCAGAGGGCGGCCCCGAGTCAGAGCCAACTGGTTCTTTTGTGGCTTGATGTTTGTTTTGTTTAAGGAGGGAGGGAACACCCTGAGGAAGATGCGTTCTTACAGAGAACAACTTATTGTGAATTCTGAGTCCGGGATCGGCTGTGCTGTGCTCCAGGGCTGAGATGCCCGGTCCTTGGTGTCAACCTGGGTGGGTACCCTGGTTTCATCCTTACCTTTTCTGGAGGAAGGCCACATTTGGCAGCCACGGCCGTGATGCAAGCCTCCGTCACCAGGGTTCCTTGTGGGAAGCCAAATCCACGGAAGGCCGTGTTGGATGGTAAGTTGGTCAGGCACGCATGGCTCCGGAACCTGAGGTTGTGGATTTTATATGCGTTTTCCAGCTTTAATGTGAGAAATTCTGCTACCTAAAATACAAGGAGATGTTCACATATGTCGGACACCGCTCTGCTCTACTACCCTCCCCTGCCACCGCCCAGCAGAAAGATTTGAACTGCTATGGGATTCATTTGCGACTTGAAGCACATGCTGATTCCGGACTAATGGAGACCTTCACATGCGAGGCTGCTTCCCCAGGCCCCTACCAGCTCCGACTCATCCAGGGTGCATCCCCCGTTAATGTAGCACTCGATGTCCAGAGCTTTGATTCGGCCGCTGTTCATGAAGCCCACCTGCCAGCACAGAAGGGACATTTTTACCGATGGGTTTGTGATTTCGATACCAAGCGTCAGCCACAGCCCGGGGTCACAGGATGCAGACCCCCCTGCTCCCTGCCTCCCCGCCCGCCCGTCCGAGAGAGGCCTCTTCCTCGGAGTCTGTCATTTCCCGGCTGTGCGGAGTCCTCAAGCCCTGGCTTGCCTCCCTCTGCTTCCTCAGTCTTGGAAGATTCACCTTCATTCCCCTCCCGGCTTTCCTGACTTCCCTTCTAATTGAGTCTGTGGTTCCCTGCCTTGGGGAAGAGGCTCTGGCAAGCGAGCGGGCCGGGAAGGAATCCCAGAATCTTGTTGGGAAAAGCCTCTGGTGCAGAGATCTGGGAATGGGCGCCTGGATGGCCTGGGAAGCTCTCAGGCTCCAGGAGCCAGGCCATTGTTGCTATTCTGGGATCACTTAAGGGGGCCTTCCTTTCTCTCAGGTTGCCACCTTCTCCCACACCGTTTTATCTCGACAGTGTAGACGGAACAGAAAAATCCCACACCTTTGTATAAAAAGGCCTAGGCACTCCTGGGTGGCATGAAGGAACAGCTGGCTGTTAACAAAGGCCGAGGATTTGCGAGCGCCCCGAGAGACCTGGCATCCCACTTCCAATAAGTCAGCCCCAGCCCCCCGTGGAGCACAGGCCCACCCTACACACAGGAGTTGGAAGTGATTTGATAGCAACTGTTTGTTTGTTTCTTCTCCATTTTATTTTGTTGTCGTACTACAATAACATTTGCCTATCCCTTTCTGAAAACAGGGGTAAGTAAATCTGAAGAAACCATATAACTAGGTGGTTAGTATCACTGACTCTACGGGAAATATTGACCAATAAATCACAGGACAATTTGAAAATGTAGGAAAATTCCCAAACTCAGAAGTTGTGGTCATTTTGACAAGTGGGTGGGTAAGGTTTATCTTTGATGAATCATGAAGGAAGGTTTTACTGAGCAATGTATAGTACTGCAGCCCTCACTGCCATGCCTTCTGACTCACATGGATCCTATGGGATAGATTAGGACAGCAAGTATTTTTTTTTAAATAGTACAATCATTGTAAAATAAAAAAATGCAATGAATGTGGTTTGAAAGGATTTCAGATCATTTCATTACCTGGCATCTTTTTTTTTTTTTTTAACTTCTTCCAATACAGATTTATTTGCTCTTCTAGCAGCTCGTGGTATTTTAAAAAAACAAACAAACATCATTTTATTGGGGGCCCGTACAACTCTTAACACAATCCATCCATCCATCCATTGTGTCAAGCACATTTGTACATCTGTTGCCATCATCATTCTCAAAACATGTTCTTTCTACTTGAGCCCTTGGTATAGACCTAGCATATTCTTTTACCCTGGCAAAGACCTTTTGTGAAATGTTCAGAACTATTTGGGAGAAACACTGGTCCATCTGACTGTGCTGTTCAACTGGCCAATTATTTTCTAACCATTTCTATAAAACATTTCTAAACCTGCAAAATATTTTTATAAACAAGACTTGCTATAAAAACATTTGTAGCTTCTTTCACAGTGTTCTTTTTGTCTTTGAGGAAACACTGACAGAAATAAACCCTTAATTCTTCATGGAATGTTTTTATTATTATCTGAAATTGTATTTTTAAATAAACCTTTAATTCTTCATGGAATGTTTTTATTATTATCTGAAATTGTATTATCTGAACTTCTTATGAATTATTCTCTGGATTTATTAAAAGTTTCTCATAACATGATATGAGAATTCATCATCAAATACTTTGGATGCTAAGACTAGTGTTTACTTTCAGAATTTATCAAAATTAAAATAATAGAGGACAAAACCAGTCATAAAATGAGACATATTAATGAGTTCATTTTTAATACTCACTTTGTATTTTCCAAATAGTGGATGTCTTCCTCCAGTTATTAACATATCATCTTCTCGATCAAGAACAAGGCGAATGGGGCGACCCGTTCTAAAGAAACACATCTTAGTTAGCCAGCTTCTCCATCCCACCCATCTATTCCCTATCTACCTGTTCACCCTGCTACTTATCCATCCTCTCACTTAACTATATACCCATCCATTCATCTGTCCTCCCACCCATTTATTCACTCACTCATCCATCCATCCATCCATCCATCCATGCCTATATCCATCTACTCATTTATCCATCCATCCCACTTATATTTAAGTTCCTACAATGTGCTTGATTGATTATTTGAATTAAGATATGATTAAATCACCATTGTTTTACGTGATCTAAAACTAAATGGTTAGCGATCCAGCTGATGAGTTTAATGTCACAAGACTGTAAATTTGTGTTCGTAAGGTTTCGACTTTGACCTTCACCTTGGTTTGTCATTTTGCACAGTTCCACCACTGGCTACAAAGGAGACAAAAAATGAACTCACGGCCATCAGATTCATGCTGATTCATAGGGAACAAAGGGTTGAACTGCCTTTGTGGGTTTCCAAGACTGTAACTCTTTATAGGAATACAAGGCCAAAAAACCCAACCTCACTGCTATTGAGTGGATGCCAACTCAAAGCAACCCTATAGGATAGGGTAGAACTGCCCTGTGGGTTTCTGAGACTGTAACTCTTTATGGGAGTAGAAAGATCCTTCTCTTTTCCAAGGAGTGAACCTGCAAGGTTAAGGTTAGCCCGAGAGGCTCTGAGGAGGAGCCAGCCCTTCCCAGGTGAAGGGAGGCAGAAGATGGAGAATGTTTCTTTTGCCAGCCCATCCTCTCCTGGGGCTGTGGGTAGGAGGGAAATGTTGGGGAGCAAGCACCTCTTCCACCACCCTGAAAGTCTGTCATATTGTGATGGCTTGCATGTTGCTGTGCAGCTGGAAGTGATGCCATCGGTATTTCAATCTCCAGCAGAGTCACCCACGGTGGACAGATTTCAATGGAGTTGAGCATTGTAACAATTGTGAAATGGCACAGGCCTGGGAATGTTCCATTCTCTTATACAGGGGGTTGTATGAGTCACAGCTGACAACTAACAATGATCTCCTCCTTGGCAGGATGACTCGCCACGCCTCGAAACGGGTCACCTTCCCCTGGAGCTCAGAGTTGGGGCAGTAAGATTTGAGCACTAGTTTGAGCAATAATAACAGTATTTCTTTTTATAGCCTAGTATTAACCTTTTCAAAGTCCTTCTGCGTGCTGTAACTCTAGGGGAGTGGGAGGGTAGATATTATTATCTCTCTTTTACTTTACAGAAAGAGAGACAGGAGGCTGAGTTGCCTAAGGTCACACAGCTCATTGTGACAGCAGCCGTGGGTTTGAGGCTTTGCCTTCACCCCTATACCACCTATTATCCCCCAATCACTTACTTGAAAGAACCCACAGCTGCAATAGCCGCGAATGTAGCTGGTCTTCCCACTTTCCCCCCAAAGCCCCCACCGACTCGCTTCACATGGCAGGTAATCCTGTTGATGGGGATGCTGAGTGTGGAGGACACGGTTTTCTGCAAAAGGAGGATCATGGGAAGGTCTTACAAGAGCCAAATAGCCAAGGAGCTTTGTGTTTCCTGAACTACAACGTCACAGTAGAACTCCTTCATGTCTACTGTTGGCACACACACAAACAAGCAAAAGATGAAAATAAAAAGGTTGAGATAGTCTGAATCTGTCTTGCATCGTTCACCTTCATGGAACCACCATTCCTGCTGAAGGGAACGTCAGGACTTCTGGGTGCCTGCCAGAAGCTGGATTCTTAGCCAAATTTCCAGACTCGGCTCAGACCCAGGGAGGTGAAGGAAAATATATATAAACACTAAAACTGAGAGCATTTTGTGACCAGGAAAATGAAAATGTGCCATGAAGTGATGTGTTGATGGCAAAGGTTATCTGTAATGAATCTTTTAAGAGAAAAATCAAGTTACAGACAGATTTCAGTGTTGTCATCCAATCACAGAATCTATTGAACTATGGTACAATGAACATTGTCTTTCAACCTAAATGACTGTGGCTGTTCTTTTATGTACTTGGGAAGACCAGGGGGTAGGATGGGGTATGGAGGGTGGCTGGTGGGCTCCTGGCACCTTAACTGCTTTATTGACATCCAACACTACTTGGATCCTAAGTTTCTAGAAGCAAGATGGCTGCCCACTGAGGGGCTGTGGGAATCAACTGCCATGATGGAGGTAGGAGGTGGGGGGTGTAGCAATGACCCTGGACCTCACCTGCACGTGGGCTGCATCCTGTGTTGACACATAAATGTCCAGCTCATGGTCCTCTGTTTTTGGAATCACAAGCACCCTCTGTGTTTCCATGTAGAAATGTTCCTGTCCACCCACATGGACCTCTCCTGTTAAGCAGAAGCACAAGGGAATTCCCGAGGGTGGGTGCTGTGGCAACTAAAGATCTGGGTCAAGGACTACAGTTCTGAATATAAGAACAACCAGGTTCCATTTGAGTTAACAACCTGGCATTCTGTGAGGCTCACCCTCCCGGCATGATCCCTGAAGACAAAGCGGGTGCATAGGAAATGTGATGAAGAAAGCTGATGGTGCCCAGCTATCAAAAGATTTGGTATCTGGGGTCTTAAAGACTTGAAGTTAAACAAGCGGTCATCTAGCTGAGAAGCAAAAAAGCCCAAATGGAAGAAGCACACCAATCTAGCTGAGAAGCAAAAAGCCCAAATGGAAGAAGCACACCAGTCAATGTGATCATAAGGTTTCCATGGAATCAGGTAACAGGCATCAGAAGACCCAAAACAAAAAAAACCCCATATTGTTGAGAATGATGGGGGTCAGAGCAGAGACCCCAAACCCATCTGTAGACAGTAGGACATCCTATCTCAAAAGGGTCACAAGTAAGGGATGAGTCAACCAGGGTGCAGTAAAGCACCGATGAAACACAATATTCCTCTGGTTCTTTTCCTCAGCCCCACCATCATGACCCCAGTCTTGCCTTTCAGTTCTGGCTAGACCAGAGCATGTACACTGGTACAGATAAGAGCTTACAACACAGAGAATCCAGGTCAGATAAACCCCTCAGCAGAGATCGAACTAATGATACCAGGAGGATAGGGGGAAAATGGGGGGAGATGGGGAGGAAGGGGGAACTGACCGCAACAATTAATGCATCGTCCTAGGGGGATGAACAACAGAACCTTGGGTGAAGGGAGACAGCGCGTTCGCTGTAAGATATGAAAATAATAATTTTTAATTTATCAAGGGGTCACGAGGGTGGGAGTGTGGGGGAGGGAAGGAGAAAAGAGGAGCTGATACCAAGGGCTTAAATAGAAAGTAAATGTTTAGAAAATAATGATGGCAACATGTACAAATATGCTTGATACAATTGATGTGTGGATTGTTATAAGAGCTGTAAGAGCCCCCAATAAAATGATCTTAAAAAAAAAAAGAACTAAGTTCCATTTCTTAGTCTGGTCCCAACCAACCAACATCTTAGAAATGTTCCTTCTGTTGACTGTTGCTTTCTACCCTTCAACAGTCAACAGAAGGAACATTTCTAAGATGTTGGTTGTAAGTCTAAGAAGGAACATTTCTACGATGTGCATACATATGCACATCTACAAAACGACAGAAGAACAAGACATAAATTTGGCAAAGTGCTAAGACTTTAAAGGATGATCTTTCTGAGGGGGAGAAACATACTCCGTATGTCTCGCTTCAATAGGATTAGGTATAAACCAAAGAGCCAACCCACTGCCATTGAGTAAGCTCTGACTGTAGGTCAGGGTAGAACTGCCCCTGCGGGTTTCCAAGGCTGTAAATCTTGACAGAAACAGAAAGCTCCCTCTTTTTCCTGCAGAGCAACGGGCAGATTCAAACTGTTGACCTTACTGTTTGCAGCCCAATTTATAACTCACTATGCCACCAGGGCTCCTTAGAATTAGACATAGATTCTACTAAGTACCCTGAGCAGCTTACCTTCTACAATTTGATCCACTTTTTCAAATGCCTCCTCAATGTTTCCTTGTTCAAGTTTTTTTTCAGGGCATAGGAATGAATTATGTTTTATGGCATCCTGAGTGACAGGGGAGAAAAGAGCACACAAGTTGATTTTTCTTACTGTTTCTTCCATCAGCCGGTCATTTTTGCCACAGCCGGTCACAGCCTGAAAATGGCTGTCTACTGAAACCTGTGAAAGCGTCCTGCAAGCAAGTGAGTCCTAGGGGCCTCCCACAGAGAGGAGACGCCAGGGAGGGTGTCTTCTTGATTACAGAGAAAAGTAGCCAGGATTAGTGAGATCTTAAGAGGGCAACTAGGGGACCCCCGAGACTATGGCCCTTAGTGATCCTCCAGGTCTGGAACCGAATTCACCCCTGGGATAGAATAAGTGACCAGTTAATGCGCAAAAGGCAGCATTTACCCCAGGACAAGTTTCAGTGGGTCAGGGAAGAAGGAGGGTTGGGAACAGGAAGCACAGGGAGGAAGTGGGCTGAGTGATGAGGGTGCATGGAGAGGATTGCAACGAATGAAATGGAACCGAATGTGCGTGCGAACTGTGGAAAGTAAAACTGAGGATCTGCTTGGAAAACCTTCACTCATGTAACGACTAAAGTTTTTCTATTTTTAAAAAGAAGGAATCTGTGTTCAGAACTGAGCCCTGGCCGGGGATGGGGGGTGGGGGCTACTGTGATGGTCTAGGCTGAGAATTCCTCTTCTCCAAGAACAGTTGATAAATCCAAATGCATTTTAGGTGAGGTTCTGGGCCCTTTATTTTTGCCTTTTCCCTGGATGAGAACACTGGTGTTTGACTAGTTAGGTCATGGACAGGAGCCTGCAGCTTAGAAATCTGGAAGGACTGAAGCTGTGTTGAGGGAGAGGACATAAGGCCTTATGTGGGAAACTAACACTGAAGGAAATATGAGGACTATCTTCCCTAAGTTATAACAGAGGGAATCTAGAAAGCTGGTATTCTACAGTAGGAAAGCCTCCACTTTGGTAAGTTAGAGGTAAAGTCCAAGTACATTGTCCTGCTTGTAAGTCTCATTCCCACAGATTCTCTTCGTAACAGCTATGCTGCCTTTAAGTGAACACATGGTTGATTGTATCTCCCTATAGAAGCAGACATCCTTTTCTCTCTTCCCACTGCCACCCAAGCCCCTTGTACCTCCCCCCAATGCAGGTATTAGGTTTCCTCACTTGTGAGCTCAGGGGCCTTAGTGTAGATACCACCCACTTTGTGATGCATGTAACTACTGAATATGCATGTCTTAAGGCTACTTAAAATGTTGCAAGAGAGCAAAGGCTTACTCTCACTTCCCCTAGTTTCATGTGGTCCATCAAGAGGAGCTGAGGTGAGCATAAAATGTGTCTGACTCTTATTTTACTCTCTTATCTTTCTTACCCTCTATGATCTTTATACCACATATACTCGAGTATAAGCCAACCCAAATATCAGCCGAGGCAGCTACGTAATTTTATCACAAAAACTTCATAGAAAATGTGTGGAGAAGCTTGACTTATACACGAGCACACACAGTATATGATCGCCATACATTTGTGCCTTTGGCCCTTCCGTTGTTGGAGGCTGGTTTCCTCTGACATCCTTACATGTCTCTGAGGCACAAAAGCCCAATCAACATTTTGGGAGGTTTGTTTATTGTTTTTGTTTTTGGACACCTGACAAGGGTCTTGCTTGCCCTTTGTTCAGTTTTGTTTCCTTAACAGTTATTTGCATCAACTCACACACAGATGTGCAAGCCATTCCATTCTGTGGTTCTCTGGGTGCAGCCTATAGGCAGCTGGTCTTTGGTTAGCCATTAGACCCCAAATGTGCTCCTAATTCAGAATGGCACCATGTTCTGCAGCCTTAGGTCTTCAATAGCCTCAGACCTTTCTTGCTGGTGATGATACTAGAAGTGGTAATGACAGGCGCAGCTAACATTCTTAGTGTTTGTTTTGTGTCCAGCACGGCCCTGCATGCTTTAGATGCATCCTCACACTAATTCTATGATCTTCATTTTCCGGCTGAGGAAACTGAGGGCAAAGAGGTGAAACATGCTTTCTCAAGGCCGCCTGGAGAATGAGTTCTTTTTTATTTTTATTTTTTAACTATTTTTATTTTTTAAGTCAGGACACTGAGACACATAACAGCAGAGTGATTATTAAAACATGCTTTTAAACAAACTTATAAATAACTAAACAAGATTCTACTAAAATGTTTATTTGAAGCTTAACTTTGATTGTAATGAAAAGTTTTTGCTGGCTTTAAGCACACACCTCCTTTAAGAGAACTTTGGATCTCTAACCATTCTGAATCTGAGGATATTTAATGAGTGTGACCTCTGGGCTACTGCTTGGCAATTGCCACATCCCCTGATAACAGTGGGATTAGAATGAAAAAAATCCAAAAACCCATGTTAAAACCAGAAGTACAACCCAAGGAAGAAGAATGAGCAGAGAAAATGAATTCAAATTCCTATAAATTTGTCAAATGGAAATGTGGAGTTGAAGTTGATTTGGTTTAGAGAACTAACGCGCCATGCCATTTAAAAATAATTGAGCAGTATTGAATGTTGAGCAAGTTGTACTTGATAGAGTATCTGGCATTGAATTTGGGATGAGTGAATGGGATAGTAGGTTGAATTACATCCTTCCCAAACCTTTGGCACTCAAGAATGTGACCTTATTTGAGAATCGGGTCTTTGCAGATGTAGCAAAGGGTTCATGGGATGCGATCTTCCTGGATTTAGGATGGCTCTAAATCCAATGATTGGCATCTTTAAAAGAGAAAGGGCAGGGAGATTTGAGACATAATGGTACATAGGGTGAGGGCAGGGGATGTGGAAGCCGTATGAAGACAGAGGCAGGGAAGAAAGTTATGTTGTTACTAGCCAAAGATGCCGGGAGTCTCCTGCAAGCAATGCGTCTCTCCCAGAGTCTGCAGAGCGAGTGTTGATTTCAAATGTGTGAGAATAAAGTTGTCGTTGTAAGTCAGCTAGTTTGTGGTAACTGGTTATAGCAGCCCTAGGGAATAAGCACAGAGGTTTCAGCTTGAATTTTACTAGAGCCTTTAGACTTTTTTGTTATTGTCAACTTTTGTGCTCAAAGACGTAAACTTTTCTCATGGAATCAGAGCCTGCACATTCTAGTCCACATCTGAATTTCCCATGATCCTCTCAAGCAGCATTATCTTGAGTTTCATCATCCAAAGCCAGAGTGTCAGTGGCGATGTTTGTGGAAGTCTCCCACACAAGTCCCATTGCTGCGTGGGCTCCACCTTGAACACAGTACTTCCTCCCCAATCCATCTGATCCTGCTCCTCACGTCATTTGTGGGGAAGAGGTATGGGAAATTTCTGGGAAATGTCCTTAAAAGGAGGGGACGTGCGTGTTCTTCCTCATCACCTCCTGTCTCCCGCTGTCAGGAGTATAGATTGAACGACTAGAACTTCAGCAGCACTGTGCACCAGGGTCCCTGGCACTTGGACTGACCATTCTAGACACTTTGAATGTCAGAGACACACATCTATTCTGGGGTTGTTGTTCCCCCCCCTATACATTTTAGAGCTAAAGTTTATTCCAGTGCATACAAGTAATATCTTCCAGAGAAAGCAAGTCTTCCAGAGAAAGCCCGTGATAAGAACAAATTAGAACCCCAAATGAGTCTGCACACACATGTTTACAAAGGCAGAGTGGCTTCTCAAACTCTAGGAAAGACTGAACCCCACCTACCTCGATAGAGAAGATGACGGGCTCCAGATCTTCATAGGTGATCTTTACCTTTTCCATCGCTCGCTTCACCTGGACCTCTGTCTCTGCAACCACAGCACAGATGAGCTGGCCCACACACAGCACCTGTGAAACGTACACACAGGAAAGAGCGGCCATTTCTGGGTGGGGGGCGGGAGGGAGGCGCCCAGACTGAGCGCAGCCTTAACAATCAATACCGCTTGTCGTCTTAGGCATCACACTTGAGTCCCACTCAACTGTATGTGCTTGGCGAAGATTTTTTGAATGAAAAAAAAAAAAAAGATACAATACAGACAGTCCTATTGCCCATGTTACTCAATGACTGTAAACCCCAGCGTTGAGTGTGAGATTGGCTGTGATCTGACTCTGCTGTGTTCTTTATCAAGCTTGGTTCATGGTGTCCTTTAAGAGTTTATAATAAGGAGAACTTTAAAAAATAGTCTGTCACTAGATGACAGCCAACCTCTTCATCTAAAGTTCCGCTAAGAGGATGGCGCTGCATCCATCCCATGGTTGGAGGAGAAATAGCTGTCGGGCGAACCGAGGTGTGACATTAAGTGTGTTGTGGTTAGGTGCCATTGAGCCAGTTCTGACTCATACAAGCCCTGTGTACAAGAGTCTGAAACACTGCCCCGCCCCATATTATCTTCACAATTGTTCTTTATGTTTGAGCCCATTGATGTAGCCACTGTGTCAATGCATCTTGCTGAAGGTCGTCTTTTTTGGCTTGTCCCTCTACTTTACCCTGCACAATGTCCTTCTTCAGGGACTGGTCTTTCCTGACAACATGTCCAAAGTATGTGAGATGAACTCTCCTCTCCTGGCCTCTAAGGAGCATGCTGGCTGTACTTCTTCCAAGACAGATTTGTCTGTTCTTTTGGCAGTCCATGGTCCTTCCAATATTCTTTTCTAGCATCATAATTCAAGTGCATTAATTCTTCTTCTATCTTCCTAAGTCAATGTCCAACTTTCACATGCATATGAGGCCATGGAAAATACCATGGCTTGGGTCAGGTGCACCTTAGTTCTCAAAGTAACATCCTTGCTTTTCAACACTTTAAAGGGATATTGTGCAACAGATTTAGGTAAATACAACACATCTTTTGATCTCTTGACTGTGGATCCAATTAAGACAAAAATCGCTGACAACTTCAATCTTTTCTCCATTTATCATGATGCTACCTATTAGTCCAGTTGTGAAGATTTTGATCTTCTTTACAGTGAGTTGTGATCCATACTTAAGGCTGCAATCCTTGATCTTTATCAGCAAGTGCTTCAAGTCTTCCTCATTTTTAGCAAGCAAAGTCATGTCCTCTGTATATGGCAGGTTGTTAATAAGCCTTGCTCCAATGCATATCTTTCTAATTTTAAATTATGCAGTATGTCCTTGTTCTGTTTGCACAACTCTGTCTTGATCCATGTACAAGTTTCATATGAGCACAATGAAGTGTTCTGGAATTCCCATTCTTCTTAAGGTCCCTAGTTTGTTCTGATCCACACAGTCGAATGCCTTAGCAGAGTTAATAAAACACAAATTAACATCTTTCTCATATAATCTGCTTTCAGCCAAGATCTATCTGATGTCAGCATGGTATTCCCTGTTCCACATCCTCTTCTGAACCAGCATTGAACCTCTGGTAGCTCCATTGTTGGATGATCATCAGCAAAATTGTACTTGCTTGTGATATTAATAATATTGTTTTATAATATGAGCTTTCTGTTGGGTCACCTTTCTTTGGAATGAGTATGTATATTGATCTCTTCCAGTCAGTAGCTATTTTGTAAATTTCTTGGCATAGATCAGTGGTTCTCAACCTTCCTAATGCCATGGCCCTTTAATACAGTTCCTCATGTTGTGATGACCCCACAACCATAAAATAATTTTTGTTGCTACTTCATAACTGTAATTTTGCTACTACTATGAATTGGGTCACTCCTGTGAAAGGTTGTTTGACCCCCAAAGGAGTTGCAACCCATAGGTTGAGAACCGCTGGCATAGATGAATGAGTGCTTTCATTGCTTCATCAGCTTGTTCAACCATTTTAATTGGTATTTTACCAATTCCTGGAGCCTTGTTTTTGATGAACGCTTTCAGTGCTGTTTGAACTTCTTCCTTCAGCACCATTGGTTCTTGCTTATATGCTACCTCTGGACATGGTGGGATGTCCACTAGTTCTTTTTGGTACAGTGACAGTGTATTGTTTCCATCTTCTTTTGATGCATCCTGCATCATTCAATATTTTGCTCATAGGGTCTTTTAATATTGAAATTCAAGGCTTTAATTTTTCTTGAGTTCTTTCTGTTTAAGATCTGCTGAGTGAGTCTTTCCCTCTTGGTTTTCTAGCTCTGGGTCTTAATACATTTCATTATAACAATTTACTTTGTCTTTTGAGCCACCCTTTGACATTTTCTATCTAGCTCTTTTAGGTCATCATTTTCCATGTGCATTACTCTATGATTCAGAGTCTCTTCTTATATCCATACTGATCTTTTCTTTTCTTTCCTGTCTTTTGAATGATCTCTTACTTTCTTCATGTATAATGTGCTTGGTATCATCCCATAGCTCATCAGGTCTCCTGTCTCTAGTGTTCAATGCAGCTAATCTGTTCTTGAGATAGTCTTGAAACTCAGGTGGGATAGAGTCAAGGTCATATTCTGGCTCTCAGGGACTTGCTTTAATTTTCTTCTGTGTCAACCTGAATTTACATATGAGCAATTGATAGTCTGTTCCATGGTTGGCCCCTGGCCTCATGTTAGCTGTTGATATTCAGCTTCTCTATTGTCTCTTTCCATTGATGTAGTCAATGTGATTTCTGTGTATCGCAGCTGGAGAAATCCATGTGCATAGTCACCTTTTGTGTGGTTGCACAACAGTAACTATGATGAAGAATCATTGCTCTTGCAAAATCCTAGCATATTATCTCCAGTTTCATTTCTATCACCAAAGCCATAATAGTGACAATAATGACCCTTACCGAGAGCCGTCACATTCCAAGCATTGTTCTAAGCAGCCAGCATGTATGGGCGCACTTAACTCTCACAGCAGCCGAATAGGGGGTGTGCTATGGTTATTCCCATTTTATAGATGACGGAACCAAAAGTCACATAGCTAGTGAGTGGGGGAGTTAGATCCTGATCGTAGGCTGTCTGGCTCTAAAATAAAGTGCCCAGGGGATGATTGTTGAGTTTAATTAAAAGGTCCAAGATAGAAAGGGTAACATCATTAAAAATGGATATGGGAAGGCATGTGGGAGGTTGGGAGTGGCCCAGGAAGGGGGTGGGGTGCTCAGAGTAGATGAAGGAGTGATTGTGATTTTTTTTAAATTTCCATTTCTAGATCTTTCTGACACAGATCAGTTCCTTGCATATATTCTTCAGATGAGACTGAATTGACTGAAGAGCATATAGTTAGGGGCACAACTGTGACTTTCCACATTAGTGTAATAGGTTTCCTTTTATTATCTTATTTCCTGTCTCCAGAAGAGTAGGTCTGAAAACAAGATGACAGGGGTAGAGAGAAGCTAGAAGGCTCAGCTTTAACCCCGGCCCCCCCACCCCCACCACCAAATGACAGAGATAGCTGGAAAGCAATGGACCGCCAGAGGAAACGGTCCTTGGGGATTATCTGCATGGTCATCTGTACCTCATCCACAGCCAACAATTTGTCATCTGCTGCACCATTGGTTCCTGGAATATCCTCTGCTGTTATCACATCAACTACCCCTGGTAGTTCAAGGGCCTCAGATGAATCAATCGAGCTGAGCAAAGATATAATATTGAAGAAGTAGAAATTAGCAAACTTCAGGGCCCCAAGTCCAAGGAAGGGATAGTGCAAAGCAAACAGCAGCTGGCCCAGCCTGGGATCCCTGAGCAGGGCGTGGGGTGTTCAAACGATGAACAGACCCCAAAGATTAGAGACTCAAGTCCACCAACAGCAGGCACCTTGCACAAAAGACCTGATGATTATTTCTACAGTCATCAGCTATTGAAAACGCTATGGAGTACAGTTCGGCTCGGACACACATAGGGTCACCATGAGTCGGAACTGACTTGAGGGCAACTGATTCCCCCCTAGCCCCCAGTTTATGTCCTGACCTGTGAGAAGAGTCATGCTATGGACTACGGGCAGGAGGTCGGCTGCTGAGCCAGGTGGTAACAGTTTAGCTACAGGGAGGGCCTGAGTGTGACGGTGGTAAAGAATCTATTTTTTGGAGAAGCTCATGATAGCGGTCATGGACTACGTCGCTATTTGAGTGATTTAACACCAGCTGAATATCAGCGCTCTCTTCCAGTTGCTTCTGTGGTCATGCCTGACGCTGCAGTAGGAGACAAGGTGCTGTGAGGTGGAGGATGGAAGCAGGGAGCAGGGGCTAGGGGTTCTGGTCATTTCTGGATTCTCTTCTCTGAGCTTTTCTTTATTCTTTCTATTTTAGGTCCTTTAGGGTCAGGGCATTTCTGGGAAATGGCACATTGCTCAGCGGGAACCCATAGGTGCGCTTTTAAAAGGTGCTTCAAAACCTTTCCAGTGACTCACGTGATCTTTGCATGGGCCCTGGTGCTGGTCACCAAGGCCATGACGAGTTCTTTATCCACCACAGGGATGTCGTCGCAGAACACGGCTTCCCCAGTGGCATGTTTAAGACCTGACAGGTGCATGATGGGACGTCCAACTGGATCTTGGAGAGGTTGGTGGGAATCCACACTCTACAGAAGAAGACAAGAATCGATCTAGACATTTTCAATCCGACAAGCGGTCACACGGTCCCTCTCAGAGAACAGGTCCCTGGAGGGAGTTAAATGGTGCGAGTGGCAGTTTCATGATGTAACTAGGATGGGGAATTGGCGTTCTAATTCGGTGACAATGCCTGAGGCCAGGCCAGTCTTGTGGCAGAATTGTTAAGGGGGCGAAGGGCACACAGGCTTCTCTTTGTGAGGCATGTTCCCTTTCATCTGGCCCCCAAGGGTTCTCCCCCTCTGCACTCTCACCTCTCACCTTTCCAATGATAAACCTGATCGTGGTGATGAAATAGGAGTGAGAGGAGGGAAGTGTATAGCACGGAGCGTTGGCCGCCCTTTAAAACACCACCCAACCTTACTGGGAGATTACACAGGAAGCCCAAGAAAGTGTTTATTCTGTCCTCAGCAAAGGTGTTCTGAAGTGACATTTGCAGGGGAGGAGCTGTTCTCTTGCAATGATAGAAAATTTCTTAATTGCCCTACAAGAACGAGGAGGTCCATTCTGCACAGGACCCTTGTTTGATTGACTGGAGATTAAAATTTTACAATCGGGGCTAACGGCTGCACCTCATCACTCCCTGGCCCTGTCCTTCCCCCACGCTGGGCGCAGCTGGTCACACGCCCACCGAGTATCCCTTTGAGGATCTCTCAGGTATTTGCAGATGAGTCAGAGTTTGGTGGCTCCAGGTCAGTGCAGCCTTAAATAGCTGTAGCTGTAGCTCCCACCTGATCTCAGATCCCCGGTCACCCTGACATGACCTGAACCAAGAGCCAGTGTGCTGGGAACAGCTAGAAAGTCAGAATTAAAACAACAAAATCCCAAACACTCTGAGAAGCTTACTGGGTGGCCCAGTTCAGAGGGCATCTCGTAACGTCTAGGTGTCAGTTCAACCCACTGACCTGGTACATTTGGATTCCCTGGGGCATGGCTACAGGAAAATCTTCTAGAGCGCTTAGGAATCGATCTGGAATTTCAGGATAACGCCGACTGCCGCCCTGAGAAGGGATTCAGAATAATAAAGAACGAGGGTTAGTCTAGGATTCAGGTGAGCTCTGCTTTCTGGGAAAATGAATTTGGCTTATGCAGCCATGACTAATGTGCACATAATTAATGCGCTACTGCCAGCTGAAAGATTGGTAGTTCAAGTCCACCCAGTTCCTTGGAAGGAAGGCTTAGCAATCTACTGAGAAACGAAAATGAAAACAAAAACCAGCCACTGAGAGCCCTGGGGCGCCGAGCTCTGTTCTGATGTACTTGAAGTTGCCTTGAGTCAGAATCCACTTCACAGATTTTTTTTGGGGGGGGGTCGCGGGGTGGGGCGGGGGTGGGTGGGGTGAGAGTATCTGAAGCCAGGATTTTTTTTTTAAATCCATGAAGCTACAAAGTCAAGGCAGCCTGGTAAGCCAGATCTGCACTTTTTGCCCTTGGTCTCTGTCCCCCACACGTGACCCCGTGAGGCGGAACTAGACTGGGTTGAGTCTGATCCTCACGCCACCACGAGGAAGTGGCGCATGCAGGTGACCTGGCCCACAGAAAGGAAGAGAAGCAAGAAGACTTCCGCTGGATAAACCGCACCAGCAGGAGCAGGGATCCACTGCCCACAAAACAGACTTGACCCTGATGGGTTTCCTCAGAAACACCTTGATTCAGACAAGAAGTGGCAGCGAGAGTTGTCCTGGTGAATGTGGTCCGTGAGGGTCTTCCCCTGAGGAGCTGACAGTCAGAAGCCTACGAAGAGTGGGTCCTTGGGGCTGGTGTCAAGGTGAAGGGAGCGGGAGGACAAGGGTGACAGTTGTCCCCAGGGTCAGAGGAGGAGGAGAAGGCTCCTGGATGCTAGAAAATCAAGCTAGAGCGGAAAAATGCCCGGGAAGCAGTGTTTTCAGAACAAAGCCCCTCACATCCAAACTCGCTGTCATGGAGTCGATGCTGACTCATGGTCCAGGTAGGACAGAGTGAAACTGCATCTTCACGGGAGCAGAAAGCCCATCTTTCTACCTAGAGAGAGAGGCGGGATGAGAATGAGAGAAAGGAGCACAGAGGAGAGGAAAGAGGGAGAGAAGAGAGAGAAGGAAGGTGTTTATTCTTGTTCATTTATTCCAGAAGCTTCCAATCTGAAAATGTTAGAAACAAGCCATGTAAATATGAGCAGATACATAAGCTTTGGTGGTTTTGAAAAATAGTTTATTTCATATTTCACATTGATTATGAACGTCTAGAATTAGCAAAACAGCCTCTTGGGACACAAAGCCAACCCGTGGTTGCCCCTGGCAGGGGTGGGTGAGTAGACAGTGAAGGGGCGGCCCACACAATTGTGCACACTTGTCAAAACTCACTGAATTTAAAGAGGTGCATTTTACAGTTCAGAAATTATACTTCACTAAAGTTGATTTTAAAGAAAGTTGCCTGCTAGAGGCGGGGCACCGAGTTTCTATCCTGAGCGCGCTCCCTGTAGCCCCCTGGGCTGCATCCCCGAGGAGGGCCGGCTAGGATCTGACAAGGCCTGGGCTTTTGTGGCAGTTGGGAACAGTCCTGGGAAAGCGGTGAGTTCAGGGCTGCAAACTGCACTGCACTGCCATTGAGTCAATACCAACTCCTAGCCACGCTACAGGGCAGAGAAGCGTTGCCTCTGAGGGTCTGGAGCTGGGACTGTCTACAGGAGAGGAAAGCCCCATCCTTCTCCCCAGGAGCTGCTGGTGCGTTTGCACTTCGCAGCCGCTGTCCCCACACAACACACTGTGCCCGAGGAGCACATGACAGTCAGGCACTTACGGGCGCTGAGAACAGCTCTAGCAGGTTCCGGAGTTCCTGCAGAACTTCTAGGTAGAACTTGAAGAGGAAGCTGACAACCAGAGTCCTCTTGAATTCTACCCTCCCACCCGGAGCGGAGGCGGGCAGAGAGACTTCCTCCAGAAGCAGCCTGCAAGCCTCATCCAGCATCAGCTCATTCCAGCGCCTGGCGGGGTGGACAGCGAGGAAGGAATCAGTTCACAGATGGTCACAGATGGCAAACAAAACAAAACAAAACAACACACCCAAACCCACCCCAAACCATAACCTGGTTGCTCTTGAGTAGATTCTGACACATGGCAACCACCGGTGTGTCAGAGCAGATCTGTGCTCCATAGGGTTTTTTTGTGTGTGTGGGGGGAGTGGTGGGGTAATAAATATATAACAGAACATTTGCCATTTTTTGTAATCTGTACACATTAACTGACATTAATTCAGTTCCCTTAGCATTAACCCTTCCCAAATGCTCCATTTTTAAGGCAGCAGATTTTGGGGAAGTAGGCGGCCTGGCCTTTCTTCCGAGGTGGACTTTACCCTCTCACCTTCAGTTGGCCGCTAAGTGTGCTAACCACTCGCACCACCCGGGGACTCTTGGATGCCACACACTGGACGGTGACATTTTGGAGACCCGAGGACTCCTCTTTTGAATTGCATGTGGAAGTTGGACATTGAATAAGGAAGAATGACGAAGAGTTGATGCCTCTGGATTGCGGTGCTGGAAAAGGAGATTGAACGTTCCAAGGGCCGCTAAAAGGACAAAGCGACCTGCCTTGGAAGAAGTACGGCCAGAGTGCCCCTGAGAGGCAAGGATGGCAAGACTTCATCTTATGTCCTTTGGACATTTTGTCAGGGGAGGGCCAGTCCCCGGTGAAGGACATCCTGCTTGGTAAAGTGGAAGGGCGGTGAAGAAGAGGAGATGGATGGACACGTGGCTGCAGCAATTGGCTCAAGTGCAGAAGCAACTGTGAGGATGGCACGGGACGGGGTGGGGTTCCAACTGACTGGACGGCACCGAGCAACCACGACAGGCCTCCTCTTTCCTTTTTTATGTATCTTTTCTTTAATCGTTTTATTAGGGGCTCATACAACCCTTATTACAATCCATACATACATCAATTGTGTAAAGCACATTTGTACATTCATTGCCCTCATCATTCTCAAAACATTTGCTTTCCACTTAAGGCCCCTGTATCAGGTCCTCATTTTTTCCTCTCCCTCCCTGCTTCCCCTCCCTTATGAGCCCTTGATAATTTATAAATTATTATTTTGTCATATCTAGCCCTGTCCAACGTCTCCCTTCACCCACTTTTCTGTTGTCCGTCCCCCAGGGAGGAGGTCACATGTAGATCCTTGTAATCGGTTCCCCTTTTCCAACCCACCCTCCCTCTACCCTCCCAGTATCGCCATTCACACCACTGGTCCTGAAGGGATCATCCACCCTGGATTCCTTGTTTTTCCAGTTCCTATCTGTACCAGTGTACATATTCTGGTCTACCAGACTTAAAAGGTCGAATTTGGATCATGATAGTGGGGGGAGGGGTTGGAAACATTTATGAACTAGAGGAAAGTTGTATTTTTCATCGTTGCTACATCGCACCCTGACTGGCTTGTCTCCTCCCCGAGAGCCCTCTGCAAGGGGATCTCCAGTGACAGGCCTCCTCTTTTGAGGGAGGGAACTTTGACATTATCTTGGGAAAGCAGAGGTCTGAAGAGGCTGCTGCCCTTGGCTTGACAGTGTGAGCAAGGGGCCTGTGCCCCTGCAACATGCTGGGGGACCAGGCACCCGCGAGAGCCAGATAATCAACAGACGCTGAGTGCTGCTGTGCCAGGGCCTGAGCAGGGCTCAGGGAGAAACCCAAGGTCCTCGGCGGTGGGGGCATCCCGAGCCAGCTGTGGGGGTGTGCTGGACTGTTGATATGAATGAGAGAATGAGAGCCAGGTGGGGGAAGATCACCTGCCCACCCTACTCAGTCCTGGGCTATTCGGTGCAACTTGTTCCCCATCCACGGGTGGCTCGGCGAGGTTTGATTCATTTATCAAAGTGACAGAGCCCCAGCAGGGCTTAGACAGAGAGCGTCCCGTCTTCGCAGAGCTGTGTCAACAGTGGGCAGACTCAGCCTTCCCGGTGCCACTTGAAAGGCCAGGGCTGGAGCTTACCTCCCTAGGAGCTGCTGGCAGGACCGCTGTGCGCTGACCGTCGCAGCCCCTACCCCTCCGTAGGCGAGGCTGAGGTCCGCAATGGTGTCGGTGCCGTCCTCAAAGAGAACTCGCATGCCGGCGGTCACATCCGGCAGTGCGTTTTGCCGGCACTCAGCCTGTCGGAAGGCTGCCACAAATTCCCACTGTGGGGACAGAAACCATTCGGCGTGACTGGCTAGGACTAGACACAGAACATGGCATCTGCTTCTTGGTGCCACTTGGACTCGCTCTAAAGGGGCCAAAGGAGGCATGTTACCATGAGAGGGTGGCTCAGCTGTCTTCTCTTTCACAGGGAAAATAGTGTCCTCCCAAAGGCCCCTCCAAGTGGCCCTGGAGACCCGCAAGGAGCAGAGATCCCAGGCCCGTTCCGTCTGGGGCCAGGATGCTGTGCAAACTCACACTGGGAAGCAACTCCAGGGACTCCATTTCCAGGGAGCATCCCCTGTCCCCCCAGTCTCTGGATGCCTTTGGCCCTGGGAGGGTGGAGGAGACCTCTTCATTGAGGTGCAAAGGAGACCCGTTGCAATTTCTTGACTTGTAGACCTGATCACGTTTCCATTTTACAAAGCTCCAAGAGGAACTTCCCAGCATCTGTGGACCAGGGAATCTTGAACCAGGAGAAGGATTCTGGCGGGTTGACGGCTGCCCCAGTCGGTCCCTCAGCCCCAGACCCTTTGTATGTTCTGGTTCTGGAAGAGGACCTGCGCCCTAAGTAGTTTCTGGCTGTGTAGCCACTGAGTGCACTCGGGTGAGTCAGCCTCTTTTCCTGTCTCCTGCCTGTAGATGGATGCACGTGTGGCTGGAGACAAGTTGAAAAGTTGTGTTTCTAGGATGGGTTGAATCGTCTCTTCTAAAAATATACATATAGTCCTAACTGGCCCGCACTTTTGCATGTGACCTGGTTTGGATGGGAGAGCTTTGAAGGTGCTATGATTTAAGTTATACTGGAGCAGGGTGGGTCCTGGTCCAAGACGAAGTTGATTTTGGACTTGCAGCGTCCATAACTACGAGCCAGGACACGCCTGCTGTTTGACACCACGCAGACTGTGGTCATGGGCTAGGGCAGCCCTCGGAAACGAACAGTCAGAAGGAAGATCAAATGTCCGAAAACATGACTTCATATTGACTTCCTCTCTAACCAGGCAGACTCGTGGCTTATGGTCTGGGTGAGTGTATGTGTATGTGTGAGTGTGAGTGTATGTGCATGTGCATGTGTGAGTGTATGTGTATGTGAATGTGAATGTGTAAGTGTATGTGTATGTGTGAGTGTGAATGTATGTGTATGTGTATGTGTGAGTGTATGTGTATGTGAATGTGTGTGTGAGTGTAGGTGTATGTGAGTATATGCGTGAGCGTATGTGTATGTGTGAGAGTATGTGTATGTGAGAGTA
>NW_022103899.1:26668207-26695521 GCF_000313985.2 Echinops telfairi | reverse complement strand
ATATGTGTATGTGTATGTGAATGTGTGTGTGAGTGTAGGTGTATGTGAGTATATGCGTGAGCGTATGTGTATGTGTGAGAGTATGTGTATGTGAGTGTATGTGTATGTGTATGTCTGAGTGTATGTGTATGTGAATATGTATGTGTAAGTGTATGTGTGAGAGTATGTGTATGTGAGTGTATGTGTATGTGCATGTGTGAGTATAGGTGTATGTGTGAGTATATGTGTATGTGAATGTGTATGTGTGAGTGTATGTGTATGTAAATGTGTATGTGTATGTGTATATATATGTGAGTGTATGTGTATGTGAATGTGTATGTGTGAGTGTAGGTGTATGTGAGTATATGCGTGAGCGTATGTGTATGTCTGAGAGTATGTGTATGTGTGAGAATATGTGTATATGAGTGTATGTGTATGTGCATGTGTGAGTGTATGTGTATGTGTATGTGTGAGTGTATGTGTATGTGTATGTGTGAGTGTATGTGTATGTGTATGTGTATGTGTGAGTGTATGTGTATGTGTATGCGTATGTGTGAGTGTATGTGTATGTGTGAGTGTATGTGTATGCGTGAGTGTATGTGTATGAGTGAGTGTATGTGCATGTGTATGTGCATGTGTGAGTGTATGTGTATGTGTATGTGTGAGTGTACATGTATGCGTGAGTGTATGTGTATGTGAGTGTATGTGTACGTGTATGTGTCTCGCTCTGAAAAGACTGTCAACGTGGGTTCAGGTACAGCTTTGCGGGCAAGAACAGGGAACAAAGAGGGAGGACAAAGTTGGGTGCCACTTGGGTGGCCCAAGCAGTCCCAGTGATCCTGTGTCAGCACAAAGGCCAGGAAGGTCTCCTGTTCCTAATAACTGGTGGTGTGGCGAGAGGGGGCCCTAGGGGGCTGGCCCCAGCCTCTGTGTCCGTGTTACACAGAGACGCTTTAGTTCACGGCCAGAAGCTTTCACGTCTGCCTCCCAGAAGCCCTGCGGACACAGGGCGTGGAAGCAGCGCTGGAGGCCTTACCGGCCGATCCTCAGCACGCCAGAGCTGCTCATTACTGATGACTGATTAGGGACTTAAACCGGTTTGAAATGGTTTAGTCAGAGCTGATGGAACAAAACTGGAACCAATCTAAAGTCAGAAAAATTGGGTTGTGCTAAATGATCATAGGAATGGGGAAAGGATGGGCTGATGCCTTGGAGTGGAGATTTGGAAGCTGTGTAGTGAGCCTGGTGGTGAGGTGGAGTGATTGGTAGGCCTGTGGAGAGTGACCCACTTCAAAGCAGGGCAGTTAGCCGCCCGCTTGCAGCTGCCACACCGGTTCCCAGTCTGCTCGGAATTCAACGGGCGAGATGTCCTTGCTGTGCAATGCATACTCAACCCTAGTTTTCTAAGCGAGAAATGAAGTTTCTAGCAGGGCTTCCACATGTCATTTTTCTGATTGCAGATATCATTCTAGTTCACCCAACCTGTAGAGTTTTGGGGTCTGGTCCAGTTTTGCTTCCTCACCGTGACTGAACAGGGAAAACCTGTTCGGAGCCCTGTGGCTGAGGGCCTGGTGCGGGCCAGCCCATGGCAACAGGGAACAGCTTGGTAGAGTTGTTCCTTTCCTTGCATCTGCTGTCAGATTTCCAAAGATGTCTTCAAACAGTTAGGAGAAGGGAAATCTCCCCCCCCCCCCCAAGCCACCCGCAGAATTCTTACCTTGCGAGAGTGAGGTATATGCACAGATTCCAAAATTTCCTCTGGCTTCAGGTCTGCACTTGCCAATCCAGCGAGAAAATGTTGGTTCAGAGGGATCTGCCGCACTCCTTCTGTTGAAGGAAGTGACATGTCTGCCTAGTCAAACAGGGAAGCACGAGCCTTCTGTGCTTTTCAATGTCAACAGTGGAGAAGGAGCTGCCATCCTTGCCGGCAGGGGTGCAGGGGTTTGCGTCTGTGTCAGATACCGGGCCCATTCCATCCCTGTCCCGGGAGGGAAGGCACAGGCTGTAACCCTAGGACATTTGCTCTTTTCTTAGCAGTGTAACGAGTGTGAGCCCTGGTCTCCACCCACCTCAAAGCCCGCCAGACCTGTGTGACTTTCCTTCTTTCAGACTGGTGACTGGCCAGTTAAATCCAATCCATTTAACGTGCAGAATCAAGGTAACTGCCCAGGCCTCCTCAGCCAATCAACCAATCAGCTAATCATCAACAACCCCAAGTCCCAAATGCACTCTGTAGAGTATGCACCCTCTGTTACAGAATGCAACTGCTCCATAGGCTTGTCTAGGCTGGAGTTTTCCTGGAGGGTCCCTGGTGGCATAGTAGTTATGGACTAGGCTACTAACCTCAAGGTCAGCAGTTTGAAACCACTGACCCAGGGAGAAAGATGAGGCTTTCTACTCCCATAAATAAATACAGTCTCAGGAACCCACAGGTTACTTCTATTCTGTCCTGTAGGGTCATTATGCGTCAAAATTGACTCATGGGAGTGAATTTGATTAGGGGGTTTGGTGTGCAAGCCAGCAAACACCTCAGGGAAGGTTAGGCTGTTTGGGAGACATTTCCCAGAATTCCATGTGGGGCAGGGTTTTGATTCTCTCCTTACAGCCCAGGGCTTGGGTCAGGGTCAGCACCCAGGATGCATGAGTGTAAGTGACTGGCTGCGTGAGGCGGGGGAGGGAGGGGTTCGTGAGCGGCTGTAGGTGAGAAAGAGGGAGAAGCAGAAGGGGCACTTGAGAATCCGAGGCCCTGTGGGGAGAGGCCCCCCAAACCTGGGGGAGGAAGAGGCAAGCACACAGGCTTGTCAGAAGGAGTGCACACCCCCTGCTGCCTCCACAAGTGGTTCCAGCCGTATGGTGGAGCAGCTCAGAGGTGCCGGCACGCTGTGTCCACACAGGGCCCGAGGCCGGTCTCCTCCCCAGAAGGTACCGGACACCCACTTCCTGCCTGAGTCTGCGTTCCCCACACTGAATGGAAAGCCAGGGTTCCGTGGTCCCTAAAACAAAAGCCTTAAGTTGTTGTTTCGGGTGTCCTGGGGAGGCTTACCTTTGGAGATCAGATTGAGCGTGGCATTGCCCACGGCCAGAATTGGATTGAGATCTGAGTAGTGATGCCTGCTTATAACATGGCCCCCTAGGGACTAAAGAGAAAATGTTACATCCTCGTCATTCTGCCCCTAGACTCCTACACCCCATAAGCACCTGCTTCTAGTTCTCCCAGTGGCTAGCGAATGGGGCTCAAGAAGTCTTGGATGGCTCAGTCCTTTCCTCCCTCACGGAGGGGACTCAGCTCAGAATGTCCAGGAGGCCCTTCCACCACCTCCTTGGGACAGGCAGAGGACTCTCTGATCACTAATAGTGACATAGCATGTGTATGTTCCCTGTTGTATTATCTAACTTCTTTACCCGTGTTTATCCAACCCTCACAGAAACCCAATGAGGTTGCTGCCATTACTTTACAGAGGAAGATACGGATGTACTGAGAGATGAGAACACTTGGCAAATTCTGCCATTTAGGTAGTGGCAGGACTGGGGTTTAAACCTAAGCAGTCAATTCTGAAAGGCACCCCCTCCTGGGAGGTTGCGGTGCTGGCTACAGACATGTCCTCCTGCCGTGGACACACAGGTCTCCGGCTTCATTTCGCTTGAGCTTCTGACGGTCTGAGTCACCAGGCTTAACAAGGGCGCTTGGTGTAGGGGAGCGGGCGTCCACCTGTTTGTCCGCTCCTTGGGAGGGCTCATTTGGATCTGATTGAATTTAGAGCTTCTCAGAACGTGGAGAGGAAATGACTGCTCATTCCGCTCAATACTCTTCTCCCCACAGAGTGGTGGATTGGACAGTGACCATGAGGTTCCTGTGGTCTGGGCTGTAACATCAGAGAAGACAGGGACACCTCCCCCTGCCCCCCCTCCCCACACACACACACACACTAGGGGCAGCTGGATTATTGAGTTCCTGTTTCCACTGCACCGAAACCTACCTCCCTGGACGCCACCCATCCATCCGTTGTATTCCTATTCTTTGTGATCTGTCCTTAGGAATCTTCAAACATCAGAAGGGGGTTCTCACATTCCCTCCCCTCCTCTAGCCTTTCCTCTTTTGATGTGGTTCCCAACCCTTTACACCTCCTCCACCCTCCCCGCCCCCCTCAATCTCCTTGACCTGCTCCAGGGAATTCAGTCAGGTTCTCAACAGGGCCGAGAACATTTTCAGTGCAGACCTGTTCTCTCCTTACCCTCCCTGTCTCAAGGATTTCTAATGTTTGCCTTGGGGTCTGTCGCGGCGGAGGGGCCTACGTAGCTTCAGAACACACCTCTCTTCTTTCTTCTGCAGTTGGAAACAACCACACCTCAAAGGGTGCCTCCCTGGTCCGAATTGTTTTCTTCAGCCCTGGCTAGACAATTCTGCAGTGAGTTCTCATCAGTTTTGGACAGATGTTTCCATTGAAAACACCTGTGAGTAAAGTAGAGACCCCTAGAGACTACAGCTTTTGATGAATGCAACCCAAGACTCATTTAGGTTCTTGGACAGTCTTACCAGGAAATCTGCAGAACTGGGGCCTTTTCTGCCTGTGTAACTTACTTACCCCCTGGATGGAACTGAACTTACAGGTCTCTTTTAACTATTTTATTAAACAATGCTGAGCAAAGAGTAAATATCTGTTCTGCCTGGTATTTCAATCTGCTGAGACCCAGCTGCCTACTGATTCTACCAATGCACCTTCCAATATGGCAGTAGGAATGGGCACTGTGTGCCCAGGGACCCCAGCCAGGGAACATACTGCCATATTCCGGATCTGCTGCCCGGCCAGACTTTTCAGATGTTTCAGCAGGGCTCGGTAGGTCTGCGTTTTCTCCTCTGGGAGCTCAGAAATGGTCTCAGCCAAGATGTCCCTCATCTGGGCCAGGCTGCAGCCAGCGCCTATGGTCAGTCCTAGAAAGCAAATGTTTTTATTGGTGACGTGGGAAGAGCAGTTCAACTGTAATCATAGATCCGGGCCCTCAGTGGCCAGCTAAGATTCAAACACAGCACAGACACCATACTTCCCGATCAATTAAATCAGGACCTGTGAGCCTCGGGGGTTAAAAAACGCTCTCCTGGTGAGACTCTTGTGCAGCCAGGGCCAGAACCCCCTGAAGTAGTCCATACTTTTCTTTAGACAAGTGACAAGACAGAATCCCAGGGAGAAGGCATGGTAGTAACTGGTAAGTGGCAGAGCCTATTAGAATGCCCCGCGACCCCCTCCTGATGGATGGATGAAGGTGAATTGATGCCAAGCTGTTCTGTGATCAGGTGTTAAAATAATGACAGTGGTCAACCCAGTGGCAGAGCTCACTCAGTGCCCTAGGCCATTGTCTAAAATCAGCACGGCCTTGACTGCCAAGTTTTGTGTTTTCACAGGTAGTGCCCGTCTTCAAAATCTTCAACAAGATGTTCCAGAGGGGCACCTGCTGATCTGAACAAATGCAGTGTATGCAAGGAGCTTCCCCAGACATCACCCCCTTAGTTGTTGGGAGTGGGGGGATGTGAGGGTCCATAGGGAAGGCCCTAGGAAGCTGGGGCAGTGGGGTTAGCCCCCAGGGGATGGGACAGTGCTGTTGGCTAATTGGTAAGAAAGTAGCCAACGATCATTGTGCTCGTGTGCTCTGGCAGGATGTCAACACTAGCTTTAGGGGTCCTCTCCATCAGGGATGCCCTGGGTCCAAATCAACTTCGAAGGGGAAGTTGCCACCATGACCAGCAGGAGAAGACGTTTCAGTTCGTCTTTTACTCTCTCAGAGGTTTGCAGAACGCAGCGCACGCGCACGCGGAGCGGTCAAGGTGACATCTCCAACAGGTTGTTTTCCCGCGACTCTGCTTTTAGCCCATTCCAGGCTGGGGTTGGAATTTTCTATGTTGATGACTCTTCCAGAAGATATTGTCCTCCCAGGTAGCCTTATTTTCCGGACACGCACTTGGTACAATGCTTCCCCACCTCCTGGCAGCCTACCCACACAGCACCTCCCACCCCTTCGATCATACACTGACGTGGGGAGCCACTCCCTGCTCCTTCTGATCTTTATTTTAAGCAAATCTTGCCTGAAAGAACTACGCTGTCCCTCGACTCTGGACTCCCCCACGTTGTTTCTGTTTCAACTTTTCATCTCAGGCACTGTGCACTGGGATCCGCTCCCCCTTCCAGGCCCATCAGCAAAGCTTTGTGAACGGCCTCTCAGTCCAGGTTCCACTATCGTGTGGCCTTTCATGGCTGCAAAAGTCCCCGTGCGCTCTTTGTCCATAGTAGCACTAGGAAGACCTGCCAGACAAGCCTCTCTGATTATAGGCCTTATAAGTAGTCAAGAAAACACCACACACACACACACACACACACACATTATTATTTTAAAAAAAACCAGTGGCTGGAGAGTCAATCCCAGCTCACAGGCCCGCCTGGGTGTCAGAGTAGACCTGTGCTCCACGGGGTTTCCAATGGCTGGTGCTTTCAGCAGGGCATCTCCCGCCTTTCTTCAGAGATATTTCTCGGTGAACCCCAGCCTCCCCGTTCCGGGAGCAGCAGGATGGCACCCGTTGTTGTTATTGTGAACATGTGCTTCATGTCAGAAGGGCCACACCGAGCAGCGCCGGGGTGTCTTCCTTGCCATAGCAGAAAGCAGCAGTTCGACGTCAGGACGGTGAAATGCCACCGACTGCCTTTGTCTTCTATAGAGCTCGGCTGGCCAGGGGCCACTAACCTACTCCCTCTCCGCCTCTGACTGTCGGCGGTTGCCCGTGAGGTGCGGAGGAGCTGGCCTGAGGGGTCAGAGACGTATTTGTCCCCGTCAAAGCTCAGTGAATGAGCAGCTAAAGGTGACAGGAAACGAAGGATGACTTGGAGGTGGCAATTCCTGAATGCCATTGAGTATGAGACGCAGTAGAACTACTCCATATTGTTTCTTTGTCCCATATGGGTTTTAGGGAAGAAGGCTGCCAGGCTGCTGGCTGCATTGGAACCTCTAACCTTTTGGTTAGCAGCTGAGTGCTTGACCATTCTATCACTGTGGGAAACTAACACCGAGGGAACTATGACCAGGACTATCTTCCCTAACTTATAACGAGGGAATCTGGAAAGCTAATATTCCACAGTAGGAAAGACACCACTTTGGTAAGTTAGAGATAAAGTCCAAGTACATTATCCTGCGTTAAATGTATTCCCACATATCTCCCCTCACAGCAATGCTGCCTTAAAGTGAGCACGTGGTTGATTCGATCTCCCTGTAGAAGCAGACATTTTTTGATGATCTCCTCCTGCTGGGCACCATCGCCCCTCCCCCCACTGCAGGTATTAGATTTCCTCACCTGTGAGCTCAGGGACCTTACTGTGATTACCACCCTCCTTGTGACATATGTAACTCCTGAATATGCATGTCTTATGGCTACCTATAAATGTCCCAAGACAGTAAAGACTCTCTCTCTTCCCCCACCTCCACGTGGACCACCAAGAGGGACTGAGGTGAGCATGTTACCATGACTCCTTTATCGTACCTTCCCTCCTATCTTCTATGACTTGACTATATATACTCTTTATATATTATGGCCCTCAATTGTGCCTATGGGCCCTGCGGTTGTTAGAGGCTGGTTTACTATCACACATCACCAGGGGGCAACTCCAAAATGATGTCAAATTCACTACCATGGAGTTGATTCTGACTCAGAGAGACCCTACAGGGCAGGGTAGGACTGCCCCTGCAGATTTCTGAGGCAGTAACTCTTTACAGGAGTAGAACGCCTGTCTTTCTCCTGAGGAGAGCCGGGTGGTTTCGAACAGCTGGCTTTGTGGTTATCAGCCTAACAACTGGCCACGATACCCCACGTAGCAGCTGTAGGTGGTTCATTAGACTCGGCTTCAGCCACAGAAGCCCTGGGGATGAGGTGATTTTATGTATTTGGCTGTGATCCACATGGTTGGCAGTTTGAAACCACCAGCAGCTCCTCAGGAGTAAGACTGGGCTTTCTCCTCCGGTAAACATGCTCAGAAACTCAGAGGGGGTCGATATGGGTCAGCATTGACTCAATGGCAGCGAGTTTGGTTTTTAGTCAACCGTGCAGCTAAGGAGCAAAAACTGGGAACAACATATTTGTAAAATAGTCTGAGAAGCATGTCATTAAAACGAAAGCCTCTTTCTGAGAATCAAACAGAGCTTTGCAACACATACTTTCCTCTCATTTATATCTTTCCAACATGCATCGAGCTGAGCGAGTACGTTGTGGTAGAACTGGGAGCTCACTGGGAGTCCGCGAGCAACAACCTAACCTGACCACCATCAGTGGGTGAGGAGTAAAGTAGTTGTGAGCATTGTGACACTCTCAGGCCATTTATTTTCCTGACTTACTTTAGAGGGGTACTGAATTCCTTCATTTTATTTTATTTATTCATTTTACAGAGCTCTTGACAGTCTGGGTTCCTGAAGGCCTGACCTGTCGCGGTGTGCCATGCTGCATGTTTCCACTCCCAGCGGTCCCCATCTCACCAAGGGTCAACTTTCCGTGAGAGGGACAGAACTGCCCCTGCATTTCCAGCTCACTCTGTAATGTGACCACAGATGGAAACATTCTTCCTGATACATTTATGCACTCTGAAAAATCATCTAGCATCTATGTTCTCATTTTTTGAGGATGATGTGTTAAAAACAAAGAAACAAGAGTCCAAGTATGTTAAAACTCGAATACTTTTTTTTTCTTTTAAAAATGTGAATCCTTAAGATGGATACAATGAAGGAGAGGGCTGCCACTTATCTGGCTTTTTTGTTTTGTTTTTAAGGAAGTACAGATGTCCAAGTCTGTTTTCAGCATCTGGTTTGGCTATTGTTCCATTAGTATTTCACTTTGTACTAAGAACCAAGCAGAGCACAGCTGGGTGGGGGAAACCCCACCGACTGCAGTCTGCCCACATTGAGTCACAGCACCCAGCCTGTATTCCAATGCAGTTACAAAGGCTCCAACTGTTAGATTCTTAAGAAGAAAAAAAGATTCTTTTGCTTTGACGACATGCTTCCCTCAGTCACTAGATTCACGGGCTAAGCCTGCAGTGGTTTTCTGGAGCACTTACTGTACTAAAGGTTTTAGGAAAACAAACACCAAGCTAGCCATGGAGGGCACGTGGATTGACATGCCAAATGGCACTAGCATTTAAGTTAAAATACAGTTGTTCTGGAAGTTTGGTGGGAGGTCCACCTGGCCGCAGGGTGTTCCTCCCCACACCAGTTGCTATGTACACTTGAGGACTTTAGGTCAAGTCGGAGATGGTGGGGGACTTTCCTGGAAGCCACCCCACGGTAGTCATGCATTAGCTTGAAGAGGGCTTGCAGTAACAGAGGAGCTCCTGGGTGTGTTAAACAGGGCTCCTTTCATGAAAAAGAGTTTTGGGTAGGGCATGTCATTAATATGCTAACCCAAAGGTTGGGAGTTCAGGTCCACCCAGAGACACCTGAGAAGAAAAGCCTGATGGGCTACTTCTGGGGCTGGGGGCCTGGGGGTAGTGGACCATGCTACGGAGCAGAGTTTTACACCGACGCACACAAGGTTGCCATGAGTTGGAGTGAATTTGACAGCAACTGTTTTTGTTCCATTTTTTCAACGTGCGTGTCCACACTAATTGGCTATGTATTTTGCAGGGAAAGTGCTCAGGGCTATCTGCTCTCTCAAGGGTGTGCTTTGATGCAGCTCTCTGCACACCGTGGGCTGTTAGCGGACTAGGGGTGCTTGCCCAGGGAGTATTGGAGTCAGACAGAACTTCTCTTCCAAATAGTTCTCCCTCCAAGGAATTGACCGTCCAAAGGGTGGACAGCACCTGTGCTCTCTCTTCAGTGTCCAGGTAAAGGTGACTCTGAGAATCGATCTTCTCTGGGTCACCAGGCACTTCTATGGACATGACTCCTGCACATGGTTGCAAGGTTTTGAGTGATATCGTCGGAAGGCCTCACGTTCCTTGCAAAGTAAGGATGGTGGGGATGTTATGTCGCATCCAAAAAACCGGGAAGGTGGAACACAGCCATGCAAGACAAATGTCAGAAGAGGCTCTGAATCGAAAAGCAAGTCTAAGCTCAGGGCAGGTATCATTTCATTACTAAGGAAATCAGGGGCTCACCATTACTTTTCTTTGATACCACGTACAGCTCGGGAATTCTGACAGGAGAGAGGAGAACTGGATGAAAATGCTCCTGAGATTTCGTGGCGGGCCCTGAAAAGTGAACATATTTTAGAGAGAATTAGGAAAGAGTCCCTTTTTTATTTTTTGGCAATGAAATTTGACTTATATTTTATTGTGTATTTGGTAAAAATCAACATAACAAATTAGGTTCCCATTGAACATTTCTGTATCTCTTGACATGACCTACATTTTTCACAATACACCAACATTCTCATGATTTCCATTCTGGTTGTTGTATTTCCATTAATCTAGCTCCCCTGGTCCCTACATCTTCTCATCTTTGTTTTAGGGTAAATGCTGACAGTTTTTGGTCTCATATAGATCTTTTTAAAAATAACAAAAGTACTCACAGGAAATATCATTTATTTTATTTGCCAATTAAAAAATTTTTCCTGAAAGGCGACCTTTGGGAGTAGTTTCAGCTCAGAGTTGAGAGGCTCTTTTGGGGAGATATGTCAGGGGTTCCTCTAAGCTGAATCTCGTCCAATAAGTCTGGACTTTTAAATAACTTTGATATTGTCCTACATATTCCTCTGACTCTACCAGGGTCCATCTATTGTGTCCCCTTTCAGTGATTGGGAGTGGTATCTGGCACCAGCTACGTCTGGTCTCAGGCTAGATGACGCTATGTTCCCATAGTCCTGTAGATGCGTGTCTTCTTTGAGTCTCTTGTTTCCTTCTTTCTCTCTTAAAAAAAATCATTTTATTAGGGGCTCATACAACTCTTATCACCATCCATACATATATCAATTGTGTAAAGCACATTTGTACATTCATTGCCCTCCTCATTCTCAAAACATTTGCTCTCCACTTAAGCCCTTGGCATCAGCTCCTCATTCCCCCCCCCCATGCCCCCTCCCTCATGAACCCTTGATAATTTATAAATTATTATTATTTTGTCATATCTTACACGGTACAAAGTCTCCCTTCACCCACTTTTCTGTTGTCCATCCCCCAGGGACGAAGTTATATGTAGATCCTTGTAATCAGTTACCCCTTTCCATCCCAACCTCCCTCCACCCTCCCAGTATCGCCACTCTCAGCACTGGTCCTGAAGGGATCATCTGTTCTGGATTCCCTGTGTTTCCAGTTCCTATCTGTATCAGTGTATATCCTCTGGTGTAGCCAGATTTGTAAGGTAGAATTGGGATCATGATCGTGGGTGGGTGGAGAGGAAGCATTTAGGAACTAGAGGAAAGTTGTATGTTTCATCGTTGCTACACTGCACACTGACTGGCTTGTTTCCTCCCCACAACCCTTCTGTAAGGAGATGTCCAGTTGCCTACAGATGGGTCTTGGGTCCCCAATCTGAACTCCCCCTCATTTACAATGATTTGATTTTTTGTTCTTTGATGCCTGATACCTGATCTCTTTGAAACCTCGTGATCGCACAGGCTGGTGTGCTTCTTCTATGTGGGCTTTGTTGCTTCTGAGCTAGATGGCCACTTGTTTACCTTCAAGCCTTTGGAGACCCCAGATGCTATCTCTTTTGATAGCCGGGTACCATCAGCTTTCTTCACCAAATTTGCTTATGCACCCATTTGTCTTTAGCGATCCTATTGGGAAGGTGAGCACACCCTTCTTTCTGTTTTACCTCATGAGTAGAGGACAATATTTGTATCATAGATGACTACTTGCAAGCCTTTAAGACCACAAACTAGACTATCGAATATAATATTTATAAACTATATTATGCCAATTGATTGAGTTAGCCCACTAGACCATAGTCTTACGCTTTCAAACTCAGAAAACCAATCTCATGAGGTGTTTGGTTGTCTAAGAAGACTCTTTAGCTGTGTCCTTTGAGAGCTTTATTACATACATGAACATATATGTATCATGCACATACATGAATATGCACATGCCTAAAGATGTATCTACACAGTCTTACCTATATACATATAGGTACTTATTTATACACAGGTACATATTTATACAGACATGCACACCTACCTACTTATGCAACTATATGTAGTTTCAAGATAGTATATGTTACAGTGTTTACCAGAATAGCCATTATTCTTATCCATTTCTCAGTGACAACGTTTACCATGGTCAAGTGGTGCGTTTGCAATAAGGTTTTTGGGATAGAAAATTTAAAACAAACAAACAAACAATAAATGTGTATAGACATGAAGGCAGTGGCTATGTATTCCCTATAAAGTAAATTTATAGTGCACGCTCCCCAATATTTGTATATGTACCCCTTCAAAAGCTCACTATATTTATATAAAGATAGAAAATAAAAAGGATGAGAGGCTATTGCACACAGGTGTGTAGAATTATTTGTAGTAGCCAAAATATAGAAAATCGATAGATTTTCATCCATGATAGAATGGATGAATAAGTTTTGCTATATTCATACAACATTGATAAATGCAACAATTTGAGTTATTCTCCCATCAAAAATGTTGAATGAATATGATTGAACTATGGAATGCTATGATATCTGTAAGAGCTCCCAATATTATGATAAAAAAAGAATGTTGAATGAACAAAGCAATCTGCCAAAGAATAATACCGTGTCAGTCTGTTTGTATAAGATCCAGCAGTACGCAGACAGAAACGATGTGTTGCTCACTGTTAACATGCCTATAAAACCACGGCAGAGACAGACTCACCGGAACGCAAGCTTGTGAATACCTTTGCGAGGAAAGGGGTTGGTGAAGGAGGAGGCATGGGGTCCTTCAAAGTTTTGCGTCTTAAACATAGTTAGAAATGATAACTGAGTATATGTTGTATTTTAAATATATCTGACATATATTTTACAGTAGATTCGATCTACTCAATACTTAACAGAGATATCGATAATGGTTGTACAACACAAAGAGTATAATCAATGCGCATGAATTACCGTATATATGTAGAAACGATTGAACTGGAGAATGTTTTGCTGTGCATATTTTTGCCAAAATCGGAGGGAAAATTACAGGAATAACAATGAGCACAAAGAAGAAGAAAATGTTCTAAAATCGATTCTGGGCAAGATGGTACAACTCTTCTTGATTTGACTGAACTATTGAATTGCATGATATGTGGACGGAGTGTCAATAAAACTGCTGAAAAATACTTAACAGAAACAAAATTAAAAAGGAGACAAATGATTGAAAAGAAAAACAAACCTAAACCATTCGTACCTCTCAGGCTTCCAGGCAAACTTGCCAGGGCATCTACACATCCCACAGTGACAGGATTCAACTAAGTTACCAAACGGTATGCTGCCATATGACCGTTTCAGTATAAAAAAATGATATATAGAAAGATAGTTTTTCTACAGTTAATACTCAAGTAAAAACAGTAAAAGGGGCAGACAAAACTAGATTATGTCAACAGAAAGAATTGGGCAGACGAACGTTAAAGAAGAATAAGGAAGGTAAATTTGTGAGCAAACCCTGATTACATGAGTGCCATTTGAACAACCGGTTGGCCGAACACCACAAGAAGCTAGGTCAAGGGCTCTGTCCTACCTGTGCGGACCGGCTGAATCCCACCCTGCATTCCATATTGGAGACCGCTGGCTTCTACATAAAGGGTTCGTAGATCTACAATGGAGGAAGGAGCAGGAAGCCCCGCTTGTCATTGGTGGTGGAAGGTGAACCCTTGGGATCACTTACCCACTGAGGTGTTGCCCAGGGCCAGAGGTGCTTCGGGATATTTAGCTTTCAGCTCCAGGAGGTCTTTGAAGCTCCCAGGGGAGATCCAGGTAACCCTTTCTCCGTGAAAAGTAAGAGTGCATTGTTCTGGGTTTGTTGCCATTCTCTAAAGGGAAGTGACAATATGTGGGCATGTATGCTACACTTTAATAAATCCTAAATTCCAGGAGTGACGATCTAACTAAGGAAATATGCACATTCACCAGTTAGTGTACCTGACATCTTTTTTGGGCGGAGGGGCAGGTAGACCCCAGAACCCTGAAACCTAGACTGTCCATAACCCAAGAAGACAGGTGTGCACACGTGCCCACCTATAACAATATAAGATGACATCTACATTGACCCTTCAGGATGGATTCATTTAACATAATTTAGTCTCATGCCTTTCAAAATCATAATTATATGAATGCTCCTGAAATCATATTTCTTGCCTGAACTTTCCCTCTGAATGCCAAAGTCATGTCTGAATGAGTACTTTGCAGCTTCCCCTAAGTGGGTCGTAGCTGTTGCTGTCTGTTAGATGTTGTTGAGTTGGGTCACAGGCATGCCTAATTTAACATGTTCCAAACAGAGCTCCTTATGTCCAAGTTCTCGTGCAAGCCTCTCACCCCCCACTCCCCTGCCCCAATCCTAAAGGGATACATCAAAGGGAAAACTACACTGCTTTTCGGGAGGTGGGGGGAGAGTATCCCCCTTCTCGGAAAATGGCCAGTCCACTTTCCTGTTGCAAAGACTCAAAGCCCCTTAGCTGGTCTTGTCCCAAGTCTCTCTCCCACAATCCTTATCTCACCCACCAGCTAATCTTGTTGGTTTCTTACCCAGAATACTGGGGGGCTTAACAAAGTTTATGGAAAAGTGGAATCGAAAGAAAATGAAATTTCCCAATGAACTATTTGAAGGCCCCTCGTATATCCAGAACCTCTGCATTTCTCATCTGCTCAACCTGACTCAGCCATCACGGGCCTACTGGGCTCAGTGCGCTTTTCCTGGCGCTTCTGCATGCCATTCTCAACACGGCCGCCAGATGGTGCCATGGCACTGCCGGAAAGAGCATCTATGGCCTCTGTTGGCACCCTTGCAGCTTCTCGCTGCGAATAAAGCCAAGCAGCAGGGGGCCTGGCCTGCTCTGCGCCTCCATTCCAGTCAGGCTGCCCTTCGCCGTTTCCAGGTGTGCTCCCACCCTTAGAACGCTGCACGCGTTGTTCCCACGGCCTGGGCTGCTCTTTCCCCGGAGAGCCTCGGGGCGGGTGCCTTCACGTCTCCAGGACTTCATTCCAATCCAGGACCTTTCTGGTTCTCTCTCCCCATCTCCCTTCCGTCTTCTTTACACGTCTCACTTGCTCACGCACCCTATCTTTTTATCTATTTCCTTGCTAATGGCTTGCCTCACCAAACTCTCTGAGGGCAAATCTTTTGGCCTGTCTCGGTCTCTGCTATATAAAGCGCCTTGGCACTGCAATGATGACGTGCTCAGCTATAAACCAAGAGGCTAGTGGTTCAAATCCATCAGCTTCTCCCCTGGAGAAAAGACCTAGAGAGCTGCTCCCATAAAGATTAAGCTCCCCTCCGTCTGCTCCCCCCCCAAAAAATCCATTACCAGCAGCCACCCAATAGGTCAGAGCAGAACTGCCCCCGAGGGGTTCCGCGGACGTTAACCTAACAAGGTGGCTTCATATGGAGCAACTATATCTGGTGCCCTCCCATCTTTTGGTCAGTGAGCAAGTGCCTCACCACTGTGCCACCTCCAGAAAATGCCCTCTCTTCATGTGGTCCCTGGGAGTCAACGTTGACCCCAGGTTACTTACCAACACCATATACTCAGTACTTAGAGCAGTGCTTTGCATGTTTGCTGAATGCACCCATATTTGTTGAATGAATGAATCAGCACATCGGAAACTCTTCAGAAATAGGTATTGTATAGAATGGGCCCATTGAGAAGAAACCCTGGTGGGAGGGAAGGGTGAGGAGCAGGGAGGGATCCTGAACTTGAGTGGCTGGGGAGATCAAGTCAGAAGTTCAGTGAAGCCTAGGGCAGTCAACAGGGTGTCCAGTTGGAGGGAAATGAAGAGTGAGGGTGAAGTCGTTTAAAAAGAGCCCCGCCAAGGCTTCAGGAAGTGTGTTTGGGGGTCAGCCAGCTCAGGTGAGGGGACAGCTTGATCAGCAGAAAGATGGAATTTATAATCAGTGATATTGAAGCAAGTACAGAAGTAGCCGGCATCTTACCATGAGTTCTGGGGGGAATATGAGCTCCTGAGTGGGGTCCACAGGCTGGAATGCCTCTTTCACAAACAATTCAGTGCAGAGCTTTGAAAAAGGAAGAAGAGGGCCCGTTAACCCCGCTCAACCGGAAGCATCATTGTGATTATCGACATGAATCAGACAAGGTGAACATCATAGAACTCTTCTCGTTGGGGATGGGGGAGGCGATAGTTTAAATCCATCCCGCCAAGATGATGCAGAACAACAAGGATTCTGTGAAATGCTGAGAGAACTATGCCAAGGAACACCCAGACGATCTAGCAAAACAGTGGTCAGAGGTGGACTAAGGTTGGAGATACTCTCGCTGTGACTCAACTCCTGGCTCCTCCCCTGCCAAAGCAGGGTTCAAAGTGCTGACCACCCACGAAGGTCTACAGTTAAAACAGGAATGGCCTTAAGCATCTAGGCTCAACACACATATATACACTCTCACACACACATATACATTTACACACACGGCACAACACACATGTATACACTCATGCACATATACATTCACACACACACATGGCACAACACACATATATACATTCACACACACGGCACACCACACATATGTACACTCTCACACACATAGACATTCACACACACACACACACACACACACACACCCCTTAGAAAACTTTTGCGGTAGAAATAGCACTAAAGCCTTTGCCAATTCAACAGTTTTGACAATGACCCAATGACCTTACACTCCGTATGCTACACCCACTTTGAACGTTAATAAAACGTCGTGGGTTTTGGCTGTAGCGAGTTGACTCCTAGCTCGCGAGAGCAGCCTCGGCTCAGCAAAATGAATGGCTTCCCGGTCCTTTGCCTTCCCCACTGGATGTGGGTTACACCAGTGAAATCCACAGCATCTTTCTGGTTGACCTTGGCGTGCTTCCATTCCAAGTGCCATTTACATGTGTTAATAATTCGTTTAGTCTTCACAGCAATGACAAAAGACAGTAAAATTATTATTGCCCTTTTACTGATTAGGAAACCCGAGCACACTGAGAAGTTGCTTACACTTGAATTTGGTCTGGATCAGATCGGTTTTAGGCGAGGAAGCGGCTTCCTCCCAAATCCCTGCAGAAGGGAGCACGGCTGGGAAAGAACTGTGGGAACTAGGGTGGAGTGGGGGTGATGAAGACCAGAGGGAGACGCCGCCGGGTCTCTCTCAGCTTGCGCTCTGGCCATTCCAAGGGAAAAAGCATTCAACTCTCTCAAGATTAGCTGGAAACGAGCACCTCTTTTGAAGGACCACTGTGATCACGCAGGGAAATGGGCTGACAAAAGTCTTCCCCGGTTTCCAAGAAGCGTTACAGGCCAGGATCTAGGTGATCAGTGTCCACATGGGTTGGAAAGAAGAGACAATGATGTCCTGGGGTGGTGATTCTTTATTCTCTTGCCTGAAGTGGGCGTGGTTTTTCTGTTGCTGCAGGCTTTAGGCCCGGGAAGGGAAATTCAGAACACGGGCCCTCTAGCACTAGTTTATCCAGCTCCCAATGAAGAGTGTTTGTTTTGTTTGCTTGTGCATGCACTGACAGTTGCAGATAGAAGCAACAAGCAGAGTTTCAACACTGGTCCAGGGCCAACCACCAGGAGACCATGAAGCAAGACTCCCAGGAAAAGGACAAGACAATGAAAGGGACTCACCCCACTTTTACTGCCAAGAGAGGAAGAATCGTTCTCTCCCTGATCCAAGCAGCATTTTCCGGTTCCTTTCTGCTGACAGCCATTCGGCTCCTGCGGTAGTGAGAGGGTCTATGGTTATGTACCTTTTTATGGGCAAATGGGTGGGTACCTTGAAAGGCTTGGCAATTCAAACCAAGTTTCAGCCTTAATCAAACCACTTCGGGTAGTTTCTATTGGGATTGAACATTGGCCAAGGCTAATAACAAAGTCTCTTCATGTACCTTATTTTTCTTTCTGAAGTTACACATATAGAATATATCATACACAAATGACACTCATATAATATATATATAAATATAGGAAGTAATAAATATAGGGTGTGTCCAAAAAACCAAGCTCACTGCCAGTGAACCAATTTCATATAGGAAATAGAGAATTATTAAAACAAACAAACAAACAAACAAACAAAAAAGCCCCCAAAACCAAAACCCAATGCTACCATTGCTCCATTCTACTGATAATATTTTGACATACTATAGATTTCGACTTATTCCATAAATATACTTTATAATATTTGCCTTTTTCATTATTTATTTGCCTATTTTCTGACTTATTTTCCTACTTGCTTGTCTAGGTCGTGGTCATTTCTGTACATCATCAAAACCAATTTAAAACCAAACTCACTGCCATCGAGCTGATTCTTACTCATTGCGACCCTCTATGACAGTGGGTTTCTAAGACTGTGATTCTTTATGGGACCAGAAGCCTCCTCCTCCTCCCACCGAGCAGAGCAGCTGGTGGCACGCAGTGCTGACCTTGTGCTTAGCAGCCCGATACACAATCACTATGCCACCCAGGGCTCCTGCGCCATCAAAGGGCCTTCAGAATTCAGGGGTCCTCAAACTTTTTAAACAGGGGGCCAGTTCACTGTCCCTCAGACCTGTTGGAGGGCAGGACTATAGTTTAAAAAAAAACTATGAACAAATTCCTATGCACACTGCACATATCTTATTTTGAAGTAAAAAAACAAACGGGGCAAAAACACCCGGCGGGCCGGATAAATGTCCTCTGCGGGCCGCATGTGGCCCGCGAGCCGTAGCTTGAGGACCCCTGGTAGATATTCTACTTCCTGGCTAGTCCATAATGTGCCCGTAAGGTTTACTATTGATGTATATTTCCTCCCTAGATTCTATAATTAAAAACAACATTGTAATAAACATTTCTGTTTATACAGCTCTGTGTACATGTTCCTCCCCCGCCGCCCCTTAATTTAGTTCCTAGTGGTAGAATTAATTGACAAAATGTGCTTCAGGGAGATGACAATTCATGCCCTTACTAACATATGTAAGATTTAGCAACACTGAGTATCATTCATATAAAACAAACAAAAAAACCTACAACCAGTTGCCGTTGAGTCGATTCCAACCTCATGTAAGGGCTTTTTGACAAGCGAAAGATAGCAACAGCATGGTAATGACCTCGCCCAGACATTGTGCTCTGCCGTTGACTGGGGTTGAGTAGACCAGCACCCAGGGATTGTAAAGTAGCTTTCCATTGCCTGCCTTTTCATTCCTTATTTCCTCCAAATTTGCCTCTTATAGTTTCTTCCTCAAATGCAGCTCTTCTAAGTAACTCAAGATAATTTCCATCAGGGATGCAGTTCCCTGCCATCTTCCTAACTCTGTCCAAGAAGCATAGACAGCAGGGCCAGGCAAGCAGCGCCTTTCCTCTTATGCAAAGTTCTGAGAGCTTCCACGATTGGCTGGGAGCCAGCAATATAATGGTAAGGATAACTCAAACTCATTGACATCGAGTCGATGCTGTGTTTCTAAGACTGAACTCGTTATCCGAGGAGGAAAGCCTGTTTTTCTCCCAATGTCAAGGGTAGTAGATGTGTAAACCTGGGGCATTTCCTCTGAGCTGGGTTGCTTTCACCCATCAATGTTCCGTGAGACACGTCAGCTTCAGGGTAGGGTCTCTGACTGCATTGTTGCCTTTATTCCCAGAGTCTCCCTGGAAAGGCAGATAGTACCCACAAACAGGAGGGGCATTTCCTTTAAATTTCTTTTTTTTTTTCTCATAAGTGCTTCCTCCCTACTCCCTGCCCCCCCACCTCAGGGTGTCCAGTTGGAGGGAAATGAAGAGTCAGATTACACAGTAAGAAAGGTACGCAAGACTTTACTTGTGTTGTCTTACCCCTCCGCAGTGAGCAATCTCACCTTTTTTCACATCAGAGATTCTACTTCTAGGTATGGCTGGTATCTATTTCTTTTCCAAGCCCACAGCACCTTCCTGCAGAATTAAAGCCTCTTCTCAACTTTGTAATCGGTGGGAACCCAGAACCTGGATGAAAACGTAAGTGGTCTAATCGCTCCACTCACGACCACAGGGCTTGGAAGACCAGTGCTTGTGTTTGAGGGAACGCCTCCATAGTTGCCAGGTTATAGTTATGCGTAGAATCCACATTCTCCAGCTAGAAGAGCTCTCTCCACAACTCCCTCCATTAAGGTGCTGCTGTCAATGTCTCATGCAGCAGGCACCTGGCTCCTCGCTACTCAGCTGAAAGATGCCCATGTTTAAAGGCAGCCAGGCTCCCTCTGTCCCTCCCCCTCTAGGAGCCAATGACCCCTTTTGTCTCCTAGCTGCCCAATACTCATTATCATGAAGTTTCTCCTAAAGAACTCGGGATATATCCCAGCTTCACACTTTGCCCATTCTATTGAGTATGTGCCTGATGAAGGCTTGTACACCTCACTACTGTATAAACTCACTATTAAATAAACTCGCTCTTATTCCCACATCAGGGGCGAGTCCTTGGGTCCTGCTGCCTTTTCTATAGTCCTTGATTGCACACGCCGCTCCTAAGGACCCATTCAACTGTGGGGCTGGATCCCACAGTATTCCCTACACGGAAGAGTAAATAAGCATAAGCAGGCCCGTGCGTGCTTTGTTTATTGGCTAATCTGTTCCCGGGCAAGAGCAAATGGACTTGCTCTTCTTACTCTGGTCCGATTCTACCCAGCAGGGGAGTTCAAAGACTGTGTGAGCACCCCAGACTGATCGTCCAAACATAGTCAACTCCTCCCACAAAGAATGACTCCATGGCCACCCCTTGGTTGGGGTACAAACGCTGACTCTGATGTTCTAGCCAGGAAGATGGCTTGTGTAGGCCCTGGAAGTGGGGAATTCTGAGATTCTGTGATTCTAGAGCTGTGGTTCTCAACTTTCCTAATGCCGTGACCCTTTAATACAGTTCCTCATGTTGTGGCGACCCCCAACCATCGGAAATATGTTTTTCGATGGTCTTAGGCGACCCCTGGGAAAGGGTCATTCGACCCTCAAAGGGGTTGCGACCCACAAGTTGAGAACCGCTGCTCAAGAGTATGGTTATGAGAGGTGAAGACTCCAGGTAGGCAAGTCCAGGAGCTCCTGGGACTATTTGGAGGAGTGCCAGAGAGGGGCCCTCTTGAAGTATGGGCTCTACCTTGCTTGTCTCTTAGGGTATGGTGCTTGTATCTCATCCATCTTGCCTTCATCCATCCTTTCCTCAGCAGAGGATAATCAGAAATACCTCTCTGTTCCTGGCCTCCCTGTCAGATACTAGGCATAACATCAACAGCATTCTCAACATCAGCAGTGAGCAACTTTTGCTTGAGTTCTTACTAAGTGCCAAACACAACTTTGCTATGTGCTTTATCTGTGCTCTCTCATGTGATCTTCGCAACAACCCAGTGAGGCAATTTGGGGGTGAATTTTGGAGTCTACTCTGCATATTCAGATTTTTATTGGCTCACCCCTTTCCAGCAAGCTGGGATTCTTGGTACTAACCTTGCCTCACCAAACTCAGACTCCATCCCCTTGTCTACTATCTGGAGAATATGTGAATGGCCAGATGGGTCAGAAGACTTTTCTTTGTGATTTTGATTTGGCAACATCCCCTTCTCGTCACCTCTCTTCAGCAATCAGCTGAAACTTCCAGAAGGTAGTTGGAGTTAATGCTCATGGTTTCCCGTACGTCCTTCTAAGATTTTCTGAAAGAATCAATCCCTGGGCTTTCAGTGTTGACTAGCTATGACTGTCCTGTTTGCACGCTCTGCAGAGTCTACACAGTCGTCCCCTACTCACCGTGCAGAAGGTTCTTCCACTTTCTAGGATCGGCCGATATCCAGTACAGCGACATAGGTTGCCTAACCAAAGAAGGACAGCAATCAGCAGGCTTTGTTTTTGCTGGTTTATGCTGAAAGCTGAACAGACTCAACGTTTCCTTTTGACAAGAGTTTTAATATCTGCTAAGCTCTTCAGTCATTTCCCCCCTTCCCATCACCTCAATTCTAGTTTCAGTCTCTGTCCTTGAGGAAAAGACACTCTAGGCAGTGAGATGACTTTCATCCATTAATTTATACATTCATGCAACCAGTATTTATTGACAACTATATCTCGGACGCCACTGAAGATGCTGGGGACCCTCAAACACAGACAATATCGGTAATGTCTAAGGCTGCAATGTAGCCCCGGGTGGTGTGAACGGTGAACACATACATGCTAAGCAAAAGGGATGAGATTTGAGTTTACTCGGATCCTCCTTGGAGGGAAGGAAGGCTGGAGATTGATTTCTGAAAAATCAGACATTGATCGAATAAAAGGAGTCCTCTGAGAAGCAGAAATAGGGATCTCCCTGCCATCGAGGACGAAGAGCCAGGACTGGAGTGTATCCTTTAGGACCCCGAGATCCCTTCATGCCGAACCTCTTCAGTCCAGGAGACAGCGCTGCTGCACTAGAGGAACGGCACAGGCTTGGCGTCAGCAGCACTGACAGTGCTGGACAGTGGATGGACTTTTATGGCTCATGCTAAGAAAAGGTTAAAGGCCTTATAGCAGGAAGCTCACTTGTGGAGTGGGGAGTTGGCTTGCTGACCCACAGAGCTAGAGAACTCTTGGGTAGAGGCATATGGTGGGGTGGCCTGCATTTTGTGCATTTAATGGCAGCATTACAAGAGCTTTGTAACATTGCCTGAACTGGGCAGAGACAAAGGAGTTTCATGACTGACAAGCTATAAGACCAGACAGCGGTGTGGTTGTGGGCATGGCTGAGATGAGGCTATCTTGCCTGAAGAACTGTATCATAAGTATTTCTGATCCTGAATTGTAACCTGCTAACTTTCCTAATAAACTCCATAATTGGTGTGTGTGTGTGTGTGTGTGTGTGTGTGTGTGTGAGAGAGAGAGAGAGAGAACACCTATGGAGCATAGTTCTATTCTGACACATATAGGTTACTGTTAGTCATACTCAATAGCAACTAGTTCTTAAGTATACCATGGATGATTTATCAACAGTGCTTCTCAGTGGCTTTTAGGTCACTGTATCAAACTTCCCAGGAAGGGAGGTCTATTTATTAAAAATGCAGCTCTCTCATCCTACTCAATCTCACTGAATTCTAACACCTGAGGTGAGTGCTCGAACCTATGTTTCACAGAGCTTCAGGTAAGTCTTTGTTAGGGTTTGAGAACCATGACTTCTAAAGAGGAAGGCTAGTCAAGGATCAGTATCGAATAGAGCTTACCTGCCAAGGCTTCTCAGAGGAAGACGGAAGGCTGAGTAATAAATGGCTGGTGGACAGGAGGGGAGGGCGATATTGGCCTACAGAATAGTACGAGCAGAAGTGCAGACCTGAGAACATGCCCAGGAGTTGGCGAGGAGATGGCAGGCAGGGAGCCCCACAGAGTGAAGGGCAAGATGCGTGGGTTAGTGGGGTCAGTTGTGGGGCTTCTCCGAATGCCTGGTTAAGGAGGTTAGATTAGGCCATGCTCTACGGACAAGGGGCCATCAAAAACCTCAAATGGGGGAAGCTCTAGGGAAGCTGGGGTCTTTTAGGAAGTTCATCTGGTTTTATGTCCTGGAGCAAAGAGGGAGTAAAGGGTCTGGAAGAACCAGAAAGTCTGTGTTCACCCATCAGTACTCAGTCCCAGAAACCAAACCAAACCTGCTGCTGTTGAGTTGACTGATGTCCACTCACAGAGGTTAAGTGCTTGGCTGCTAACTGAAAGGTTGGCGGTTTGAACCCACTCGCTACTCCACAGGGGGAAAATGTAGCAGTCTGCTTCTATAAAGATTGACAGCTTTGAACACCATATGGTTTTCTAGATGGTTCTATTCTGTCTTAGAAGGTCACTATGAGTATGAGTCAGCTAGGAATTTTTGCACATAATGAATGACTTATTTAGGGATTATTGGCATGTGAAAATGTTAATTGGTACTACAAGAGGGATAGGTGATGATCTCTCTTTTCGTAACTTAAACCTATTACAAAATTTAAAGAATCCTCTTGTTTTTGAAGGGGAAAGCCAAGCAAGTTACTGGATAGAGACGTGGGAGCCAAGGTGGTGGTGTGTTCCATACGTAGTGTTGTTAGTCTTGTGGAGGCTGTTCTAAGCATGCGCTGTGACAAACGTGTGGCATCATGTGAGTGCAGCTTGGCATTCTTCTCTGCTCCTGGGTGAACTGTGGCAACTTCACAAACAGTGGAAGGGAGATGCTAGCGGGTTTGGGTAGGATGTTGAAAGTGGGGTGGAGCAGCCTTTAGCATATTTTGTTTCTGAACTTGGACAGGTGGTGGGTTTTCTTCATCTCAGACTTACCCCCGAGGGCTTCCATGAGTTGCTCCTCTGAAGGATCCAAGTGGTTCCTTAGAAGAGTGTACATGGACATAACCATTCCAGGGGTACAGAATCCGCACTGGGTGCCGTGGCTCTTGGCAATCCTCTCCTGGAAGAAAACATGTATGGTCACAGGTCTTACCTTCCTGCTGCCACCAATTCCCAATGAGAGTCATTGCTTAGTGATGGTGGCACTCACTCCCTGACTAAATGTACCCATCCCTTGATGAGAGTCGGCCGTCTTCCTCTTGCTTAGATTGGTTTGCAGCAGGTGACTTAGAAGTCATATTCCATCATTAGAAGGACTCCTGAAGGTCAAATGCCCAAACCCTTCTACCTGGGGATTAACAGAGTACCAATCTCAGACAGGATGAATTCTTCAGAAATCATTAATTATAAAGAGAGTATGGATGTGGAGAAGAATAAATAAGTCTATCTATGGAGAAGTACAGCTAAAATGTTCTTTAATATTGGGGATGGTGAGACACCATCTCACGTACTTTGGACATGTTATCAGGGAAGACCAGTGCCTGAAGAAGGGCATCATGTCTGGTATGGCAGTTATGTAATCTGTTGTTAATTTGAGAGGATTAAGAGTGAAGGGGTGAAGTTTAGCCTGTCAATCAGGTCATGCTTGATGACCTCATTTAGAGGTGCTAAGGAGATAAGTTGCTCATTGGAGGCGGGACACACGCTTACTCTCTGGGAGACATTGCAGCTGACAAGACACCTGGAGCTACACTAGTGCCTTGAGCTGGAGGAGCCATGTGGAGACCCCTGCCAGCACTGAGATGCTTTCAAATGCCACTGGATCCACAAGACTTCCCACCCACCGGCCTGTGATTTTTCTGCATTTGGTGTTATTGCATGTGTTTTGTGAGTCTGAAGAGGACTTTATAGATTGGTATTGGACATATGGGCTAATATTGGACTTATGGACTTGATCTGGACTGGATTGAGATGTTTTCTCAATATTCAATTGCTCTTGTATACAAAGGTCTTTCTTATACACATATGCGTGTCTATAAATTTTGTTTCTCTAGCCTATCTGGAATAACACATCTGGTAAAGTAGAGAGGTTATGAAAAAGAGGAAGACCCTCAATGAGATGGATTGACACAGTGGCTCCAACAGTGAGCACAACTATAATAACAACCGGCACAGGACCAGGCAGCATCTCTTGTACGTTGACTCGCTATGAGCCAGAGCCTACTTAATGGCACCTAACAACAACAACCTAAGCTCTGAAAGCATTTTTATCGAACAGCTCCTATCTCGAGCAGCTTAGGCCACATTCTTGATTAGCTTAGGGATTACCTCCTGTTGATCTCCCTTGATTCTTTAAATTCTTCTGTGTTGGCTCAAAGGGGACTCTACTTGCCAAGGTTCATGACCTCGATCTTTGAGACTTAGAATGTGGTTCATGAGCTAGCAGTATTGTTTCTACCTGGGAGCTTATAGAAAACACAGAACCCCTGACACAGAATCTGCATTTGAAACAAGCTTCCACTACAGTTTGAGCAGCCCTGATGTAGAGATCAGAATGCAAGGCACTATAGGCCTAGAATTTAGGTTTATCAACCTGCCTTGTGAACATCCTCTTTGACTTTCTGCCCTCTAGACTGCTGAGTTAAGATCCTCTGGGCTGCTACTGCTTAGAACGACTTGCAATATTGGTCTTTCTTGTCCTGCGACTCCCCAGCCTGCGGGGTGTGACGGGGGATTGACGCACTGTCTGTCAATGCAGTCTCTGAGAAGCAGACTCTGCCTCTGGCTTCCGGTGGGGATTTCAAGAAATGATAGTTCTGCTACAGCTAGTTTTGTTTAGATTCCGCTCACGGTTCACCCCACCCACAATTTTGATTTTATTCTCCCAAACCCCATGTCCTGGAGGATAATGCTGAATTTTATTCTGTTGGCCTGGGAGAGGATTTATTCTACGTGTAATATATTCTGTATAATATTTATTCTGAACTATGGTTTGAAAGGCATCAATTAATATTTTGATAATTCTGTTATCATTCAAGTAGAGAAAGTAAGAAACAAAGATGCTTATCAAATACAATTTGGACATACATGACATAAACACACTATCAAGCACAACAGAAACCACCCACACAGCCGAAGACGAAGCAGATGACTGGGACCTCTTAAAAATAAGACACGTATGTGCATCAAGTGACTTCATCAAAAGAGTGACAAGAGAACACACAAAGTGGGGGGCAAATGTTGGCAACGCATCCAGCAAAGGACTAAATTCTAAAATCTATAGAAAATTTCAACACCTCTACAAGAAAAACACAAATAATACAATTTTTAAGATGGGCAGGAGACATGGAGAGACAGTTCACCAAAGAATACATCCAGGTATTCTTCAGTAAACATGAAGAAATGCTTGTGATGACGAACACGTGAGAGGTACAAATAAAAACAACAATGAGATACCACCGCAAGCACTGGAAAGCAATATAGCATTTCCTCAAATAATTGGAAATAGAAATCCTGTATGATCCAGCCATCCCTTTACTTGGTATATCCCTTAAAGAAATGAACATTGCATGAGCAGATATGTGCACATGCATGTTCATCGCAGCACTATTCACAATAGCAAGGAACTGGAACAACCTAAATGTCCATTGGAGGAATGGATTGATACACGTTGAAATAGGTTGCATCCTTAAAGAACTATGATGACACTGGAGACTCAGGGTCGGGACTGCCCCGGACTGACCCCGTGACACCGAGGCAAACCACTAAAGGCATGCGACAGAGCAACCGTGGGAGCAGAGCAGGGAGCTCCAGAGGGAGTACAAAGGACAGACTCTGGGACCAGAGCATGGTACCCCATCGGACTTGACTGAAGGACGTGCCTAGAGATAAAAAATCAGACCTTGATCTATTTTCAGGTTTTTATTTTTTAAAAAACATTTTTTTCTTTTAATTAATTTATTCTTCTATGGGTAAT
>NW_022103899.1:26665321-26666434 GCF_000313985.2 Echinops telfairi | reverse complement strand
TATAAAAGAAAAAATCATGATAAAGGTTTTCATACCTAAAGAAACAGACTTTGATGGTTAACAGAGGTGGACAGGAAAGGAGGGGAGAGTAAGTAATAGGCTAGAGGGACTTGGGGGAAGGGAGGTGGGGAAGGGTGTGGGGGCACAGGCAAGCCATTGGGAGGTTTGATAAGGTGTTTAAGTTGTTGAATGCAAAAATGATGATCTAATATATAAACCTCCATTTTACCCACAATAAAATTCAAACAAACAGAAGTAAAATTTGGACAGATTCCCAGCTTTCTGAAATCTCTTTATAGATCCCATTACTTCCACCAAGCTGCATCCAAAATGTATACTTGCCTATTGAAAACTAAAGCCTCCGGAAACACTGTCACTCAGCACTTGTTCAAAAGATGACATTTTAGAACCAACAGAAATGTGGATGCAGGGAGACATAATTTATAAGTTATCAATGGGTCACGAGAGTGGGAGGGGGTAAGAGAGGGAAAAAAGAAGAACTGATGCCAAGGGCTCAAATAGAAAGTAAATGTTTAGAAAATGATGATGGAAACATATGTACAAATATGCTGGAAATAATTGATGTATGGAATATTGTAAGATCTGTAAGAACCCCCAATAAAATGATTTAAAAAAAGTTTTGACCCATTTTTGTCTAATTTTTATTATGCTCTACTTTCTTTTGGAATAAGGTTTTTCTGTTTTATTGTTTGCTGTTTCCTTTTTTCCTTATAGTATGATTTTTCCTTATATGAAATCCAGGATAGATAAGCCTATATAGTCAGTAACTAGATCAATGGTTCCTTGAGGTTATGACAAGGAGGTGGGGGGACAGGAGCTGCCAATAACAATGGATAGAAAGAAGAATGAAGAAAATGCCCCCAAATTGACTGTGGCAATGATTGCACAATTTTTTGGGTTGTATTTGAACCATTGATTTATATATGCATTATATATCAATAAACTCATATCTATATGTTAAGAAGTAAGGTTGCAGATGGACATTGAGCCTCGACTCAAGTACTCCCTCAGTGCAAGAACACTTTCTTCTAACAACCTGGCATTCTGTGATGCTCACCTACCTGACAGGATTGCTGCAGACAAAATGGGTGC
>NW_022103899.1:26654903-26655989 GCF_000313985.2 Echinops telfairi | reverse complement strand
CAACAATGTTTTAAAATTCTATACTTTTGGCTAAATGAATGACACTATCAATAGAATTACCTGATGTCCCAGGGGGATGGTTTATAATGCCTTCTATCATAAAATGATCATGATGTCTCTAAAGTGAGCCAGAGACATATATAAACCATAGATAATATGAATAGATATTGGCCTTGCACTTAATTTTAGCCCCAGTCTAAGAACAATGAGTTGTTACGACATCACCCTGCCTGATGTTTGCCCTCCTGAAGAAATCACTGAAGATTTCAATCCTCAAGTGACGTGTGGTGAAGAATCCAGATGATGGCCGACTGTCAGAAAGAATAGCATCTGGGCTCTTAAAAGCTTGTCTTCAAACAAGCATCCCTCGATGTGAGCCATCCACTAAGTCTACATGGAAGAAGCGCGCCAGCCTGTGTGATCTAAGGATTGCAAATAATGAAATCTAAATCTGAAGGATGGAATAGTATTAGAGCTTAAATGGTAAATACCTGGTTTGCAGAAGGCTATGGATGATAGTGTGAGTCCAAAATCCATTTGCAGAGTTCTCCCATCGTTTCAGCCTCCCGTGAATCTTTTCTCAACATACTCACGGGATGTGCATAACCTTGCCACCAGGCAGAGCATTGCAAAGTGGATGTTATCATTTGATGCCCTTTTCGACCCATGTTAACGTTGTTGCAGTTTTTACTTTTTTCTGCTTTCTTTTCAGATTGTTCTGTGCTTTGTCTGGTCATTGTAGATTTTTGGTCTACTTCCAGTTTGTGTTTTGCATGATTTTCTGTATGTGACATCCAGGATCGGTAAATCTAAAGAGGCAATAACTGGACTAATAATGAGCATGGCAGCGGGGAATGGGAGGAAATGGGAGTTAACAACAATGAGAAGGAAGAGTAAGTTTTCTGAAATTGGTTGTGATGATGATTGCACAACTGTTCTGAATATGATCAAATAATTAAACTGTGTGATAGGTTAAATGTATACCAATAGACCTATTTTAAAAGCAAAATGACTCCCCCACCACAAACAAACAAACAAACAAACAAACAAACAAACAAACAAACAAGTGTTGGATGACCTGAGTTT
>NW_022103899.1:26637183-26653520 GCF_000313985.2 Echinops telfairi | reverse complement strand
GAAAATGAGGAGCTGATACCAAGGGCTCAAGTAGAAAGAAAATGCTTTGAAAATGATGATGGCAACATATGTGCAATGTGCTTGACACAATGGATGAATTGTGATAAGAGATGTAAGAACCCCTAATAAAAGTATTTAATAATTTAAAAAAGGCCCTAGTCATTGTTCATCAAAGAGAGATGTAGGACATTGTTTTTGTGGACTCTGTTATACCAATTGACCTTAGTGTTCCCTGAAACTATGGCACTGTGATCTCAGACGGGGCTCATCACTTTTATCAGATTTTCCCAGGCTATCTAAGACCCAGAGATGGCAAAACCATGGGTCTAGAAGGCCACCGGAGATCTCTTTCAGCCCCGAGATGAGCACAGAAGACTGACCAAGACATAGGGACCCTTTGGGCTCCCCGTTTTCTGAGAAGGATACCTGATCTTCTTGGATGTGGAGTCGTACGTGGACACCATCACGGTGCAGGCCCCGCAGCCTCCTCGCCCACAGCCATGCTTGGTCCCTGTGAGACGTACTAGAAAGGAGATGGTCAAGGAAAAGATGCCAATAGGTAGTTGCCTCTAGGGTGTCACTGGAAGAATCGATGCATTTGAATTGTGGTGCTGGTGAAGAATATTGAAAGTACCAGGGGCTGCTAAGCGGACAAACAAACCCGTCTTGGAAGAAGCATGGCCGTAGCGCACCTTGGAGGCCAGGATGGCGAGACTTTGTCTCATGTGCTTTGGACATGTTGTCGGGAGAGACCAGTCTCTGGAGGAGGACATCATACTGGTAAAATCGAGGGACAGTGAAAAAGAGGAAGGCCCTTCAAGAGACAGACTGACACCGTGACTGTGACAATGGGCTCAGGCATAGGAACCACTGGGAGGAGGGCCCAGGACCAGGCAGAGTCTTGCTCTGTTGTGCACAGGGTCACTATGGGTTGGCACCTAACAGCAACAGGGTGTCACTGCAAGGAAGGTCTCTTGGAGGGGGAGAGAGGCGGATCTAAGAAGTATTTCCTCTCCCTGTAGGTCTCCATAAGGCCACTCCATGTTTTATTAAATGCTATGGAACATCAGACACATTTATGTGCCCCCTGTCTGTTTTCTCACTTGCAAAAGGGGGAAAGCTGGTACTTACCTCACTTTCTGAGGCTTAATCTATGCATCTTGTAAGGCATTGCCTGTAAAAGCCCTTTGAAAAATTCTACATCCTTATGTTGCTGCTAGTTACCATCAACTTGATCCCAACTAGTCCGGACCCTGTGTGTGCAGACCAGGACTGCTCCTTCAGATTCTCAAAGCATTTGGAAGCAAATCACCAGGCCTGTCTCTGAGGTGCTCCTTGGGGGACTTGACTTGCTAACCTTTCAGCAGGTAGTTAAGTGTTTAATGCCCCAACACTCATCCTATGTCATCTTCCAGGCTCTAATCATGTATGTAATTAGAAGAGAGAACTTTATTTCATAGCAGACTCATTTTCTCCAGTCATTTCGACTCCATTTCAAAGCAAGTTAGGGAGACATCCCTGTCCTTGTCTCAGATCCAGCCTTGCACACTCTGCCGCTCCTGCCTGGGTCAGGTCTTAATCCCACCTCTAGGCCCGGCTCAGTTTCTTTAGAGAAATCCGTCCCTTCCCTCCTCGTGGCTCATCTCCACACCATTGGTGGCATTGGATGCAGGTAACTTAGCCCTCTGAGAAGACTTCAGGGTGTGGAACTCTGTTGCTCTTACTTAAAAAAAAAAAATTATTATTATTTTAAACCACAGGCCTTGTCTATCAAAACGAAGAATTTTAGCTTCCATGGTTATCAGAGTAGTTAGGTAACTGGGAGAGTGGGCTGGGCGTAACTAGTGCCTGCCCATCCCACTTTAGACTGAGGAGGAGGGCAGGCCCCATTCAGATCGTAAGATGGTTGCTTCCCAGGAGTGACTGTCTTCCCATTTTTCACGAGGAATAAAGATTTTTAAAACATATAATTTCCTAATGCTCACATGTTGAAAAATGGAAAAACAGACAACAGCAACAACGAACCTATGGGGGCTTTTAAACAAAACGTTTCTGTCTGGCCAACTCTGTCTACTCTTGTCATTTCGTTATTGGTTTCTGTTGACCTCTCTGAGAGATCTAGGACTCTACCCTGCTCGTTGTGTGGAATGCAGATCTGCATTTCAGAACATAAGGTGGCGGGCAGGGCAGACATGGTGTGAGGAAACAAACATAAGGAAATGACATCTTTTTGAGGACCAGTGTGCCCGAAGAACCTGGAGAATTCGGTTTCGCTCAAGGGCAGCGCCTGCAACCCAAGCCTCTGTTACATAACCTTTCAGGTGGGGAGCTGGCCAGCCCTGAAGGGGCTAACTAGTGCTGAAGTAAAGAGCTTAGCTTAGATTTCACTGCTGTTAAACCAAGATATGAGAAACTCTAGGGAAACTTCCTCCTGTCCCAGAGTCCAATTAACCCAATAAACTCATCACACTCCTCAAACAAATAGTGAGCAAGGACCAAGGGCGTGGGCTGTTTGGGGAGTGAAGGGGGCTGATTTCTTCCCATAATTGCAGCGGGTCTAAGTTTTTAAACAGACAGAGTCGAAGCCAAGAGTTTGACCAAAAGGATCCAGTTCTTTCTCAGGAAGGTCAGCAGAGTCACCTCCGGCTCCACATTTCTCTCTATCACCTGTGTTAGCAACAGAAAAGAGATTATTTTCGGGTTGGGGCAGTGGCCCCGTGGAATGTCAGCTGTGGTCTGTTTGCTTTAGGGATTAGAGTATAATGTTAGGTTCAGTTCCATCAGCCCTTGTGTTTTTGCGCTCTGAGAGCAAACAGCTTTCACACAATGTACAGAGCAGGGGACATGGAAAGGAAATGTGGCGACAAGGCTCCTCTGTGACTCGTGCTAGAAACCACCGGTGTGGAAAAGGAAGTGCCTGGCAGTCGTGCGGGGTCTTCCCTTTTGCTCCGCTAGCCATCCTTGTGGAATCCTGTGACCCAGTCTCTTGGACTCTTGAACTATTTAAAATTGGATGAAATATTTTAGCGTGTCTGTGCACATACGTATTTGCAATGCAAGGTCTTGGTGGGAGGAAAGCTTACTGGGTGGGGAGAGGGTTTTTACCCTGGTGGCCAGGAAGCAGCTCTAATGGGAATACATTTAATAACATCTGGGGACGTAAGCAAAGTGCCCTGTTGGCACAGTGGGTTAGGTTTTGAGCTGGCGTTCAAATTCACCAGCTGCTACATGGGAGGGAGAGAGGCCGACAGCTTCAGTACAGCTTGTAGCTTAGGAGGGCCTGTGGAGCAGCGTCACGCTGTGCTCGCGAGTTATGATGAGTCGAGATCCACTAGATGAGAGTGGGTTTGTTTTTGGTCTGGAGGCCTTCAGAGAGCTGGCAGAAAGGGAAGTTGGGGGCATTGCTGTCACCCAAGAGAGGGCCTAGAACCAACTCGATGGTGAGACATGATGCCCTAGCTCAAGACCCAGGGAACTTCTAGAATTCCTAACCCCCTCACCTTGGAAAGTGGGGGATTAGTTTTCCCCACACCAACTGCCACAACCCTTTTTCCTGAAGCAGCTGGTGGGTTTGAACTGCTGACCTTTTGGTTAGCAGTAGAGGGCCTTAAACGCTGCGCCACCAACACCCACTCTCTGGATCTTTACCCACTGCCATTGAGTGGATTCGAACACACACTGACCTTATATAGGACTTCTGAGACTGTCAGTCCTTATGAGGACAGACAGCTTCATCATTGTTCAGAGGAGTGGCTGGTAGTGTCAAACTTGTGATCTTGTGGTTAGCTGCAGCCCAATTCCTCACCTACTGAACTCATCAGGGCTCTTTTCTGGATTTCTAGGGGGCCCTTAATTAACAAAAGAAGAAGCCCTCCCCTGCCAACCCTGAACTAGCCATTTAAAAACTGTTTCCTGAGACTGTGGCTGGATGCTATTTTTGAAGAGGTTGTTGACTTCTGCCAACACCCCGCACGTCTGTCTTTTCTCTAACCCTAGAATGATACCTCTTTCTAGCTATTGCTTCCTTTTCCTGGGTTCATGACTCAGGAAAGAACGTGGAGCAGAATCTAGTGGAAGGAACCATCTCTGGCTTTTTGTCTCAGAAGCTTCAGCAATAAGTAAGGACATGGAACACAAATGGTAGAATGTAGTGTAGTGTTTACGTATTGGGCTGTGATCTGAAAGGTCAGCAGTTCGAAACTACCAGCCACTCTGCAGGAGAAAGATGGGGCTTTCTACTCCTATAAAGAGTTAGAGTCTCAGAAACCGATAGGGGCGGTTCTACCCAGTCCTCCAGGTTTGCTATGAGTCAGGACTGACTCAGTGGCAGTGAGTTTTTGGTATGGTGATTGCTGATGGTGGAGACTGGACCCAGCAGGGAAGGTTAGGAGGGGAGAAAGGAAATGTAGGGACTCCGTGCTCTATTTATTTCTTGTTTTGCACCAAGTCCCGGGAGTGGGGATGAGGATGATGATGAGGATGGTGACATGCCACTTAGGTTGGTGGAATCAGAGAACTGGAGGGCTTTGAAGAGGAGGTAGCAAGGCCACAGAGAGGGCACATGCCTGGGGAACAACAGAATGGTTCCTTTGAGAGACTCACGATCAGAACAGAATTAAGCAATAGCTTGGGTGAATTGTTGGCAAGAGCCAGTGGGGCGATGGCGCTCACAGTGATTCCAGGGAAAAGTAACAATGGAAGAGACACTCCCTTGACTGAATTCCACCCTGGAACTTAGTTGCAACCCTGGAAAAGAGGGGATGTCCCATGGACCGTGATTACATTTGACCAATCCTGTATCATGGGGACTTGAGAGGAACGTTAAGTTCATTGGTACAAAGACACACAGGAGGCAGACGTGGCAGTTTGCTTCTGTAAAGACCATAGCCTTGCGAACACTCGGGGCAATTCTCCTCTGCCCCACAGGGCTGCTGTGAGTCAGAATGGGCTCAACAGCCACGGCTGATTTTTTTTTAATAGAAAAATAAAGTTACATTTCTCATCCACCTACATTTGAGGATCCAGATCTGTTACTAAAGACGTCTGGAGGATCAAGCCTAGTGCTGAGTGCTCTGTGAGCATGCAGGAGCGTCTTCGTCAACGAAAGAAGAAGCTCCTTTGCAATCTTTACGTGAGCTCTAGGAAGAGGATTCTCCAGCTCTAGGAAAAGGGATGAAAAGGGACTCCGAGGTTCAGAGAGGCTACACAACAAAAGGAAGAACAGGACTGAAACCGAAGCTGACCCGGACCCACGTATGTGCAATCAACCTCCCAATAAAGGTTGTGCTGCCTCCCCACATTCCCAGAGCCCAGCCTCGGAGAGGAGAGAAGGCCACGTTAGAATGGATTCTTGGAGCCTGCGGCTAACCAAAACCAGTTGCCCTTGAGTGGCTCTGTGCATGTCAGGTTGGCCAGTACTCTATAGCGTTCTCAAAGGATGGTTTGTAAAGAGCTACTCAGGCCTCTCTTCTGAGGCACATCTCCAACCTTTTGGTTAGCAGCCAAGTGAGTTAACCATTTGTACCACCCAGCAACTCCAGTCCCTGACACCTGGCCCTTGAACAATACAAAGTTTCAGCCTGAAGGAACCACAGGGGCTGCCCCCAATCTAGGGGTTTCCTGTGGGTCCGGCAGGCCACGGCCGCAATGCGCAACACTTACTTTTCTCCCGTTCACAAAGAAAACCAAGTCATCGGATCTTGTCGGGCACAGCATTGCACCTGTAAGCTTCGCCTTAAAATTCTAGGTGGAAATGCTCTTTGGCACCTGTGTCTCCGAGCAGAAAGGATTTAGGTGACCCGAGCCTCAGAGAGGAGGGCAGGAGGGAAGGTTCCCTTGCTTCGTGGCCTTTTAAGTGGAGGGCACCAGTGAGGCCCGCCCTTTCCTCCTGCCTCCTCTGCCAACCACCCGTCTTGGCTTGGGAGCCCGCTCTGCATTCACTCACACCCTGCATCTCTTCCTGCTTCCCTCCCTGGTCCTCGGAGTGAGATCACAAACGACAATCGAAGCTTAAACCTACCTCCCAAACGGCCTCCGCCCCAGGAGCACACCCCGGAAGGATCTCCGTATTCTAAAAGAGAACCGCATTTTGCTTAAACCTGACGTTTGTCTATTTAGAACCTTTCCATGACCTCCCATCCCACACAACCCCACATCCTTGCTTCCGAGGGACCATGGGTTGGTCCCGCCCACCTCTTGAACACACCCCTCTCTCTCTCTTTTCAGATCTTAACTTTTCTTTTTTCTTTTTCAACTTTTTATTGTGAATTAGGCGGGGCTCTCCATTTGGGACCCTCACAATTTTTCTATGTTTTACTACAAATCTGTCTTGTAGTTCTTCCTCATAGATCCAACCAACAGCAGTCCTGCGAGTAAAGCAAATGACATAGTTACTCTGTGAGGCGTTTCCAACGATGTGAGTCTACAGAGAAAGCCCCATCGGATAGACCCCAAACGACCATCACGATTGAAACAACATCTCAATCCTCCCAGTAACTCGCCCGGTCCCCTCTTTGTTTTTTACTCTTTACCCTTTGTAGAATACTTCTCTTCTAGTCCACTGGGCCCTCTCACCTCCTTTCCTCTCCAATCCCTGGAGATCATCAAAGTCTGGTCCTTTCAGTCTGAGAAACTTTCGCCTTGATTTTTTCTTTCGTAACAGGGCTGGGGAATGTTTGTTCCTGCCAAGGACCATTTGGCTAGTTTTACCACCCTTCTGGTGCCAGACAGGTCAAACATTGCATGAAATCAGCCCCCAGTGGGAGACGGGGCCGCTTCTCTTTGGTGAGGCCTGTGCCGTTAGCTGGAACTGATGATTTCGTGGGCCTTACATGCCCCATGGGCCCGATGGGCCCTACCTCTGTTTTATAATGGTGGTCTCCTACAATATTCCTGCCTTGGTAATGGACTAACTTTACGGAGCATAATCCCCTCCAAACCCATCCTTATCATGAAGTGCTTCACAGTCTCATTGCTTTTGAACACATTTTAAAGTACCCTGTCTCTTGTTCATAATCTCTGCCAGACTGCTCTTTCCCCTGCCCCTTGAATTTGCTGATTTCCCTCCTGTCTTCAGGCCCTGATGCATGCTATTTCCTTGGACTTGACGTCTCTCCTCTCAGACTTTCAGCATGGTCGTGCCTTCTTGGTTTTGGGGTGTGAGCTTACACCCAGTCTAAAGTAGCTCCCATCTCACCATGCTTCATTTCCCCTGTACTACACATCACTCCCTGGCATGGCTACAGCTCACCTTGGGGCTGTCTGCTTTCTCTACTAGAATGTAAGCTCCATGTGGGCAGAGCCATTACTTTTGATTCACCACTGTGCCCCAAGGCCAGCATGGTGCCTACCACAGAGGAAATGCCTCCAAAGTGTTTGCTGAATGGTCAATGGTTTGCCCATGCCTGTAACAATGACAATGGTGTCCCTGTCTTGCCACGATCCCCTCCCCATCCCTTTACTTGCTACCAAATGCAGCTCCATACACACAACCACAAGGGTGAACCTGGAGAATGTTTCGTGAGATACAAAGAGACAAATATGAATGATCTCATTTATAGAAACTATCCAGAGAAGGCAAATGCAGAGAGACCAGGTTTATTCATGGCCCCTAGGGGCTGCAGGAGCCCTGGTGGCATAGTGGTTGTGCATTGGATTGCTAACTGGAAGGCCAGCCGTTCAAAACCACCAGCTTTGGGAGAAAGATGGGCTAATTACTCTCATTAAGAGTTATGGTCAAAAAAAAAAGAAAAGAGTTATGGTCTTGTGTTGACAGGATCAGGTATCAGGTATCAAAAGATCCAAAACAAACAACTATATCAATGTGAACACTCACATGTGTGCGTGTGTGTGTGTGTGTATGTGTGTGTGTAGTGAAGACCCAAAGCCTATGTGTAGACAATTGGATCTTCCCCCACAAAAGGGTTATAAGGAAGGGATGACTCAACCAAGGTGTAGTATAGCACTGATGAATCATCCCTCTAGTTCCTGAATGCTTCCTCCCCCCTACTACCATGACCCACTTCTACCTTATAAATCTGCTAGACCAGAGAACACACATTGGTGCAGATAAGAGCTCTCAACACATGGAATTCAGAACAGATTGAACCCCTCAGGAACAGTGAATGGATTCAGGTCTCTTCATTGTTAACTTAAAAATGATTAAAAAGGCACACTTTTCATTCTATATACATTCTCTATAACAACACGAAGCAGTTTTAAACCCTCTTTTCTTTGAACTCTGAAAGCATCAGTAAAGCCAAACCAATTGTTTGTGTACTTTCCATTTAGTTAACCAGGAACTAGGAAGCTGGTCGCTAATCTGCCACGAACAGTTGATTGTCTCTGCCTCTCCTTTTCCTAAGTAGGGAATAAGCTCAAGGGAGGTGAGCATAGCTTAGTGCGTCCCTCATCATATTCAGCACCGATGGCAACTTGTTCATGAATAAATGCTTGGTGGGTTACCACATGGATGGTTCATTCATTCTACTAGTAGTTACTGATCATCTGCCTGTCTGTCTTGCACTCTGCTAGTGCTGCTAGTGGGACAGTGGAGAAGAAGACCTACCTGTTTCTTTCTCTGGGGAATGTATCGTTTAGCCAGGGAGAAGGCTACCATTAAAATGTATCTTTGTGACCAGTGCGGCTGGAGCCCAACAAAGAACAGGGGTTTTAATAGCCTTGCTTTGGGCAGAGAGGCCTGACAAGACCTCTCTGAAGAAGAGGATTGAAGAGGCATTGATTCCCCAAGAGTTGGGAGGAGAGGGGGAGGCAGGCAGGGGCAGGCTGGGGGATAGAGAAAGCTGCATGTGGAGACACAGGCCCTTCCATGGCTGCTTTCTTCGAAAGGAAAACCCACGCAGACCCACAATCTGCTGATCAGGCCACTCTTCACGTAGAAAAGGGCATCGGGGAACACAACGACCAGTAAGCCAATTGCTGCCAAGTGAATTCTGACTCGTGGCCACCCCATGTGTCTCCCAGGCAAACTGTGTTCCACAGGGGTTTCCAGGCCTGATTTTTTGGGAGATGGATCTCCAAGCCTTTCTTCTAAGATGCCCCTGGATGGACTAGAACCTCCAACTTTTCAGTTAACAGCCTGACCTGTTACTGACTTGCCTCACCCAGAGGTTCCAGGGAACCCAAAAACCATTTTCACGGATGCTGCTAGTGACTGTAAGAAGCATGAATTGCAATGCTTCAACTTGTTTATAAGAACAAATCCTTCCCTGCCAACATACACACGCATTTAATGTTGAAAAAGTAGTTTTAGAGTGCTAAATCGGATTATGGTATTAGATTTGGCAGATATAAAAATACTTTGGGTTAGGAAACCCAATTCATTAATTGCTGGGAAACTGAAAACCGAACCCAAATTATCTGAGAGGAGTATTTTTCAAGCTTGTTTGTGCCAGGGCCACCTGTCGGAGCGGATTTTTATAATATGTCCACGGAGGTGGGCCAGGGCCTTGACTCCCATGCTTCCTTCCCATCCTTCAGGAACTCCCACGGCCTTGGGCAGTTCACTTTGAGGACCACCCATTCCAGAGTGAACACAAAGTTGCCCACCGTTTCAGGGTAGCCTGCAGTCTCTGCCACATCCTCTGGACTCACAGATGATGTACTGGAGAGCCCTGGGGACCCTAAGGTGAGGATGGCACTGCAAACTGGAAGGGTGATGGTTCAAACCTGCCAGCCATTCTTCAGGAAAAAGATGGACAGTCTCAGGGACCTGATGTAGCTTCACAGTGAGTCAGAATTGACTTTGTAGCAATGGTTTCAATCATTGTTTGGACACCCGTGTATTACATGTGAGCATTAGATGATTCACTATGTGAACACCCAATCCTCTCTATGGTGCATGGACCTCTCCCTGGGTGACACTTGGAGCTTTGCTTTCTGTTGGGAGAAGCCCAGTGCTGACCTCTGAGTGTAAGTGACTTCAGAAAGCCTTGGGTGAAGGGGAAGGCAATGTATAATAAGAGAGAAGCCAGCAAAAAATGATGAAGGCCCAGGAAGACACTGAAGGGAGTACAAGAGTTAAAGCAACAGAGGGAAATTTGAATAATTATGGAAACAAAGGACATTCTGTTTTGGCACCCCCTTCCCCGGCCCCCAAAGATTTTCTGGAGCAAAAAACCCAACCAACCAATTGACCTACCAACCAAGCAACCAAATAATTTAGGGAAGAAGGTGGAGATAGTCACTGTTAAAATGCCAATTACTGACTTTGCAAGCAAGTTCAACCTACTTAAGTAAAATAGTGCATCAAAAGAGCTGAAAGAGAATCCATGGAATGGCAAAGCGTCTTCCACCAGGACACTGGGCAAGGGGTTAATGTCTGAACTCTATAGGAAAACTGCGACACCTCAATAGGAACAAGACAAATCGATATATGGATTGTTATAAGAGCCCCCAATAAAATGATTTATTAAAATTTAAAAAATAATAAGAAAAAGACAACTCAATTAAGAAGTGGGCAAAGGATCTGGACAGACAGTTCAACCAAAATACTTGCAAATAGCCAACAACCCTTTGAAGAACTGCTCATGATCACTAGCCATCTGGGAGGTGCAAATCAAAACAATGACGAGATACCACTTTACACTAACAATGGCAACCAAGTGAAAAAAAGCACCCAACAACAACAACAACAACACATACAATAGCAAAAGCTGGAGAGAGATCGGAACCCTCATCTATGCCTGGTGGGACTGCAAATATGTACAGCCACTGCGAAAAGGTAATGTAACACCACCTCAAACACTGGGAATAGAAATTCCACTTGATCCAGCAATTCCTCTGCGGAGTATGTACCCTGAAGAAGTAAGAATCACAACAAAAACAAACATTGCACACCCATGCTACAGCAAGAAGATGCAAACAATCCAATGCCCGTCAGCAGAAGACTGGATAAAGAAGCTTTGGTAACCTCACACAATGGAATATGATGCACTGCTAAAAACCAGTGATGAAACCACAGAGTATCTCATGGCCTGGATGGACCAGAATGAATTGAGCTAACCACAAAAGGTCAAATATTATGTGAGGCCTCTGGTAAAAGAGAAACAAACAAACAAACAAACAAACAAGATAATGGCTTTCACCCCAAAGACTTTGGAGATCGCCCAGAAGGGTAGGACAAGGAGGGAAATATAAGCTGTGGGCTAGACCATTGGGGGGTGTTAACTTGGGTGAAGTGGAAGACAGTGGTTCACCGGAAGGAGAAGAGATATCAAGGAGCGGAGGAAGGGTCACCTTCTGGAGAGTTCGATTCATCGTTTGAACTGTGGACCACAAGTTGATGATCTGGAGTGTAAATCCCACCTAATTTGCAATAAAACGTTGTTCAAAAGAAGAAAGCAAGCAAAGTGTAACCAATATACCTATAGACCTAAGCACGGGAGCCCTGGTGGTGCAGTGGTTCAGTGCTTAGCTGCTAACCGTAAGGCCTGAGGTTTGAACCCACCGGCTCCTCGGGAAGAAGCTGGGGCAGTCTGCTTCTGCCAAGATGGACAGCCTTGGGAACCCGGGGAGCACTTCTCCTCAGCCTGTAGGGCTGCTGTGAGCTAGAACGGACCGAGGATAACGGGTCCCACAGTCAGTGGCTGCAACAACACGCTTACACCTAACCCCTGTGAGGATGGCCCAGGGCCTGGCAGAGTTTCCTCCTGTTGTGTTTTGGGTCTCTATGGGTCGGAACCGGCTCGGCAGCATCTGACAACAGCGACAACAAGCACAGGGCCCAACGATATAGAAGCAGAAATCCGGGCAGCAGGATGAGAGACTTGGAGACTACATGCAGAAAACCTGGCACACGAATAACAGAACCCTCAAGGAAGGAAGAGGACTAGAGAACAGTGCGAACAAAGGCTTCTTCATGACTAGAAGAATCTCTCTCTGAATGGAAAGATTAGAAATGCTTCTAACATTCCAGGTTGGGTGGAAGGGAAAGGACACCCAGCTGGCACCAGCCGGTTGTGTTTCGTTAGTGCGAGGATAATTAGAATAGTGTATACATCTTATCTAGGTGGAAAAACCAAGTTTTCTCTGAAAGAAACTCAGCCTGGCATCAGACTTCTTGGCTGGCATGCTAGGCACTAGAGGGCAGTAGATTAGCACATGCTGATTGCTGAGACCACAAGGCAACCTGAGATCCTGCAGCCTCTCAAAATGCCCTCTCACCAGGCAGAAGACCACCCTCTGTGCAGAAAATAGACAAATGACCGAGGAACGAAAGATGGATGGGAAATCTAAAGAGATGAGTGCAGGCTACTTGGGAATGTTGCATTGTAAATGCCAAGAAAAGTCCTCCTATAAAAGAAATTCAATTAGTGGTTCAGAGCTAAAATATAGCATAGAGGTTGGGGGTCTTTGGGGAGGGAAGGGATAAAAGTAATTGGGAAGAGGGGTGTAAATATGTGGGATGCATAGAGCAAGAGGCCAGGAAAGAGTAATTTTTCACGGGGGACATATTTGGGATATTGTTTTCAAATGTTGTTGTTAGCGACCCTATGTACAACAGCACGGAACACTGGCTGCGTGACTTCCTCACAATTGTCATGCTTAAGCCCGTTGTTACAGCCACTCTGTCGGTCCATCTTCTTGAAGGTTTTCCTCTTTTTCGCTGACTTTCTAATGACCAAGAATGATGTCCTTCTCTAGGGAATGGTCTCACTTTGAGCGACACGCCCAAAGTACAGGAGAGGAAGCCTTGCCATTCTATCTTCTAAGGGGCATTCTGTCTGTCCTTCTTTCTTCCAAGACAGATTTATTTGTTCTCAGGATTCTTTGCTGTTCCCCTTTCTGGTTGTCAGTCACCAGGAACAACCAAGAATCCTGCCCTGTGCTGCAGGGTGTTGAGGGGCCAGTAGAGAATTTTCCATTCTGCTCTACATCTGTGTGGGGAGTTTGCCCCTTATTTCTTACTCTTTCCTCAGATCTGGGGCTTCAGATCTCACCACCACACACCCTTTCTGGCATCTTAGTTGTAGAGGGAACACTCCGGGGGGCTGTCCAGGTAGCCATCTTTCCAGGATCCCCCTGCCCAACCTTTCTTAAAAGACTTTGTCTAAAACTATTGTTTTATGTGAGCCATGAGCATGCCTGTAAACTTATTGCAAAGCTTTATTTATTAGGGAAAATGTCCACTTGAGATTTGTCAAACGTTTTAATACTAGTCCTATTCTCAAAATAATTATTCTCATGGCAGAAAAGTATCTTTTTTTGAAGGCATCCCAATGAGACTAAGATAAGTGTATTCCCAAGAGAACTTGTCTGCAGCCATCCACTGATCTCTGAGACATGATTAAGCACATTTTTGTTTGGAATAAACACATGCAAGTGTGAACTAGAACCCCATTAGCAATAATTTTTGACTTACCGTCATACAGATGCAAAAATCATAAATAAACCGCTAGTGAACAGAATCAGGCAATGTCTGAATGCATAGTGTACCAAGTAAAGATTATTCCTGGAGTATAGGATGGCTTAATATCAGGAAGTCTAGCATTGGATTGATACTAAATTTGAGTTAGCCCACTGTACTACAAAAGGCAGGAAGACTAAGAGATTATATCAATAGATGCTATTATTTGATATAATCTAACAGCCATTCCTAAGAAAAACGTGAAGTCACAACGGAAAGAAATGAATGATGTAAGACCACACACACACACACACACAAACACACACACACGCGCGCGCACACAAAACCCAACAGCCACGATAATCTTTAGAGGCAAATATAAAATTTTTCAATTAAGATCAGGAATTAATTAGGATTACTTTTTATTGCCTTTATTTTGTAACATCATCTGAGAGGTTATAGTAGATGTAAGAAGATAATAAAAAGTGAAACAATTGGTATTAACTAATATATGTGTTAGAAGCAAAGACAACTTCATCTAGTGACTGGATTTTAATATAACCCTCAAAAACCAAGCTCATTAACCTTAGGGGGAGTGAGCTTGTGCTAAGGGGAGGAGCAGCTCCAGAAAGGAAGGTGGGAGGGGTGTCACACCTTGAAGAATGTAGTCCACGTCACTGAATTACATATTTAGAAACTGTGGTAGCAAATGTACAATTCTGTTGGATGTAATTGAACTATGGAATGATATGATATTAATCCAAATTAATTTAACAAATAAATGGTAAAGAAAACCCAACCCAACCAAACTCTTTGCCATCCAGTAGGTTCTGACTCATAGAAGACAGTTGAACTGTTCCCGTGAGTTGACAGTCTGTGGGGGCTCAAGACTATAACTCTTTATAGGAGTAGAAAGCATCATTTTTCTCTGGTGGAGTCACTGGTGGTTTCAAACTGCTGACCTCAAGGCTACCAGCTCAGTGTGTAACCCACTATGCCACCAGGGATGTTAATATAGATCATGAAAAATCAGTAGCTCTTGCTACTGTAGAAAGAAGCATTTAGAAATGGAAGTGGAAAGATGTTCCATTTATAGTAGTTCCAAAATATAGAATACTTAGGAATAAATTTAACCTAGTAAAGGATAGAATTTGCACATGAAACATAACCCACACAAATGGAAAGACCTAATATTTATACCTATGTAGGATTTGTATGTTAAAAAACTCACAAATCTTAGGGTGAAAAGTATCAGAGCTAAAAACAGGAACACCCAATTTGGAGAAGGCTCTGAAAGACAGTGGGAGCCCAAACTCCATCTGCAGAGTATCTAGTCAGATCAAGCTGTTGGCAGATCCTCTGTAGCCAAGGCAAGAGTCCCGAACAGCCTCACTCTCAGGCAGAGCCCATTGTAATCCTGATTTTGAGGGATCAGACTTGGTGCCAGGCCAGTTGTCCCCTCTGGAGACATGACCTGAATTAGTCCTGGGTGTAAGTATCTCTTAGAAGTCCCATGACAGAAATTTCTCCCTGGCTTTTTGAACATTGATGAGGGTCTTCTCCCTCTTATACATCATTTGTATTTCTGCCTTTATACTGATATTTTATACTATCTTTATACTATCCTTTATACTTTATACTATCCCACAATTCTCCCTTTTGTTTTATATATTAAATTCAAACGAGCCACAGATAGATAGTTAACGCAGGAAAATGTACTTGGATTATATCTCTAGCTTTCCAAAGTGGTGGCTTTCCTATCGTGGAATACTAGCTTCCCATATTCCCTCTGTACTAGTCAGGGAATAAGTCCCAGTCATAGTTCCCTCAGTGTTGGTTTCCCACACTAATATGATCTTATCCTTACCACTTAGTACAATTTATCTTGCACTGTTTTCTCTTGGGTTTCCCATCGGTGGAGCACAGGAAGAATGGATGTATGATGATAACTGATACAGGCGTTGTAGGGAATGCAGGTGTGGGGGGTGGGCGATGGGGAGGGAAGTGGGATTTCAGGAGTGAACAGTGAGGGTGGGAAGGGGGAGAGCGCACTAGAACCCATAGTGATTGCACAGCTCAGTTTGAAGACGATCTGACCATGGGCGTGGGTGGGGTGGGGGGAAGGCTCTAAGACAGATGTGGTGGTGATTGTATAACTCTGGTATGATTGAACGATTGAACTGTTCAATTGTATGATGTGAATTATGTGTCAATAAAACTGTTAGAAAAAATAAGATACACCTTATATGTTCTTGAACATCAGCAGAATACCTGACACATTGTGTAGTTAATAGAAGCTAGGCTAGTAAATATATCTTTCCACGGGCCAGACATTATGGTGATAGCATGTAATCTAAATATGCACACATCTTTCTAGTATATTCTCCATGCTTACTTCAAAAATTATTTTTTCAGATTGTTTTGATTTTTAAAATATCACTGCTAGCTGGTAAGAAAACTATAAAGAAATAGTTCAGTTCTGTTTTCAAGGTTATAACTCTGTAGAATCTATTCATCTTTGCTTTAAAATGAACATGGGTTCAAAATCTAAAGTTCAGTTTTCAAAAGCACATGGAAAAGTTCAAATGTGTGCTCTTTAATGAACATTTTAATGGTATTTTCTGCACTGTTACTTGTTTAAAGTATTTGAAATTTTTTAAATTAACATTTGGTCCAATGCTTTTCTGATTATGCAATTAAAGTTCTTTTCTTTCTTTTTTCTTACTTTTATTTGGGGCTCTTATATCTCTTATCATAACCATATATTCATCCAGTGTGTCAATTACATTTGTACATATGCTGCCATCATCATTTTCAAAGCATTCTCTTTCCACTTGAGCCTCTGATATCAGCTCCACATTTCCCCCCTCCCTCCCCCACCTGCCCTCCCTTGTGAACCCTTGATAAGTTATAGATTATTATTTTCACATCTTACATTGTCCTCCATCACCCCTCACCCACTTTTCCATTG
>NW_022103899.1:26619150-26635977 GCF_000313985.2 Echinops telfairi | reverse complement strand
GAGGGAGTACTTGAGTTGAGGCCCAATGTCCATCTGCAACTTTAATTCTTAACATATAGATATATGAGTACATAGATCTATTCCCCTCATTGTGTATATATTTACATATGTATATGCCTGTATTTAGACCTCTATAAAAGTCCTTTGCCTACTGGTTCTTTCCTCTATTACCTTTTACTTTTCTTTTGTCCCACCATCATGTTTGGCCTTCATTTGGGTTTAGTAATTCCTTGCTGCTACATTGCCCTTGATTAAGTCCCACTAGGCATCCTATGCCCTTCTTTCCATTGATTTCAGATCACTTGTTGTTCCCTTGTCCCTGGGTTGGTCCCCCACCTTTCCTTTTTTCCATCTCCCCTTCTCCTGTATCCCCCCCAGAACCATTGGTTCTTATCTCCAAATTATTCATCCTGCCTATCTTATCCAGATAGATATGCAGATACATCAATAAGTGCAAAACCCAGGCAAAGCCAAGTAAAACAACAAAGGAAGTCAAAACCAACAAAAAATAACAATAACCCCCCCCAAACAAAATAACAATGACACAAAGAAAGCCACTGACAAAAATGGAAAAGCCTATAAATAGTTCGAAGTCTGTTTGTCGGCCTTTACAAGTATTTTCCAGTTGAGTCTGATGGGGTGCCACACTCTGCCTCCAGTCTATTTTTGACATTCCCTGGGAATTTCCTCACTTTGCTCCCTTTGCTGCTTGTAGTATTAAATTAAAAGTTGCTACAGGGAGGAGGTGGGGTGTCAGCCCCACCTGCTGCTTGAACTCACTGGTTCAGTAATACTACTTCTGGGTTCAGTAATGCACAATTGTGCGGTTGAGATATATAAGCATTATATTAAAGTCATCGATAGCATGAGAGATAATACAATAATCAGTCAGACATATTACATGGTACCATTGCTCACCTCAGCCCAGCTTGGTGGTCCACGTGGAGAGAGGGGGAAGGGAAGGAGGGTAAGGGAACAAGGGAGAGGGGAGTCACCAGGGAGTGAGCAGCAAGGAGCTCAGAGTCAGAGAGAGCGATCTATATTGCTGACTCACCTATATATCTTTTGGGGGCAAGCCAGCCCACTAATTACAGGTAGAGACATACATCACAGGGAGGAGCTGCACTATAGGTTACACAGCAATGAGTGGGTGGTTTAGGGGTTGGTCTCTGGGTCTCCATAGGAACCATTATCAGTAGGGTGAAAACTCCTCCTACAGGAGCCTGTCCATTGTCCCCAGAGGCAGGGATCAGGCCCACCCCTGTGGTGGGATGAGACAGCGGTCTGGCAATTGATTGCCTTCAGGGGAGGGAATGCCTGTGCATCTGACCTCCCCCAACAGCTGCTCTATTGCATGCCCTCAGTGTTTCACCCCAGCGTGATGGGGTCAGATTGTGCACTATTCCTGCACTGTCTCCAGTGTTGTCCCCCGTAGCACTGTGGTTTAGTGAGGGACATCCTGTCTCATGGTGGGACCAGCCTTATGGTCCTCTCTGTGCGTTGTCTGCTCCAAGCAGGATTATCGTCCTTGGGGTTTGGGGGGCCAGGATGGCCTCTCCTCCCTCTCCATCCCTTTTCATTTCTCCCCTGTGCTCTAATCTGACGCACCCCTCTCCCCAAGCTGTAGCCCCAGTGCTGTCCTCTGAAGTGCATTCTTTTGAGAGGAGGGAGGTGTCCACATAGTTGGGATTGGGGCCGGCCCTGCATACCTCTCTCGAGGTTCCCTGGTACATGTTGGTGTGTTGTATTCATGTTAGGTCAAAACCTGGTATCTCTTTCTTTCCTGTGGACATATAAACAATACCCTCCCCTTGGGTGGGTTAGTGCCCTGCTCCCCACTACACATGTCTTTTATTCCCCTTCTTTCTTTCCCCCTCCTATTTAGGTGGCTGCCATATGTATCCCTGGATTGAGTTTGGCCCCTGCCATTGTTGCTGGACCTCACCCCAAGGATGTATGTATATAGTAGCTTTTCCCCTATGCCCGGTTTTTGTTTTTTTTTAAGCTTACCTCAGTGGACTCATGTTGTACTTGTCCTTTTGTGCTTGGCTTACTTCACTTAACATGATTTCCTCCAGTTCTCCCCACGTGGCAATGTGCTTCATGCTTTCATCACTACTTTTGAGGGATGTGTAGTACTCCATTGTATGTATGTATCACAGTTTTTTGATCCATTTGTCTGTTGATGGAAATTTGGGTTGTTTCCAACTCCTTGCAACTGTGAACTGTGCCGTGACGCACATTGGAACACAGATGTTTGGCCGTGGTTTGTTTCTTGCCTCTTCTGGGTATATGCCCTGTAGGCTGGGTCACATGGTAGCTCAATCTCCATCTGTCTTAGATATCGCCATTCAATTTCCATAATGGATGTATGTGCCTAAAGGTCACCAGCAGTGTATGAGAGTTCCTACCTCCCCACAGTCCCTCCAACACTTGTTACTTTCTGATTTTTTGAATTGGGCTATTTTTGAGGATGTTAGGTGGTATCTCATAGTTGTTTTAATTTGCATTTCTCTTATGGCTAAGATTGGGAACATTTTCTCATATTGGCCATTCGGATTTCAGACTCTGTGTTTATTGGCCATTTAGATTTCTGTCCCTGTGAAACTTCTGTTTAGATCCTTTGCCCACCTCCTTAGTGGGCAATTTTTTTTCCTTATTGTAAGCTTGCAAAATATTATAGATTTTAGTAATAAGGCCTTTGTCTGATGTGTCATGCTAAAGATGTTTTCCCAATCTGTGGGCTCTCTTATTACTCTCTTGGTGAATTCTTGCAATGTACACAGGTGATTTATCTTCAGTATATCCCACTTGTCAATTTGTGATTCCTCTGTATTTGTATCCTTCCCTATTTCCAATAGCCTATATATTCCCTGGGCCAAGGTTCCCAGGTTTGTCCCAATTCCCTCATTAATGGTCCTAATAGCTTGGGGTTTTACCTCAAGGTCTATGATCCACCTTGAGTTTATTCTTGTTCATGGAGTGAGGTAAGGGTCTTGCTTCATTTTTCTGCAGGTAGATATCCATTTTTTCCAGTACCACTTATTGAAGAGGGCATCCGCTTCCCAGCTGATATTTTTTGGGCCCTTATCAAAAACCAGTTGTCTATATGCTGATGTTTTTATTTCTGGATTTTCAGTTCTTTTCCATTGGTCTGAATATCTGTTGTTATACCAGTACCACACTGTTTTGACCACTGTGGCTATATAATATGTGCTAAAGTCAGGTAAAGCAAGCCCTCCCACTGTGTCCTTCTTGAGGAGTTCTCTGCTAATTCTGGACTTTTTCCCTCTTCATATGAAGTTGGTAATCAGTTTTTACAATTCTTTGAAGAAGGATGATGGTATTCATATCAGGATAGCATTAAACTTATATAGTGCCTTGGGCAGAACTGACATCTTTATTATATTGAGTCTTCCAATCCATGAGCATGGGGTATTCTTCCATTTGTTGAGGTCGCTCTTGATTTCTTGTAATAGTGTTCTCTAGTTTTCCTTGTACAAGTCTTTTGTTTTTTTTAAGTCAGGTATATCCCCAGATATTTCAATTTGTGCTTGGCTATTGTGAAGGGTACGACCTTTTTGATAGCCTCTCTGTTATCGAATGCTTTTTCTGCATCTATTGATATTATCATGTGGTTCTTATAACTTTTTGTGTCAATGTGGTGAATGATACTAATGGTCTTTTGTATGTTGAGTCATACTTGCATCTGTGGTATGAATCCCACTTGGTCATGGTGAATTATTTTTTTATAAGTTTTTGTATTTTATTGGCCAGTATTTTTTAAAGTATTTTTGCATTGATATTCATTAGGGATATTGGTCTGTAGTTCTCAATTCTTGTGGGATCCTTGCTTGCTTTAGGTATCAGAGTTATACTAGCTTCATAGAAAGAGTTTGGGAGTTTCCCATATTTTTCTATGTTCTGGAAGAGTTTGTGCAATTAAAAAAAAAGAATAATAAAAAACCCCTTGCAAATCAGAATAATACATTTAATAGAGCCTGTATGGTTGACACAGAGATAAGATGCTCAGATGCCCCTGAGAGGCAATACTTGCATTATTGTCTGTGGTGTGTATGGTCATTGGGGTCAGCATTTGCTCGGCCTGTATCACCTTTCAACTTTGTTTTTTCCCCAGTTTGACTTCCTGAACCTTGCTTGCCCTGGTGCTGATCCTTGAAAACACCTTGCTTCCCAAGCACCAGCTTAGTATCCTCTTCCAAAGAATCTGACTTGTGAAAGTATGTCTTCCATCATCCACCTAAACCCTCTGCTGTCAGGTCATCTATAGGACTGCTGTCGTAATGACCCTATAGGATGGAGTGCAACGGTACCTATAGGATGGAGTGCAACTATACCATAAGGTTCCAAAGCTGTACATCTTTCTAGAAGCAGAGTGCCACACCCCTCTGCGAAGGCTGGTTGGTTGAAACTGGTAGCCATTTGGTTAGCAGCCTAGCACTTAACCACGGCACCACCAGGGCTCCTCGTATCCCTTGTCAGTGTGAATAGGCCAATTTATATCATTAAAAGTAGCAAGTACAAAGGATTTAAAATGTTTCTTTAAGAGAAACAATATAGGCTCTGACCTTCCCTTCTCAGTCCTTTTTACAAATTTTTAAAAATGCTGTTATGCTTGAGAATCTACACAGCAAAATGTATACTGATTAAATAGTTTCTATATGTACAATTCAGTGACATTGATTACATTCTTCAAGTTATACAACCACCTCTCTCTCCTCTCTGGGGTCGTTCCTCCCCCAACATAAACTCACGGCTCCCTGAGTTTTCCCTCTGCTCCTCCTGGTTGCTGCTGTCTGTCGAGGACCAGCTGCCACGATGACAAGGTCATTGGGGGTCTTGCCCAGAAGTCAGGGATTGGGCGCAGTCCAAGGCTTTGTGTTACCCTTCACAATAGTCAATGTCTATGTGACAAGCAAACAAATCAGCTAATAGATTTAGATTCAATGTACCATGAAGTCCTAGGAACAAGGTGCAAAGCAATGTTTTGCCCGCCAAGTTTCCCATACGAATTGAATGTAAACCTTGTGATGAAGTTGTTTGAGGCTGATCTCTGATCAGACCTCCCAACCTGATCCTGTCTCCGTTTCTCTTTCTTGCACCCCTCCCCCCATTTTCAGGTTCTCCCATTGTTGCTGTGTAGGTCTTGGTAGCTGTCGATTTTATTCCAGCTAGATTGAGAGAGCACACTGCTCAAGGTACACATTCTTTACCTAAACGATAGTTAACCTAAACTATTGTATGGTTTAATGAGACTCCAGGGAACATTTTTTGGTTTAAGGTTGAAAGATCATCTCAAGGCAATAGAATCGTGTATAAGGGGTTCATCCAGCCTCCATGGCTCCTGAAACTGTGAATTCCGTGCAAATTTGAAATGGTTTCGCATTTCCCCCATTTTGATCAGAGTTCTCTCCTCTCCCCCACACTTGAGTGCATGTGAGTGTATGCAGGTTCAAGACACCGTGCCAATGTCCACTCTATTCCTACTACTACTCATTCAACTTTACTTTTCTCGTGCTTTTGTATAGTGATATATTCTTGAGCTCATGAGTAATTTTCATTGAAAGAAGCCACACATCAAAAGTTGCAGCTGCCATTCATTATTTCTCTTCTAACAAATGTCTACATGGGAGCTTCAAATAATCTAGGCTTTTATCCTTGAGCTTAATTACCCATTTACTGAGTCTCTTGGCTAAAAATATTGTGGACTTTTAGCACAATTGTCACTGTAATAACATACAAATCAGGCAAGCTGACTTTTCTAAAATGACAAATATTCACCTCAATTAGTAATATGACTTAAGTTTGTCATGTAATGGACATTATAAATTATTGATTTAAAATTTAAAGGCATTGGGATGCTATTCCTATATTTGGAATCTGCTATTCTTTACTATATACTTCTATCTCTAATTCTTCATGCCAAATAAATACTGCTGATATGATCAGATTTATTTTGTCAAAATGCAGTGTCTGTGCTATTAAGAGACCTAAAGACTAAAGAGGGAGAATTTACTGTAAAGATGCCCACATGACCTAAGATATAAATTACTCTATTTATTAATTACTCTGCTAACTAATTTGCCATTGTGGTAAGCATGGTTTCCCATTTTACTGCTAGAAAAATAATTCAGTAATCCTATTTTTTAAATTAAATTTTTCATTGTGAATTAAGTGGAGGTTTACAGAGCAGATCAGTTTTCCATTAAACAATTCATACACATTTTGGTTCAAGTCATTGATTGCAATCCCTGAAACATAATATCACTTATCACTTCCTGTCTGTGCTTTATGTTTCCATTTCTCCTTCATTCCTCGCCTTTCTGAAATTGGTCCTTGGGTACCATGCTACACTTTTGATCACAAATGGTTGGTTATTCTCACAAGTGCTTATCTTTACAGACCCAACTATTTGGCTGAAAATTGGTCCACGTGGGTGAGTTCAGTTTCAGATCTGAAGGGTGACAAAAGAGATTCTACCAGTCTCTATCCAACCAGTAAGCCTTTAAAGAATTGGGATTTCATTCCACCTTTTCCTCTGTGCTCTCCAGGACCGCGGGGCCCTGGTGGTGTAGTGATTGTACACGGGTCTGCTAGCCACATGTCAGCAGTGGGAAACCCCCAGCCTCTCTGCCAGAGAAAGACCAGCCTTTCTACTCCCATAAAGAGTTACGCTTTTGGAAACCCACAGGGCAGCTCTACACTGTCGTATAGAGTAGCTATGAGTCAGAATTGACTCTCTGGCAGTGTATTTAAATTTATCCAGAACCTTCTGATGTGATCCTTGTCAGAGCAATTGATAGTGGTAGCTGGGCGCCATCCAGTCCTGGTTTTCAAGGTCACGGAGACTGCTGTTGACATGATTATTAGTTTACATAGGGCTTTGATTTTTTAAAAATTTTACTGGCATACGATTCACATAACATACAATTCAACAGTTCAATCATATTAAAATGAGTTGTGCAATCATTACCGCGATCAAGTTGAGAATTTCTTCTTTCTTGTTCTCATTGTTGTGAGCTCTCCATTTGCCCGCAACCACTCCTGCCATATCCCTGAAAGGTCTTTTCTTCTTATCCCTGCGCTTGCCTGTGGCCAGGGAGAGACCAATAACTGCACCTTAAGCAGCCTCTCATGAACTTAAAAAAAGTTTTTGAATTGTGAATTAGGTGGGTGTTTTCATTTCAGAGCTCGTGAACTGTTTTTACTCAGCAGGATGCAGAACACCATCTTTGTGGACTATGTTATGCCAGCTGATCTTGTCTCTTGGCCTAGCAACTCATTCCCTTAGGGTGTTTGGCTATGTCTAAGAAGTTGCCATAACTTGCTCCCTCTATGCTCCACCAAATTCATGGCTATATTATCAGCAAAGGTCAAGACACATGGACAAGTACCCTGTTCAGCCTGTGTGTCCAGCCACGCATTTACTGGTGGATGACTGCTGTAGCAGGGCTGTGGACACAGCAGTATTTGCCTTTCTTGTCTTTAACTTTGCACTCCTCCTAGTGGCTTCTCCTGCCTCCGACATTTTTACCGATGTCCCTTTTGTTGTATATTGACTTCCCTTTCACACAAGTTCATATATGGCTTCCCGCTAGTTAGTGATTTACCTTCCCATCCCCTTCAGCCCCTGGTAATCATTGAAGAATGTTTCTTTTTGTGGGATTTTTTATTATTATTACTTTTTTTTATAATAGTGGGATCATCCAATATTTGTCCTTTTGTGACTAACTTCTTTCACTCAGGTCCATCTTCCATGTTCATCCACACTGTGAAGTATTTCATGGGTTTACGTTGGATGATGTTATTGGATGGATCTTTGGAGAAGAAGCACAGCCGCTTCTCCAAAGTTGCCCCAGGTGACTGAAAACGCCAATCATGCTTCAAATCACGATGATGTAGATTTTTTAGGATAAGACAAACGAAACTAAGAAGTTTTGATTATGACTTCATTTCACCTTTTAGTGAGACCCTACATCCTGAAACATAACAACACATTGACTTAACCCCCACAGAATACAATGAAAGATGCTAAGATTATCCTTGACAATTGGGAGCCAACCTGGATTTTATTCTGATTTGAAACATTAAAGATCTATCATTTTACATATTCATTTTTTGAAAAACATAGGATTAAGACACACGGATTGACCAAGGTACAAATGTTGAAGGGTCATCTCTGGGAATCTAAAAAAGATTTTTAAAAAAGGAAGAAAGTTGTTAATTAAATATTGCCATATGAAAAGTTATTATAACTCAGAAGTTAAATTATAGTGTTTTAAAAAGACCAGATCAGTGTTTATTTTTTCTTATTAAAGTTATGTAATTTTAATATGTTTTTTTCAGTACTTGAGTTAAACATTTACTTATCCTCAGATGGTCTTATATTTGGGATGAGATGCATCTTACCCAAAAGCTGTGTAATTTCAAAAGTATAAAACACAATTTCATTTTTATACCAAATATTCATTTAGGGCAGCCAAAATGGTTCAACACTTAACTGAAGAATACTTCTTTTTTGGGTGGTGGTGGTGGCATTGACTTATATTCTTTTTCTAACAGTTTTATTAGCATTTTATCCACATATCATGTAATTCAATAGTTCAGTGGTATCAAGAAGAGTTGTAAAATCTTGACCACAATCAATTTTACAACATTTTCTTTTTCCTTGTACTCACGTTATTTGTGTAATTATTTTTCCAATTTTGGCAAAAATATACACAACAAAACATTCTTCAATTCCACAACTTCTACATGTATCTCAGTAATTCAGTGCCATTGATTATACTCTTCGTATTATACAACTATTATTGATATTCCTCTCCAAATTGTTCCACCACCATAAAAATGAACTAAATGTCCTCTTAGCAAAAACTCTTTGAAGCTTTATTCTATTAAAGTGTGACTCACAAGCCATCCAAGATGTATTGAGTGACTTTATTGTTATTAGATACAAACCAGTAAACTAATACTTTCCCACACTATTGACTAGGCAGATGTCCAGTCAATATAATTTGGTTATGGAGGTACTTAAAATAGCACACCAATTGCATTGTGATAAAGGATATAGGTAATCTACCATATCCTCTTGGCATTAGGCCATTAAATAAGATGATTAACACTGGCTTGGTTGAGCATGGTTTTCTTTGTGACTTAAAACAATGAAACTCCCGTTCAATGACACCCCCATGCCCACCCCCCCATTCATTACCTTCAAGTCAATTCTGACTCAAAGTGACAGCCAGTCATTTACTTTTCAGTTGCTTTGAAAAATATAGGAAGTGAAAGGTAGAGGTAAAACATGAATGTTCACGGAAAAACCTTCCCCTGCTCTGTAATTTTTTCATGGCTATGGAATCAATACCAAGAACCTAAAAATGTCTCTATCCGGGACGCTTATAACAAGAACCTCATTTACCATGTCTGTAAACTGATCCGCACAGTTCATCCTGATGGCCTCATGAGTTACTGGGCTATTGAGGGTGAAGGTCGAGGTCAGCCCCTTGGCTTTGCGGGCAGCACTCACAGCATCATTTATGGCGAACAACACAGAGCTTCCCATGAACATTCCAGCCTCACCCAAGCCCTGGGAGAAAGGAGAAAGCACAGTTCTTTTAGGACTTGTGTAAACACACACACACACACACACACACTCTTCTGGCTTTTTCGCTTTCAGTGGGGAGTGAGTCTGAATTGACAGAATCAAATCCCCCTCATGTCCAGTTGGATGGGGGGCACTCTCTAGAGAAGCTCATGGAGAATGCACCCAGGCATCAGGACAGTAGGGAAGTGGCAAACACCTGCCCCTATACCCAGGTAAAATCCTAAAGGCCAAAGCCCTCAGTGCCCTCAGTGATACTACCACATGGGCTCTAGACCATTTGTGTTGAACTCAAAACCCAATCAAAACAGCCATAATCATTGTAGTTGTGAAAGACAGGGGTGCTTGCCTCTAGACAGGGTATCTATTAAAATTTTCTCCTGTGTTGACTTCCTTGGCCCATGTTGAATGTGTCTGTATTAACAGTGTGGAGGCATTGTATTTCAGATAATTGACTAGGACATTTTTGTACGGACTTTTCTATCCTTTTCTTTCAAGGTCTCCAATCTGTGAAGGGCCCCAAGCAGATAAAGGCTTTCTCAGGCTTTAGCTTTTAAAAGCCTAGCTTATTCTGAGGCAGATTGGGATAGAGTGGTGGTGCCTTGGGGGAATGAAGAGGTAGTTCCGCAGTCTCTGTTATGGATTGAACTGTGCTCCCCACAAAGATAGATTGAAGTTCTAACCCTTGTCTTGTGACTATGACCTTGTTTGGACTCAGGGCTCCCTTGTTTATGTTAATGAGGTCATATTGGAGAGGGGTGGGTCCTAAACCTAATTTCTTCTGAGTGGTGTTTTAAAAAGAGAACAGGCTTGGAGAGCCACACACAGAGGGAAGACCCCCGTACAAGAATGACAACAAATGTCAAGAAATGCTCAAGCTACCGAGACTGCAAGAGATATGAAGCTTCCCCTAGAGTTTCTGAGAGCAAAGGAGAGGGAGAGGGAGAAAGATAAATTCCTTGATTGGGAACTTTTAGCTTTCAAAACAATGAGAAAATAAAACGTATATATATTCTTTAAAGCCACCTATCAGTGCTCCTTAGAGGCAAGGATAGTTGGACTTTGTCTCACGTACTTTGGACATGTTGTCAGGAGAGACCATCCCTGGAGAAGGACATCATCATGCTTGTAAAGTGGAGGAGGGGCAGTAAAAGAGAGGAAGACCCTCAAGGAGGTGGATGGACACAGTCACTGCAACAATGGCCTCCAGCATGGGGGCAATTGTGAGGACGCTGCAGGACTGGACAGAGTCTGTTCTGTCGTGCACAGGGTCCCTGTAGGCTGGAATAGATTCGATGGCACCGAACAACAAGCCACATCTGTGGTGTTTGTGTTAGGGTGGCACTGGGAAGCTGGGGGCTGAGGAGTGGAGCAGGAGAGCAGACTGCTAGACCCACAGAGGAAGGAGTGTTTCTTTACAGACGCCCCCGGAAGAATCTGCTGTACAAGTAGAGACAGAAGTCACTCAGATAGGAAGTCTCGCCTCCCTCCCCTACCTTGACCCACTCTGAAGAAAGGAAGGTCCTGCAACCCTAAGGTCAATGTTGCCCACCTGTCTGGCTAGAGGTAGCCTCAAAATAAAACCTAAATCCTGGAGCCAGTATTTTTGCGTAGGTGCATATGAGAACTCCTGGGTGGGCCTTTTGAGTCCCGTGGAGCTCACTCGCTCCTGGGAGCATGGGGTTCATACCTGCGGCGCGGCATCAGTGTGGACTATTAACTCAGAGCAAATAAGCAGCAAGAAGCTCGCTTGAAGGATAGTATGCACAAGAAGATGCGCCGGGAAGACTGGAAGGTGCAGGAAACAACGATGGAGTGTGCCTACTTCCGTTTGCTCTCCTGAAACCCTTCGTCTCATTTACCAAGAGGTTCTACCCCCCTCCCCCTCCCCCTGCCTGTCTGGTTCCCATTTGTCTCATGGCCTCCCTTAAGAGGGAAGATGTATATTTTCCGACATCGGTCGAAGGTCATTCGGCTGGGAGCTTTATTTCCTTCTCTCCTTCTCCCTCGGGAATTTGTTTTCGGAAGAATAAACAAGTTCCGAGTTCCTTCATCTTGAGTTCTTACCTTGGACGAGTAGATGGCGATGGGGTTTCGGGAACGCACCAGCGTGACGTAGATCTCTTCTGGGATCTCAGTGACTGTGGGGATCTTGTAGTCATCTGGACCCCGAGAGTAAAGCACTCCTTCTGGGGAATACTTCAGCTCTTCTATGGTATACAATCCCATGCCTTGGATAAACGCCCCCTCAACCTGCAGCCACAAGCGGCACATCATTTTGGTTGAAGACATGTTCCAGTGGGAATGGAAACAGAGCTCTGACTATAGCAAGCTCTTCTTGAAGCCCCTGGATGGGCATCTGCCATCTTCCTGGCTTCACCCTCACCCTTTCCCCCTGCCAGCCCCCCCACGCTGCAGATGCTCCACCTTCCCCAACAAACCGCACCAAACCAGCCAACCGACAGAGCCCACCCACTCGTGGGGACTTCGTGTGTTACAGGGTAGCATCGAGCTCCTCCCTGCCATTGTCCAGGCTCACCTTGAGGCATGTGAGTCACCAGACCTCGGGAAGGGTTCAGCGGGCGGTCAAGCATAAACTGTTGGCACCACCCAGGAACACCTTGCAAGTTCCCGGTGATTTTCCAAATCCACCAGCTTCGTTCTCCCTTCTGAGCTTTCGTCAATACAGCTTCCGATTCTCTCCGCCCCTCTCCACCCCACCTTGTCCACTTGGCAAACTCCTCCCCTCTCCCAGTGCCAGGAGAGGAGCGACCTCCCGGAGTCTCGAGTGGTCGACTCTCCCCCCAGGCCCCTGTCTGAGCTGCTCCTTCCGACTTGGAAGAGCGTGGTGGCAGCGTGGCCCTCAATGGGTCGCACAGGTCAGCAGTGTGAAACCAGGCGCTGCTCTGCTGGAGAAAGGTGGGGCTCTCTACAGTCACAGTCTCGGAAGCCTGCCAGGGGCAGCTCTACCTCGTCATATCGGGTTGCTTGAGTCCATTGAGTCGTGGCAGTGAGTTTTCTATGACACCTGGAACACATTCCCTATAATGGCAGCACGAATTCAGGTCATCTCCCCCTTGTTTTCCTTGATTCCTCTTTCTTGCTTTCTCTCTCTCTCTCTCTCTCTCCTCGACATGTTTATAAGCATGTGCAAAGCTGGGCCTTGTATTGTATCCTGTGCTTTGTGTGTGATACCTGGTACATGGATATTCAAAGTACTCCGGGAGATGATATGAAAATAAAGCTAACATTAAGGAATATGGACTAGAATAAATGGGGCCAGGGCACCACCATTTATTATAGCATCTTGCTTTCTTTATTTCCCTTTACAGTTTTTTTTTTTTTGAGGCTAGAACAATATTAAATAGGATGGGCTGGGAGGAATAGCTAGATTTATTAAAATCCATGCTCTCTTCTATTTCCAAATGATTGTACTCTAGGGAGAAATGTCCATTAACAAAGGTTTCAGCGTGGATGTCAAATTACAAACAATGAAGGGAGTTATAGTCTGTGTTGTACTGAGATACAAAATTTAGAAATACGTTAAGTAAATGTAAGTGCTCAATTTAAAGTGCAATGCTTGTCTCCAAAGGAAAAGATTAAAGCCCCAAAGAGCCTAACACCCTTCTGGTTTTCTTCCCTTTGCCAATAGGGGCAAATAATAGCTTTTTCAACCACAGTACCTCTGTTTCCACCTTTGCTTAAGCAGCAAAGAGGTAGAACTAAGTCTGGAGCAAGGTGGGAGGAAGGAGATGGCCTGGGGCTGGAATGGGAACCCTGGGTGCCTGTGTGGTTTGCTGTAATAAGCCAACTTTACGGGCTTAAGAACAATTGAAGGCATGGGCAAAATGTGCCCAATGTCAGCCCCAGCCTAGCTGAACTATGATCACGTCTGGGTCTGGGGTGGGCCCAGGAATCACATTTTTAATGCACAGCACAGTTCTCCCTTGTACGGAGTTAGAGAACTACATTTTGAGGGACACTGAGGGTTGAATGGAAATGCTGCTTTGAATCTCCTACCAGTCAAGTAAAGGCCGTGTGGTTGGAGGTTTATTTATTTATTTATTTTTCAGAGTTCATTTATTTTATTAATCATTTTATTGGGAGCTCTTACAGATATAATAACTATGCATAATTCAGTTAGACCAAGCATAATTTTACAATAACAAATGTTTCAAAACATTTTCTTTCTTCTTGAACTCTTTGATATCTGCTCCCCTGTGGTTGGAGGTTTAAATCCACTCAGAGATGCCACAGAAGAGAGGCCTGGCATTTGACTTGTGAAAGATCAGCCATTGAAACCTTCACAGAGCACAGTGTTATTCTGACATGCAGAGAGTTGCCATGGGGAGGCTTGGCAGATGTTGGTAGTGATAAAGTTTACATTGGCTAGAACTGTTGGCAGATGAAAGCCAACCAGGGTTTTGGTGCCAAGCTACTCCACCTCTCCAGATCCTTGCTCCTCAAGTGCCAGCTGCAGCCCCACTGCTTTCACCTGCCTCCCTTAGTGGCTGGTCAGCAATTCTGGGCTGAGCTAATGTTGGCCACATCGAGGAACAAGTGTAGGTAGGAAGAAGCCCAGACAAGATCCACCGCTAATTTGGGTGGAGTTAGTTAATTTTATTTACTTGTGAGATAAAGAATGGTAATTAAATTCAGTAAGAAGGCAAACATTGGGTTTAAGCAGCCATATTCTCTTTCCATTCCTTTAAAAGGTGCAGCTGTTCAAACTCAATATACAGTATATGTGAATTCTAATGGCACTTTGGAGTCCCAAGGTGGTGTGAACTGTTAACACATTTGGCTGCTAATGTAAATGTTCCATGGAAGAAAGGCTTGGCGATCTACTTTTGTAAAATCAATCATTGACATTGGGCTTCTACTCAAGTACTCCCTCAATGCAAGAACACTTTATTCTAATTACCTGGCATTCTCTGATCTCACCTTCCCAACATGATTGCTGAAGACAAAGTGGGTGCATAAGCAAATGTGGTGAAGAAAGCTGATGGTGCCCGGCTATTCAAAGATATAGTGTCTGGGGTATTAAAGGCTTGAAGTTAAACAAGCAGCCATCTAGCTGAGAATCAACAAAGCCCACATGGAAGAAGCATACCAGCCTGTGTGATAATGAGGTGTCAACAGGTTCAGGTATCAGGCATCAGAAGACCCAAAACAATCATACTGATTCAAACAATTGGGGTAGGAGTGGAGACCCAAAGCCCATCTGTAGACAATTGGACATTCCCTTACTGGGTCACAAGGAAGAGACAAGGGTCACAAGGAAGGGACAAGTCAGCCAGGGTGCAGTATAGCACTGATGAAACACATAACATTCCTCTAGTTCTTTAATGCTTTCTCTTCCAAACTATCATGACCTCAGTTCTACCTTACACATAGGGCTAGACCAGAGCCTGTACTCTGGTACAGATAAGAGTTGTCAACACACGGAATCCAGGACAGATAAACCCCTCAGGACCAATAATGGGAGTGGCGATACCATGAGGGTAGGGGGAAGGTGGGGAGAAAGGGGGAACCGATCACAGGGATCGACATATAATCTCTTCACCCCACACCAGGAGGACAAACAACAGAAATGTGGGTGAAAGGAGACAGCGGACAGTGTAAACATGAAAACAATAATTTATCAAGGGTTCATGAGGGTGGGAAGGGGGGATGGAGAGTAAAAAGAGGAGCTGATATCAAGGGCTCAAAATGTTTTGAGAATGATGATGGCAACATATGTACAAATGTTCTTGATAGTATTGATTGCTATAAGAGCTGTAAGAGCCCCCAATAAAATGATTTATTTAAAAAAAACAGCCATTGAAATCCCTACAAAATTCCATTCTCCTCTGACACACTTGTTTTTCAATTCAACAACTAATTTTAATTTTTTTAATACATCACTTATTGGGGGCTCCTACAGCATTTATAACAATCCATGCATCAATTGTATCAAGCACATTTGTACATATGTTGCCATCATCGTTTTCAAAACATTCTCTTTCTACTTGAGCCCTTGACATAACCTCCTCTTTTATTCCCTTCCTCCCCTCCTCCCCACCCACCGATTTTTAGATGTGACTTAATTAGGATGTATCTTGAAAATAGTTTCTAATTCTGAGCACATAGAAAATTGGAATGTTGCGTAAGTGTTCTTCAACCAATCTTGTATATTCTACACATGGAGAGCGAGGGAGAGAGAGAATGCTGGAAAAAAGTCCCTAGCAAAGTGACGAAGGGCTGTCTTTGCATGACAGACACATGTGTGAACTGATCTGCTGGATAATTCCCTATGCTTGACGGACTTTAGTATCCGCAAAGAATGGCTGCTCAGTGGAATTGACCAACTGCCCCAGGCAGCATGGCTCTGGAATCACCCACCTGTCCAATGTCAAGGGCAGGGTTGATGCTGAAAGCAGCGTCCATGAAGATGTCAGTCCTCCGCAGCTGCACCCAGAGAAAGTAAGAGACCAAGATGGTTCGTTACTTAAAATAACTTTTTCACGAGCGTGGCCATTCTTCCGCACTTCTTCCACGGGGAGCATCACATAGGTTGTCACAGTCAGCAGAGAACAGACGTTTCAAGCTGGGGTTTTTGACATGAGGATGGGCACCCTAAATGCCACGCGTTACCTTATGAGCTCCTGTCAGACAGTCGATTTCCACCTCAGAGCAGGTTGCTCCGTAGACGTAATATGGGAATGCATGGCCCTCTCCCTTCTCCCAGTCCATATTTGTCTGGTAGCCTCTGAGAAGAAAAATCAGGAGGTAAAAGAACAGGTGCTGTCCTCACGAGGGAATCCGATCACCCCTCTCCGCACCAAGGCCTGGGGATGGACAGAGAAGACAGGCTGCCTGCCACATGGTGGCTTTGGGTAGCATCCACACACCAGGGCCGGAGACCCTGTCACTCTTCCTCTCTCCCTCTGCTGCTAGGGAGCTTTTGAGCACGATTTTAAGAGAAGCACACAGACCCAGAAAACACTCCAATGGTCTGACCCCTACCCTTCCGAGCTCGGATTTGAGACAGTCAGAGAGTGTGTGGGTGGTTACAGTGTTCCTCCTGGGCGAGTAAAGACTGTCCCAAGGAATCTCTGCATTGCCTCTGAGTGCCCCGCCTGCTCCCAGAACTCCTTTCCTGCCCCTATGCTCCAACAGCCAAGAGCTAACTCTGGTTCAATCAATCAGTGCTCTCCCTGTAC
>NW_022103899.1:26614759-26617303 GCF_000313985.2 Echinops telfairi | reverse complement strand
GAAGAATCAATGCCTTGAATTATGGTGCGGACAGGACTGTTGTAAGTGCTATGGACTGCCAGAAGCACGGACAATATACTTCTTGGAAGAAGTACGGCTAGCACGGCCCTTAGAAGCAAGGATGGTGAGACTTTGCTGCACGGACTTCGGACATGTATGAGGAGAGACCAGTCACTGGAAACCACACCATGCATGGCAGAGGGGCAGCAGAAGAGAGGAAGACCCTCGACAAGATGGTTTGACACCATGGCTGCAACCATGGGCTCAAGCGTAAGAACAGTTGTGAGGATGCACAGGACTGGGCAGTGTGGCTCTGTGGACACCCGGGCACGGCGAGGTGGAAGGAACTTGATGGCACCTAACAACGACCTTGTTTCCATTGTACAGATGAGAAAACTAAGCCCCAGGCTCTGACCCTCAGAGCTAGTACCGATAGGGAGCAACTCCAGGGGCGTTTTCCTCCAGGGCCCCTGTCGTTATCATCGTCTGTGAGAAATTAGGCTCAGAATAAAGTCAAGTTCCCGTGAACGTGCACCTTTCTCTTATCCTATTGGATGCGTAGAAGGGAACGTGAATAAATGATTTGTTTCTAGAATCAACCCCCCAGCACTGGGAGCACCAGCATGTGGGGCCCCTGTCTCTTGGGGAGCATTTACTTTTCCGGGCAGAAATGGAACAGGGAGCACTCACCCAGTCTTCCCATTTCCCCTCCGGGTTTTTCCTGATGATGTGCTGAAGCCGGGCCATCAGAATTTGGCAGGCATTCTAAAAAAGAACGTTGGCAATGACATCAGAAAGAAAGACATGGCATTCCATATTTAAATCTATGGAAATGAAATGGGTTTCATTTCAATGTTAGGAATCTATTTCCTATTTCACTAGGTAGGATTACTAAACTTGAGCAGCATGTGAAAACCTATTGAAGGAAAAGAACACACACACATATCCAGCAGTGTTTACTTACAATTAATTTTATTATGTTATTTAAATATACACTAACATAAAGCTATATAGCGTCTCCTTAGAGTTATAACTCTTTTTTGTTGACCAAAACCAAAGTGACAAAGCCTATGGACCAATCTATACACTTAAGATTCAAAATAACATTAATTTAATTGATGTTTGCCTGAAGCCAAACAGCACTTGGAAATGTGGACATAGGATTGGCCTGGAGTTCAGCATTACTATTATTTTCCAGCTTGAAAATATGGTGGGTAATCTCCCACCATTCTCATCTGACCGGCTATGAGATCTTCATTTTCACTTCATTACTGGCTACCCTCGACCTCTCACACAGGAAAAAACCCATCATTGATGTGTGAAGTCTACCCTACTCTGTTCTCATCTGGCCACAAAGTACCATTCTTGGTCTCAAATGTGGACAGAGATCTTATGGTCACAGTTCACTTATAAAGTGGTCATTATTTATAATAAGCATTCAATAAATTGTGCTTATTTTCATTTAAGAAAAGGAAATTAAAATAGAAAATTATTGTGGTTACACAAATGGAAGAATGTCATATGCTCCTAGACTGGAAGATTAAATATATGGAAATGTCCATATTACCAAAAACACTTTATAAATTCTTTTTTTACATGACCTCATTTATATAAAAAAGGCAGAGGGACTAAAATTTATTGGTGGTTCACAGGGAGGAGGGAGGAAGAGGAGGGGGGAATGGTAATGGAAGTATCACATTGCTTAAAGCACAATTTATTGAATGCTTACTATAAATAATGACCACTTTATAAGTGAACTGTGACCATAAGATCTCTGTCCACATTTGAGACCAAGAATGGTACTTTGTTGCACAGAAAATTATTTTAATTGCTGCCAATAAGTTGCACACCTGCACGAAGCTGAATTGTCAAAGTGGTGCGACAGGTTTATTAAGTTGCTGAGGCTGCTGTGTACAACCTAGCACCTCAGGGGATTTGGTTCCTTGATTCGGAGTTTTAGAGTCATGGTTTCAGGAAGCATCCTGCGGATTGACCTAAGAACATATTGAGTGTTGTGTTCTTCCTCCGAGTTGGTGGCACGGTCACTGGGATCTTAGAAGTGTGCAAGTTGCCATCCAAGGCACAACAATTCATTTCAATTTACCAGGAGCAACAGAGGAAGGAGGAGGGTCAAACACACGAGAAGGATGTGGAATGGGAGGCTGCCTGCCTCCACCAACATTGCCTCCCATGTTCTGAGAAGAAATGGATGGTGCCCTGCTTCCGTTACTGAGCACTTTGTTCACAGCGGCTGAAGAAGAATCTTCATCAAAAGGGGGAAATTGTAGGACAGAATTTTATCATTTCATAGGCTCCGGACATTCCAGAGCCATAAAAGCTGGAGCAATCCATGACACTACCACCCTGAGATTGTTTTTAAATCTTAAGACTACATACACCCTGACCTCTCCTGGGAACCGCACAACAATGTAACTGTTACGGACGGGCTGCTTCAGCATTGTAATCTTTCAAGAGCTGTCTCTGTGGGACCAAGTGGCAACCGCTGGAAGGGTTAGATGGGGAACTTAGGGGACAAGGAGTTTA
>NW_022103899.1:26606591-26613442 GCF_000313985.2 Echinops telfairi | reverse complement strand
CCCGTGCTTGAGCCCACAGGGCAGCCACACTGTCAGTCGGTTTCCATGAGGGCCTTCCTCTTCTTCGCTGCCCTTCCACTTGACCTAACATGATCGTGTCCTTCTCCAGGGACTGGTCTCTCCTGGCAACATGTGCAAACTCTGTAAGACAAAGTCTCGCACCCCTGTCTCCAAGGAGCGTACTCTGTCCTTTTTCCAACACAGATCGATTTGTCCTTTTAGCAGTCCATGGGACTTTCTTCTCCAGCACCACAGCTCCAACACATCGATTCTCCTTCAGTCGTCCTTAGTCAATGGTCAACTCTCAGATCCTTATGAGGCGATGGAAAATACCATGGCTTGGGTCAGGTGCATCTTAGTCCTCAAAGTAACATCCAGGCTCTTCAATATTTTAGAGAGGTCTTGTGCGGCAGATTTCCCCAAGGCAGCGCATCTTTTGATCTCTTGACTGCTGCTTCCATGAGCATTGATTGTGGATCCAAGAAAAACAAAATCCTTGGCAACGTCAACCTTTTCCCCATTGATTGTGATGCTACCTATTGGTCCAGGTGTAAGGATTTGGGTCTTCTCTACATTGAGTTGTAATCTATCCTGAAGGCTGCCATCCTTGATCTCCATCAGCAAGTGCTTCAAGTCCTCCTCCCTTTCAGCCCGCAAGGCTGTGTCATCTGCACGCCACAGGTTGTTAATAAGCTTCCTCCAGTCCACTATGGGTATTCGACTATGAGCATAGAAGAACATTTCCTTCCCCCCCAAACTGGGACAAGGACAAACACAGCCAGTGTTCGTGCTTCCGTGTCATCTGTGGTTGAGCTGGGCCCTGGCATGATGCTACCCATCCTACCCCCATGTTTCTAGGCTTCGCTCTTAACCAAACCCAAGCCAAACTCCCAGCCTTGGAGTTGATGCTGACTCATAGCCACCCTATTGGACAGCGTGGAGTTGCCCCCACCCCTGTGGGTTCCCAAGACTTTACAGCTTTTAGAGGGGTAGAAAAGCCTCATCTTTCTCCCACAGAGCGACTAGTGCTTTAGAACTGCTGATCTTGTGGTTAACCCACCAGGCCACCAGGATTCCTTGTGGCCCTTAGGAAACCGCCATCTCGGCCCTTTCTCTCAAGGAGCTGCTGGGTGGCTTCAAACCCCGAGCCTTGGTGAACAAACCCAAACCAGACTCCTGGCCATTGAGTCCACTTCGACTCACAGCGACTTCCACTCACAGTTTCCAGGACTGTGCACCTTTACAGGGGCAGACGTCTCCCCGCACCCCCCCCCCCCCCAAACTCTGACTATAGAGAAATGATATATTCACACAATGGATTATTATTCATCCTTAAGAAACAATGGTGAGGCTGACAAACACCTTAAGACATGAAGAGAATTAGAGAACATTGTTTAGAAAAGTTAATCAATCTTATAAAGAAAAATATTTTATGACACTACTATTATAAATGAAAATAAATAACAGGAAAGATGGTTTTCACCCCCAAAGATAGGACTTTAAAGACTATGAGGCAGCCAGGGTTGGTGGAGGGGAATGTGGGAGAGAGGGGAGGGACAGGACTGTGGTGGGAGAGAGGGCAGGAAAAGGAAAAAAACAACCAAAAAGAATGATCTAGGGGGATGTTTAATGGGTTATCGTGACTGATTTGGTGAGATGGGCTGGTAACCACATAGAATATATTTTTCCTTGTAAGTATTATATTCCGCATACAAATGGAAAAAATATAACTAAAAAGCGCGCGCGAGGAGTCCCAGCATCCCAGCCTTATCAACTTCCTGCAGGGTCTTCACGCATCCATTTATACATTGGTCTGAGTGGTTATCAAAGGGGAAAAGTAAAACAGAAATGGACTTGGGTACTTTTGTGATGTATACCATATACTCGAGTGTAAGCTGACCCGACTTACTGAGGCACCTAATTTTACCACAAAAACTGCATTAAAAATGTGCTGAAAAACTTGGCTTATATACGGGTCTATACGGTAAGTGCATTTCAAACAACCAAAAAGGAAAGAATATTACTGTGGTCAGTTCATGGACCCTTGATCCCTGGGTGTCAGGGGGCTCCAGCTTGGCTTCCACTTGTGATTTAAATACGAATCCACTTATACCTTTGCCCTCACTTGTATCATTTCAGCCTTAGAATGCTCCACATTCTCACCTCTTGGCCCCCATCTCTTCTTTTCTGTGTTCTCTATTTTGCAACTGGTCTGTAGCTTCTCATGCGCGAAGGAGACACTTGCTTTGTAAGGCCCATCTGTACTGGGCCCTTCAGCTCTCTGTCACTGACCGCGTTAGAAATGGGCGGCTTCCAGAAGTGTGCCACGTCGATGGCAAACCTAAGCCCTCGAGCTGCCATCCGTGCCTCCCAAGCACTCTGCCCTCACTCGTACTCTGCCCTTGACAGGCCGGCACATTTGCCCCTTAAGACAACAACCCATTGCAGTGAAGACTCATCATTCTTCTGTGACCTTTTGGAGAAACCTCTCGCCTACGTGTCTTTAAAAAGCAACAACCACTAGTTTTATTGGCATAGATTTCACATATCATACAAGTTAATAGTTCAGTCATATCAAGAAGAGTTGCGTAATCATCACCACAATCAATTTCAGGTCCACTTATATTTCTTGGTAGGGTTCTCTCCCCCTATTGAAACACCAGATATTCATTTTCCTAGCTTCTCCTGCATTACCGATATTTTCAAATCTGAGAGAATTGGATAACTCTGGCCCCTCTCCTCCACCTCACTGCCTATTATCTAGCCTCAACAATTAACCTCTGTCTCCCAAGACAGGTGTTAAGAAGGGATGGGACAAGGTGGTCTTTTGCATCATGGTCACTGGGTGACTGTGAGAGATGGAAAGACAAGTTACCTGCACAGCCTTCCCATTAATGTCTGTCCCCATGGACCCTGCTGTGAAGACAGCATTGGGCACCGTCTCCGTGCTGGTTTCAGATGTGTATATGTATGATTGGGGGATGTTCAGTTCTCGACTAGCCACCTGCAAGAAGCAAAAGATAAATCACATGATTTCATTCACCATAAGCCCCTAAACAGACTGTGTTGTAGTTACATACTCTGATGTCCATTTGAGAGGATTATGCGTGAAGGGGTGAAGCCTGGCCTGTCAATCAAGATATAACCAATGAAGCCTCCGTGTGGGTATGGCCTTTGCCTGAGAATTCTGGGAGCTCCTATATTTTCCTCATTGGAGGTGGGAGACACTTCTCTCTCTCCACTCACTCCTTTGGAGACGCTTTACTGACAAGACACATGGCACTAAGCCCTGGGAGCTGAAGAAGCCACATGAACCCACCCTGATGCAACCAGACCTCTGGAGCCAGAGAAGCCACACAGAGCCCCCTGCCAGCGCTGAGATGCTTACAATGCCACTGGATCCCAAAGACTTCCAACCCACTGGCCTTGATCTTCCTGCATTTAGCATCATTGCATGTGTTTTGTGAGTCTGAAGAGGACTTTGTAGATTGGTATCGGACATATGGGCTAATATCGGACTTATGGTCTGATCTGGACTGGACTGGGATATTTTCCCAATATTCACTTGCTCTTGCATATAAGCCTCTTTCTTATACACATATGAGTGTGTCTATGAATTTGCTTGAGAGCCGAGTATAAAAATCCACTATCTTCTTACTGGGGACTGGGATACAATCTTGCGTTCCATGTGGGAGATTCTATCCTTAGCCAGGGCACCTCATTTGCAGCTTCCACCTATCAGTAGAGGCTTGTGTGTTGGTAGGAAACTGAACAGGGTTCAGTGGACCCTCCAGACTAAGTTGAAAACTGCAAAAAGACCTGGTGATCAACTTTTCAACATCAGTCAATGAAAACCTGATCGATCACAATGATCTGATCCTGTTGTGAATGTGGTTGCCATGAGTTGGGGCAGATTTCCTGATAGTTGAGGAGCCCTGATGGCACAGTGCTTCTGAGTTGTGCTACTAACTTCAAGGTCAGCAGTTCAAAACCACCAACCCTCCTGGAGAGAAACATGAAGCTTTCTACTCCCATGAAGACTTACAGTCTCAGAAATTCACAGGGGGCACTTGTATGCTGTGAGTTGGCATTGACTCCATGGCACGAGTTTGGGATTTTGGTCCTCATAGTTAATAGCTGTCACATTTAAGATAGCATCTTTGGGTTGTGCATGTAAATGGATGCATTTGAACATTTAAATAGCATTGTAAAAGATGTACTCTCTCTTAGAGGCATGCTCTCTTGTATACATGCTTCTAGAAGCCATGCAGCAGGACGGCCCTTCTGTCTGAGGCAGCCTCAAGACCTTGGTCTTACTATTGCACCTTCATCTTCTCTCCATGGTGTAGGCCGTTTATCAGATTGTACTAAACTCACTGGCATAGTGGTTACACGTTGGGCTGCTAACTACAACATCAGTAGTTCAAAACCACCAGCCGCTACTCCCCAGGAGAAAGATGGAGTTTCCTACTTCTGTAAAGACTTTCAGTCTCACAGGGGTACTTCTAACCTATCCTATAGGGTCGCTATGAGTTGGGATCAACTCGATGGCAATTTTTTCTTTCTAGCAGATTATGCGGTGTGCTTGTCTGTCTGCGGTTTCCCTTGTGTGACATTTTGCGAGCATAACGGTTTTGTTGGAAAGTAAGCAAAATGTGTTCTGAAAGGGGCCTCTGGATGTTTGTGGTTTCCAACTACACCATTAAACACAATTCTTCTTTCTCACATAGTTTCCATTCAAATGCCACAGTCAACACATTTTTAATTTCATATTAAGATACTAAGAGGGAAACATTCCTATCGCTTGCTCTGCCAGCAGTTTGAAGATACCGCCTTGAATCAGCTCACATAATGGCAATGCCTAATGTAGATGGTGAATTCGCAGAACAGAATTTCCTATCCCATTAAGTGCACTCATTTCTTCTAATTGAGGATCTGGATGAATATCACATTGCTTGGAAACACTTTATCTTTGGAGAAGGGAGTCATATTTTACAGAAAACTTTTGGGGTGGATTCTTTTTCTTAATCTTGGTAAAATTATACATAACAAAACATTTGACAACCCTACTTTTCTGACTTGTATAGTTCAATGGCCTTAATTACCTTCATCGTGCTGTGCCACCATTACCACTATTCTTTTCCAGAGTATTCCACCATTCACAGAAACTCAGCAGTGACTACCCCGCCCCCCCAAGCTCTCCCTCCCACTCCCTGGAGCCATCCCCTGGAAGCAGTGTTGGGCCACCTGCATTTGCCTATTTCACATAAGTGGGACCACGCAGTGTCTGTCCTGTTGTGATAGGGTTGGTTCTTCTGCATGTGTGAGGAATAAGGCATTTTCTCAATTCTAACACCTCCCCTTTTTCACCCCCTTTGTTTTTGCACTTCTGAAATCAAGAGCATCTACTGTGATGGTCTTTCTCCTGCGTAATGAGGACAAAACAAAACTGTTAAGTGGATGGTTAGAGACTCTCTGCTTCTACAGTGGAGAAGACGGACACTTATCTCACCTGTATCATTTTGGTGTAAAGGCCTTGTCCCAGTTCACAGCCACCATGAATCACCAAGACAGAGCCATCTAGATAGATGTGGACCAGAGCAGCAGCCTGCCGGTTCGGGAGGAATAATTAGAATGTTAGTTTAGCAGCCAAATATTTTAGTGCGTTTAGAGAAATGGTTTTGTTTCATTGAGCCAGGCTCTCATTTTGTGTGCTGGAGAAGAAAGACCTTAGCTATAGCTATGGTAGAGAAGCCCGTGCTGTAAAGTCTAGGCTTGGCTTGGACCAAAGCAGATCTGCAAATGAGGGGCCATCTCCCCTCCCATCAGAGCTGGCTGCCTCCTGGAGTCTTGCTGTGGCTGCTTGGGCTGCTTCTCCAAAGACCCAAGGGCACAGCATGTCCGTGTCCTCCCCGACCTGAGAATTCTTGTTAAACCACGTGGAGCCTATCTAAGCCAATGTGCAGGCATAGTTACCCCTGGATACCAGCAGAGCTGAGGCCCCTTGAGGTATTTTAATGGTTGTTATGAGTCAGCACTGACTGCGTGCCACTGGGCTTGGCGTTCGGCTGTGGATTTAATTGTGTCCCCCGAGTGTTTCTTGTAAATCCCAAATCTTTAGTTACTGTAATCCCACTAGGGAACAGGACTTTCTTTGCTGTGCTAATGAAATCATATGGATGGCTAGCTGGATTAGGGGTAAAGCGGGGCTGTCTTCCTCAAATGCCTGCGTTAGGGGATGTCTGCTGGCAGGGCCACCAGAAAGGGGTTGCAGGGAAGGGAAGCACCATCAGACGCCTGGGGGGTGGAGGGGACACCTAGGCACCAGTGATGTGACATCACACCTGAACTCAGCCAATAAGGTTGGCCAGGACCCTCAACCACGCCCCCTCCAGGAATGGCGGGGAGAAGATTTCCTGCCTGGGTTCTGCCCGCTTGGCTTTGCGCTCCTATTCCAGCCTTCTTTTCAGGTGGGCTTTCAGGCCCCCCATAAAGTGGCCATCTTCAGCCGCAAACTCTTGCGTGGTCCCCCTGCGGCCTGCACACTTTTCCAGAGATACCGTGTCCCTTCAAGACCATCGTACCGGAAACTTCTCTTTCCCTCATAAAAGTTCCTTGGATTTACAAAAGTGCTACCACCGAGGAAATTCTTCCAGCGTTGAGAAGCAAGAACTGAGGTAAACTACCCCAGAAACCTAACAATAACCAGTGTAAATGCGTTTTCAGTCAATCACCTTCGAGATATAAAACAGAAGATTGCACACGGAGAAGAAAGCACACGTGGAGGGAAAGATGCCAGGGCTGCAAAAAGTTTGTGGAAACATCCCATGATCTTTTCTTTTCATTCCCCC
>NW_022103899.1:26601448-26605781 GCF_000313985.2 Echinops telfairi | reverse complement strand
CAGACTAACACACAGAGCTAGGAAACTAGGATCTTTCCAAATGCTGTTGATCTTCAGGATGATGGTAGGGGAAGAGTAGGCTCCCTCTCTGGAAATTCCAATTTAGTGTCAAGTTGGAGGTGGATCCTGTGCTGCCTGTTTTAAAATTTCCAGGTGATTTTGATGATTGGTCAGGTTTGGGATCCATGCATTTAGCACAAATTGGTCACTTTGTATGTGGACACCCAAGGGTCTCCTCTGTGACCAAGTGAGCACTGGGACCCACCTTAGTCCAGTGTCCTCTACAGCCATCCTGTAGATGTCCATCTGTCCTGTTGTCCATCTTTGGGGCTTGTTCTAATGAAGAGCCCACAGAAAGCGCCCGTGGTCCCAGGAGCCAGATAGCAGGCAGATGGAGCTGGGGCAGGCAAGGGGTTCTTCTAGGAGCTGAGGTTTTCTTTACAGCAGCCTGGTGAGGTGCTCCTGCGTGTGGCCTGCACCTGTCCTCTTGGGACTTGTGCCCCAAGTTGATGCCTGTACTTTCTGCCATTCTCAAAACTCACTGCCGTCGAGTCTATGCTGACTCATAACAACCCTCTAGGACAGGGTAGAACTGTGGGTTTCTGAGACTGTAACTCTTCACGGGATTAGAAAGCCTTCTCTTTCTCCTGTTGAACCGCTGTGGGTTTCAAACCACCGACCTTATGGTTAGCAGCCCAACTAACTCGTAATAACGATGGCACCAGGGCTTCCACAAAGCATGCAAATGACCAACTAGCTCATCTGCGCCAGGCTCCTGAGTCTGGTCTGAGATTGTATTCTCTGGCACATGAACTTCTCGACAAGATTTTCTGAGTTTTCATCTCTGTGATAATCTAACAAGAGTAATGGTTGACCATGCCCAAAGTATTGCCACAACTTTTATAGCCTGAGTGAGATGTTATGTCGATGCTTGTCTATGTACACAGAAGGACTATTATTGACCGAGTAGAGTCAAGAGATAGGACAGTGAACCAGCACACCATACACAGGCATGTTGGAGAAAGACTTCAAAAGGCCCTGGGCATGCAGCCAGACCACCACCATTTTGTTAATGAGGATCATATTACATTCATCTTGCTCCTTCAATGTTACTGACCCTCACGATAGTATTTTTATGTCATTTGTCAATTGGTTGGTATTTTACCTCAGCAGAAGAACTATATGTTCTTTGGTTATATGAGAAGGATTCAAAAAGTTCATGGAAAACTTCCATTATCTTTTAATCCCATCTTCTCCCATAAACTTGTTGAAGCTCCCTCACACAAAATTAAATAATACTAAAATCATTTAAGCAATGATTGAAAGCCTACAAAAAATTTTCTTTTGGAAGGGGCCTGGGTGTTATTGGGCATTTTCTGGCTAGTACAAAGAGTGTGCTTGGCTGCTAATCCAAACGTTGATGTCGTGAGTCTGTCCAGAGGTGCCTCAGAAGAAAAGCTAGTGGTGATTTACCTCTGGAAAAAAAATCAGCCATCGAAAACCCCGTGGAACAGGGACAAGACTTGGAATCGACTTCATGGTACTTGATTTTAGTTGGTTTGTGATTTAGGATGGAGAATCACTACTGGGTGGGGGGATTACAACTCGATGTCATGAATACCAAAATCCTCACAACTGGACCAATAGGTAATATGATAAATGGAGAAAAAAAATGAAAGTTGTCAAAGGATTTCAGTCTGTTTGTATCCACAGTCAAGGCTCATGGAAGCAACAGTCAAGAGATCAAATGACAAATTGCATTGGGTAAATCTGCCACACGGGACCTCTTCAGAGGATTGAAAAGCAACGGTATTACTTTGAGGACTAAGGTGTGTCTGACCTAAGCCATGGTTATTTTCAGTTGCCTCATTTGCATGTGAAAGTTGTACATTGAATAAGGAAGAACAAAGAAGAATCAATGTGTTTGAACTGTGGTGCTGGCAAAGAATATTGAAAATACCATGGACTGCCAAAAGAACGAACAATTCTTTCTTGGAGGAAGCATGGCTAGAATGCTCTTTAGAGGCAAGAGTGGTAAGACTTCATTTTTATGAACTTTGGCCATGTTATCAGGAGCCCCCTGTGCCTGGAGGAGGACATCCTGATTAGTAAATTGGAGGGGCAGTGAAATAGAGGAAGACCCTGAAGGAGATGGTTTGACCTGTGGCTGGAGCAATGGTCTCAAACATCGGAACAATTAGGATGATGGCGCAGGACTGGGCAGTTTTGTTCTGTTGGGCATGTGGTTACTATGGGTTGGAACAGATGCTGTGGTATCTCACAACAACAATGGGGGCTGGGGGTAGGGAACTGGACATTTGCTCTAATTGGTGCAGCACTTTTGACGTCCCCTTCTCTTATTTTGCTTTCTAACTTGCTAGTGGCCTTGGAGGAAGGGTGTGTAGCAGAGGAAGTTTTGTTAAGAGACCCCAGGGCACACCTTTTTCACACAATATAGGAAGCCTGTACATAGGAGTAGTTATGGGAACATTTCAGAGACTAATGGGGAAAGGAAGAGTCAGAAACAGAACCTCCTGAAAACCATTGGTGGTCAAACTGAAAAAGGGGGCATGATAGCCACTCAGCCTCATTATAGTCAACTTGAAACTTCTGTAAAAGGAGGTGGCACTATCTGGCCTCATGTGTTTTCAAAAGGTCTGTTTTCAAGTGACCCTACTTATGTCACTAAGAAATTAGGAGTGAAGAGTTTGTTCATGAATTTGAAATCTGACTCCAACCACCATTTGGAGTTCTGCTAAGGCCAGACCCCATCTGCACTGGACTTTGTTGACTGAATCTGAGGTTCTTCGCACCGTGTCTCACTAGATTTTCTTATACCCACACTCCCTAGTTCTTGCCTAAAGAAACGATTTGTTTCCTGTGGCAGAAAGCTGCCCCGGTGTGTCTAGTCTTTTGGAGAGGGTTTTTGCTGAGAAGACATCTCACCCAACCTCACCTGATGGTAGTAGGTCACAGGCAACCCAATGGTGAATTTCATGGGGACTACAGCCAGTCCTCTCTTCTTCCAGGAATTCTTTTTGTTAAATTCCTCTGCAGCCTGTTTCCTGGCATAGAATGAAGACTTCTCAAGACAGTCTTTCCAGCATCTTCGCAAGGGCTCTGGATCAAATGTCTCCTTATGGGCTGTTTTGCTAATTCGCTTGTACATGTTAATTTCTTTAACCTGAAGGAGGAAAAACATCAGATGTATTTTAAAGACAGATGTGTGTTTTATGTGTGGAACATGCATTTTGTTAGATACCAGGTATGAAGAAAGCCTTTAAATGGCTGTAAACAGGCAGGCCAAGAAGCCTGGTGGTGAAACTGGGTAAGTGCTTGGCTGCCAACCAGAAAGTCAGTGGTTCAAATCTACTCAGCAACTCTATAAGACAAAGACCTACAGAGCTGTTCCCCTAGAGACTAACTACAGTTAGGAAAACCCTTGGGAGCACATCTATCATTTGCTGGGTTCTCTGTGAGTTGGAATTCACTTGACCTCACCCAACAGCAGCATCAATATTCAAGGGCAAGTGTATGTCTATCAATTAATGGTACACCACAGTGTCCCAGGCTCTAGGTTATTATCTCAATTAAACTTTGCCATACCTCAGAGGACTATTAGGTGTGTCATTATTGGTCCTGTCGTGAGCTTTGCTCATGGCGAGACAAAATGCTCTTATCTTAAAATACAAATCTTCCGTGACAGAAATTTCTTCCCTGGCTTTTTGATTATTGCTGGTGGTCTTTTCCTTCTTCCACATTATTAGTGTTTTTATCTGTATACTATTATGTATTTACCCTCACCACTTTAGCGTGATTTGGGTTTTTGTTATTTTCTGTTGGGTCTACCAGCTGTGAAGTGGATGCATAATGATAAGAATGGGTACAAGGGGATGTAGGCACACAGGGGTGTGTGTGAGGGAAGATATGGAGGGAATGGGGATTTCGGGAGTAATCCCAATGAAGATGAATGATAGTAGGGAGGGAATGTTCTAAAATTGATGTAGGACCGATTATACAATTCTCTGTGATATGATTGAATGATTGAACTATTGAACAGTGTGATATGTAACTTGTCAATAAAATTGTTGGAAAAAGTTATAGTCTAAAAAAAATAAAGTTATAGTCTTGGAAACCCACAGGGGCAGTTCTACCTTTTCCTAGGGTCACTAAGAGTAAGCATCGACACAATGGCAGTGGAAGAATTCCCTCTGACCAGAGTCCAGGGATGGGAATAGCCCGGTTATCAGGCAGAGAGCATTATAAAGTAAATTATGGCAGGTGTAGTTACATTAAATGTAATACACCTTGTCATGTGATCTCCCTCATGACC
>NW_022103899.1:26598381-26601019 GCF_000313985.2 Echinops telfairi | reverse complement strand
CCTAATCTTAATTGATCTCAATGAGCTCCACAAAGGCCTGAACTATGGTAGAGCATTTCCCCAAATGTCTGACATTATGGTGCTCCCCATTTGCAGACTCGTGGATGGAATATCGCATGGATGCTGGGTTTGCCCAGGTGACTTGCATTGGCCAATAGTACAATGTCGATGAGTATCTGACGGCAGCATAGGCTTGAACACTTGTGCCTCAGGACTAGTTATGTTCTTGCTGCTCTTGGAATGCTGTCACCACCATCATGATGTCAACAAGTCTAGGCTAGCCTACTGAAGGAGGGGAGACTTTCCGGACAGAGATAAGCCTTCCCTGCTGAGGGACTTTCTGGACTGCACAGTTGATAATCAATCGTAGAAATGAAGCCATCCCAGATCATGAAGCTCCAGTTGAGTTAACCTAGATCAGTTGGATTTGTTGTCTTTAAGCCAGTAAGTTTTATGGTGATTTGTTATGTAGCAAAAGCTAACTGATTCATGGAGGATGCCCTTATTTTGAATCCACTGTGGCTTCGATATTCCATATGTAGGTGCTTGAGAGCTATTTGAATGTCAGATGCCTGAGCTGTCAGATGTCAGAGATGAAATGTCAGATGCATGCTAGTGATGTTAGAGTTTTGTTCAGGGGGGTTCTCACTGGTTACCTCTTCAGGAAGTAAGTTACATTGTGCTGCCACTGCAGCTATGTAAGTTTCAACGACCACTGTGGCCTGGGGGAAGCCAAATCCTCGAAAGGCAGTGTTGGATGGTAAATTCGTTTTGCAAGGTCTACCCCGGCACCGGAAATTAGGGATGTAGTACGCATTTTCAGATTTCAGCACAATGAATTCCACCACCTGAACGGAAACAAAACAAAACCATTCGTCAAACATTCAAGGACATGTATTTGAAATTGATCTCTATCCTAAACTCTTCACAGAATTCATTTAATTTGTAAGACAAATGTTCACGCAAATCAAGCAGTAATCTAGGGGGAAGAAACATTTCATATTTACCATCTCGGACTCATCAGGAGTGCATCCGCCGTTGACGTAATATTCAACATCCGCAGCTTTGATCACACCATTGTTCATGAATCCAATCTACCAATGATAATGGTATGACAGTGTTTCTCAGTGGTCCTCCTTCACAAGCAAACCATGCAGGACACAAACATATCTGATCACAGTAACCAATCTACCCAGCCTGTGATTTGACGTTACATCAAAGACCAAAGGGACAGTAAGGGCGACGACCAAGCCGAACATGGTCCTACCGGAAATTTCCGACCCATTCTAGGCAGTGCTCAAGCATGCCTTTCAAATGCTAAGGGATCTAGAAATGATCTTTATAGTGGTTGCTTAGTAGTGGGCAATAGCTTAGTGAGTTTGCTGGAAGGTTGGGTCTCACCTACTTTGTATTTCCCAAGGAGTGGATGGCGGCCTGCAGTTATCAGCATGTCATCCCCACGCTCTAGAACAAACCGGATCGGACGGGAAGTCCTGCAAGATATACCTGTTCATGTGCCGGCAGCTTTGTAAAATTGTGGCAACTTAGAGATTGGGGATTTGACAGCAGTAACATGCCTTCAGTTACATTCTGGAAATTGAGGGGGAGGGGCATTTCAAAACTCTTTCATTATTTTTCTGGTTTGGACACACCTGAGTTTTATATGTTAAAGTCATATCATCTGGTTATAGAGTACTTCCCTTTTTATATTACAGGAAGATATTCTCATTTTGTAATTATATGAATAATACTTAAGACAAAAACCCTCCCCTGCTAGAGAGTCAGTTCTGCGTCACAGTAAGTAACCTCATGGGACAGAGGAGAACTAAACTGCCCCTTGGAGTTTCAAGATTAAACTCTACGGAAGCAGATAACCCCTTTCTCTCCAGGAGCAGCTGGTGGACTTGAACTACCTACCTTGTGGTCGGTGGCCCAAAGCTTAATCCATCAAGTTATCAGGACTTCTGATTTATATGAATACAAAAAACAAGTTCATTGCCATCAAGACGATTCTGACTTCTAGTGACCCTACAGGGCAGGGAAGACCTGCCTCTGTGTGGTTAGTGAGGCTTAACTCTTCATGGGAGTAGAAAGCCTCATCTTTCTCCCAAGGAGTGGCTGGTGGTTTCAAGCTGCTGAGTTTTCAGTTAGCAACCCAGCTCATAACTGACTTCACCACTATAAATACAAACAAGCACCATAAATACAAATAAGGAGCTCTAGTAGTGCAATGGTTAAAGCACCCAGTGACGGGCCCAAAGGTTGGTGATTCAAACCCAACAGCTACTCTGGAGGCACTCTGCTTGTGTAAACACCTACAGCTTGGGAGCCTATGCGGCAGTTCTCCTCCGTCCTGTTGACAGACTCACTAGAGTCAGGCTTGACTCTATGGTAATGGGTCTTAGGGTATATGACTATAAATTTCACTTTGTGATCGTAAAAAGGCCCTTAAAATTTGCTAAAGGGGTTGTTGAAGCTGAAATGTTGGAGAACCTAATCTCAGTCTAACTCAGTTCTCCTTGCTTCCAGCTTCTCTTTCATAACATTTCTATCCTACAGGCCCCTGGATCTTGGTGGCATGTTCCCCATGCCTGAGAAGTTGCTGTGTACAAGGCAGGCTTTTCGATTATTGGAAAGC
>NW_022103899.1:26538270-26597876 GCF_000313985.2 Echinops telfairi | reverse complement strand
CCACACCTTCCCCTTACTCTACTGGTATCACTACTCTCATTATCGGTCCTGAGGGGTTTAACTGTCCTGTATTCCCTGTGTTGTGAGCTCTTATTTGTACCTGTGTACATGCTCTGGTCTAGCTGGATTTGTAAGGTAGAACTGGGATCATGATAGTGGGGGGCAGGAAGCCTCTATTAAAGAACTAGAGGACAGTTGTATGTTTCCTTGGTGCTATACTGCACCCTGACTGGCTTGTCTCTTCCTTGTGACCCTTCCTTGTGATGTCCGGTTGCCTACAGATGGGCTTTGGGTCTCTACTCTGCCTTCCCCTCATTCACATTGATATATTTTTTTGTTCTCGGTCTTTGATCCCATTGATACCTCATGGTCAAACTGGCTGGTGTGCTTCATCCATGTAAACATCATTGCTTCTTAGCTAGATGTCCACTTGTTTATCTTCAAGCTATGTCTTTTGATAGCTGGGCACCATCAGCTTTCTTCACCACATTTGCTATGTACTCATTTTGTCTTCAGTGATCGTGTTGGGAAGGTGGGCATCACAGAATGCCAGGTTATTAGAACAAAGTGTTCTTGCATTAAGGGAGTACTTGAGTAGAGGCCCAATGTCTGTCTGCCACCTTGATACTTAACATATAAATATATGTACACAGATCTATTTCCCTATCGTTACATATAAATATATTTACATATGTACATGCCTGTATTTAGACCTCTATAAATGCCCATTACCTCCTATTTCTTTACACTATTTCCTTTTACTTTCCTCTTATCCCACTATCATGTTTGGCCTTCACTCAGGTTTCAGTAATTCCTCTCAGTTACATTGCCCTTGATCAAGCCTCCTTGCCCTACTTGCCATTGATTTTAGATCACTTGTGGTTCCCTTATCCCTGGGTTTGTTAACACCCATTTCCTTTCCCCACCTCCCATCTCTCGGAGACATTAGAAAGCCACATCTTTCTCCTATGGAGTGGCTGGTGGGTTTGAACTCCGACCTTGTGGTTAGTAGTTGAGTGTGTGGCCCACTCCACCACCAGGTAGGTACAAGGTTCACAAAAGTCATGGTAATTCTGGTGTCTGATTAGACCATCCAGATGATGTAGAACCAGAGCAAACATTCCCAGGCAGCTGCAGACCCCACTGGCTCATTTCAGGACAAGGTAGGTCTTTCTCATGGGTGAGGTTTTGACTCTTCTCACCTTCATCCAATGACATTTTGATTTACTTAAATGACTTAAATCATAACCATTTTAAAAAGTGATCAATGTCAATCATGAGAATTAAAGCATTTTTAAAAAGGCCTATGCACTGAGTTAAATTTCACAAAGTTAATCATTTAAAAAAAAAGAAGTTGACATTTATCTTGTACAACCATCCTGGGAGCCAGGTAGTTACCATTTTCCCCACACTGTGGATGAGCGGTGAGGCAGCTTGCTCAACATGACAGGGCAAGTGAGTGGATGGGCTGAGCCAGGACTTGAACACAGGTCCTATATTCAGTGTCCCTTCTCCTGCATCCGAATTATATCCTTTTGGACATGAAATGTGAGACAACAAGGGCTATGACCAATGGATGAATGCTGGGTACGGGACTTGAAGGCACCGGTGGCCTCATCAGGGCTGGGAGGAGGGACATGAACAGAGATAGTGTCACTCTTACTTTTTGGCAGCCACGGCACAAACAGTTCCCAGCACTGCAGGCTTGGTCACTTTCCCTCCAAATGCCCCACCAGCTCGTTTCATGTGGCAGGTAATTCTGTTCCTTGGGATTTTTAACCCAGCAGCCACAAATTCCTGCAAAAGGTTAAGTCTCTGAAGTTACGGTTTAATGATGTTTCTACTCATGCCTTCCCTCTGCCTAGTAAAAGAAATGTACTAATTCAATACTTCATCATTTACAGAGTTATACAAATATCACCATCATCTAATTTTAGAACATTTTCACCACCACCCACCCCAAGAAACCCTCTATTCATTAGCAATGCTCCCCAACCCTCCCAGCACTACTAGTTAGTAGATTAATAACCCCATGTGTGCCAGACTAGAACTGTGTTTTCAGTGGCTGAGCTTCTGGGGTAGCAGATGACCAGGCCTTTTTTCTGAGGGGCCTCTGGGTGGACATAAACCTCTAACCTTTCAGTTAGCAGCAGAGGTTACTGAGTTCCTGGGTGGTGTGGTTAACACACGCAGCTAAAAGTGCCTCAGAAATAGACTTCTTTGCCTGTGTTCCATGGATACATGAAGACATCCTTATAGCCAATTAGCTGCAAGGAATACACATGCATCCCCAAAGCTAATGCAAAAGTAGTACTAAGGCTACTGGCCTTCTGAGATTAAGCTTTACACTAGCAAATACGATAAACAGAAGATGAACTTTGTCCTAGATTTTGGAAGTTAGCACAGTCTTCAGATTGCCCTGAAAGAGCTGTACCTTGTAAGGAAATATTTGCCCATTTTCTTCATTCTGAACTTCAGCTAATGGAAACATGCGGAGAGTCTGGGGCTTGGGAGCAGAGGCATCGAAAGGCACTCTGTGGAGTGCTGAGTGTGAGGGCCTCACAGCTTATGACCAACTGCAGTCTCGTTTTCCAAAACTGTCCTCTTACCTGCACGTGGGTTGTATGCTGTGTTCCGAGATGCAACTCCATTTCTTTATCTCCTTCTTTTGGGATAGCCAGGATGGTCTGCGTTTCCATGTAAAAATGTTCCTGTCCTTCCACATGGACTTCACCTGTAAAGCATAAACATACAAAAACATTGAATTGAAAGTCCCTATTTGGTGAACAAGAAGCCCTGGCAGGGTCGTGGGCTCTGCATTGAGCTGTTAACTGAAAGGTCAGTGGTTCAATCCACCAGTCACTCCTTGGGTGGAAAAAGAGGCTGTTTGTTCCTGTAAAAATTTGAAAGCCATGCTGAGACCTGAGCAAGCCTTACAGCGGAGACCTGTGCCAGCCTTGAGATGCTTCCATCCCCATTGAGTCCATAGGACTTTTCACCCACCGACCTGTGATTTTCCTGCATCATTGCATGTGGCTGTGTGAGTCTGAAAAGCATTTATGGATCAGTATTGGACTTATGGGCTAATATCAGTCTTATGGACTTGATCTGGACTGGACTGGGATGTTTTCTCAATATACAATTACTCTTTGATATAAAGTTCTTTCTTACACATATATAGGTATCTCTGGATTTGTTTCTTTAATCAACCCTGTCTAACACAATCACTTACCTTCAATGATTTGATCAACATATTTAAAGGCTTGCTCTACATTTCCTTGTTCAATTTTTTTCTCAACAGAAAGAAATGAATTGTGCTCTAGGGCTTGCTGTGATGGAAAAACAAAAAACAAAACAAAACAAAAAAGGTGAAGCAATGTCATGCGAGTAAGTCATGAACAAGAATGGATAACAACGAATAATACCAATAACAAATAAGTCAATGGCCTCTTATCAATCTCACAGCCTTACTCTACCAGATCTTCACAGTGAGACAATCAAAATGTGTGAAGAGTCAGTAGAAGTTCATGCAAATGGATGACAGGCATTGGTGACCCAAGCGATTTGTTCAGGGCTCTGGGGAGGAGCTGAGAGGGATATGAAGATGTATAAAACATGATCCCCATTCTGTGGAGATCTAATTGATGGTGATCTGAGATCATTTGCTCTCTAGGTGTTAGTTTCAGGGCTAGGACAGCGCAGGGGCAACAACACAAGTAATGGGAAAAGGAGGAAGCCAGTGGGGTGGGCTGTGTGTAGGTGACCTGAACTGGACAGGACTAGGACTGGGATAGATGAGAGAGGGGAAATCATTTGAAGTCAAGGGCACTTCTGAAATGGAAACTGACACCAAGCTAGAGGAGGCCAGGCTCGCTGGCGTGCCAGTTTTCTTCAAGTAGTAGTGGGAAGTAAACTTGGTAGGGTGGGACGAAGCTGGATGTTGACAGACCTCCATATTATGAAGTTGGAGCCTTATCTAAAGGGGATGCTATTGGGAAAATGGTCTGATGAACTTGGGTTAGAAAAGTTAGGTGCTCGTTAGGTGCAGGTGAGTCAATAATCTTAATGTGAACAGATGGTCTGCTCTTTCTCATAGTGGGTGGGGGTGTGGAGGGTGGGGATGGTGTTGAAATCCCTGCCTTTACAGTTAGCAGCTGAGCATTGAACCGTTGTGCCACCATAGGTAGGTAGATTGAAATGAAATCACGAGAGCCTCTCTCAGTAGTTCTTGAGTAAATTCAACAATAAGATAGTAAGCGTTAGTGGAATAGAGGTGAAAGGAAGATTGAAAAGAAAATCCAGGCTGAAAGGGCACTTAAAAGGATGACTACATAAGACTTGAACTTAGCTCTGCTGAGAGGACAGGGGAAGATCAGCGAGGGAACGTGTCCAGCACACATTATTGAAAGCGGACAATGGGAGCTGTACTTCGAAAGGCACTGAGAATGCAGAGCGCAATACACACATCCTTTCCCTCATTAACAACAACAGAAGAAAAAATAGCAGTTAACATCTATTGAATCCATTACATGCCCCAGATGCTATTCTTTCTAAGCACTGTGATTCTCTCATGTAAATCTCGTCATATCTTTTAGATGTACTTTCATGATTACCATTATGAAGACGTGGGCACAGAGTTTAAGTAACTTTAATAATGTTATAATAGCTATTAAGAGGTGAAGTGGACAAGCCCCAGAGGTGCGATTAGATAAGGGTTGTATTACTACTGTAAGATCTGTGGTTCAAGTTCATCAGCGGTGCTGAGGGAGAAAGGTGAGGCTATTTGCTTCCAGAAAGAATATGGCCTCTGAAACCCCACCTAAAGTCATTAGGAGTAGAAATTGACTGGAGAGCAGTGGGCTTATGTTTTGTTTTGAAGAGATTGAGTCAGACTATAAATCCAAGCTTTGGCTCCAGAGCTGGGGCTGGATAATTGGGAGGAGGGACAGAGGTGCCAATGGTTGTAAGGCAGTACATGTTTATGGCTTTTATGACTTTCATCATGCCCTGGATTTCCCCAGGGGCTAGTTTTGAATACGAGGTCATGTGAACCATCCTCTGGTGTTGCTAATCTGTAATCTGAGGCCATGACTTGGCAAGTGGCCGGGAGAAGAGACGTGGATACAGGATGCTTCCTTTCTTGGGTGCCTGTAGAAGCACTTCAGGAAGAACAGAGGCACTAGATGGGAAATGTCTCCTTTTGTCTGAAGGCTCAGATTGCTGCAACCTTCACTGGAGAACTATAATGATCACACAAGGTATAGGCGGAGCCCAAATTATACTGCTTTCTGACTGGATGGGTTGAATTCTGCTCAGAGCACGCTCCTTCTCCGAGTCATGCCAGAGGATACACAGAGGCTTCACTACCTCTATTGTTATGATCCTGGGGTCTATGTCTTCGTAAGCAATCTTCACTTTTTTGGCTGCCTCTCTTGCATGAGCGTAGGTATCGGCAGCCACCGTGCAGACGATCTGACCCACACAAATGACCTGCAGAAAAGCCACATGTAATGAGCTAAAGCAGAAGTGGATATAAAGCAGACACGGTTCCCACATTCTTAAAGTAAGTCCCTTTTGTGTCTAAAATAAAGATAATGAGAACAAATATAAAAACAGGAGCTTGAGTGGAATGGGGGAGGAGGGCACCAAATGGGTCTAGAATTATCTGCCTGTAGTTATCTGGCTTCTGATGATCCATTGTATTCCTTGCCGTTCCCAAACCATACACCCTGATCCTGCCATCTTGAAATTCGGTGGGTTCTTTAACATTCTGTGCTCCACATGACGGAGGAGCCCTGGTGGCTTAGTAGGTTACAAGGTGGGCTCCTACCCACAAGGTCAACAATTGGCAACCACCAGTGGCACTGAGGGAGCAAGGTGAGGCTTTTGACTCCTGTCAAAAGTTACCGCTTCAGACAGCCCCAGAAACATTTACACTCTGTCCTACAGGATCACTACCCACTGGAATTGACTAAATGGCAAAGATTTTGGTTTGCATATAGTAAGAGCTCTGGTCTGGCCCAATGGTTGAGCACTTGGATGCTGCCTAAAACTGTCGGTGGTTGGGCCACCCCAGCTGCCCTGCAGGAGATAAGTGTGGCAGTCTGTCTCCTTTTTAAGAAATGTACACTCTTGGAAATCTGATGGGGCAGTTCTATGATTCATCATGAACGCAATCACACCCAAGTTTCATGACATTTTAGGTGTTGTGTCAGAGAGGGCCTCACGATTTTGATCAGAATCTCAGAGAGACGCATAGTTGGAGAGAGAGGTTGAAAACCACGGGAGTAGAGGGATTGGATTATCCCAGTCTTTATGGTAAGTTTTGGTGTCTTAAAATATTGTCATTTTGGCATTGCCAGCAAAGCATGTGAATAAGAAACCACACCCCACTGTGGCTTCCTCTAGTTCCTAAATGCTTCTTCCACCTCCCCCCCCACCGCCCCACTAAATCAAACCCCCACCCCCCGCCCCACTATCATGATCTGAATTCTACCTTGCAAGTCTGGCTAGACCAGAGGATGTACACTGGTACAGATAGGAACCAGAAACACAGGGAACACAGGACGGATGATCCCTTCAGGACCAGTGGTGTGAGTGGTGATACTGGGAGGGTAGAGGGAGAGTGGGTTGGAAAGGGGGAACCAATTACAAGGATCTACATGTGACCTCCTCCCTGGGGGACAGAAAACAGAAAAGTGGGTGAAGGGAGACATTGGACAGGGCAAGAAATGACAAAATAATAATTTATAAATTATCAAGGGCTCATGAGGGAGTGGGGAGCGGGGAGGGAGGGGGAAAAATGAGGACTTGATGCCAGGGGCTTAGGTGGAGAGCAAATGTTTTGAGAATGATGAAGGCAATGAATGTCTAAATGTGCTTTACACAATGGATGTATGTATGGATTGTGATAAGAGTTGTGTGAGCCCCTAACAAAATGATTAAAATAAAAAGAAGCCACACGCAAGCCGCGCACCTCATTCTGTGCGTAGAAAACCTCTCCAAGATAGTGATTGTCTCCCGGCACATCCTCCGCCGTTATGACATCAACAACACCGGGAAGCGCCAGGGCTTCAGAAGTATCTATTAACCTAGGAGGAAAATTTGAAAGTTGCAGGAGGGTGGCTCACAGTGCAGGAAAGACGATGGTTCAAACAAAGAGACAAACAACAGTGGGCCTCATGACTGAATCAGCAATCGTCTCGGTTGAAAATACCATTGTATAGTAGGTACTCTAACACTCCGCTTAAAAAAGAAACATTGATTCCCAACAGGGACTGAGTATTCTTAATTTAAATGTTGAATAAACTCCCCAATAGGCAGCTGTGAGCTCCGTGCAGTAGCATTCACTGGGGATACAAGGCCGTCTTTTCTCTCCTTACAGGATTTTTGCATGTGCCCTGGTGCTGGTGACCGGAGCCAGGAAGAGTTCCCGGGCGATGGGGGCGATGTCATCACAGTACACAGCTTCTCCTGTGGCGTGTTTAATGGCTGACTGGTGCATGACGGGGTGGCCAATGGGATCTTGTGGGGGTTGGCGGGGATCCACGCACTGTTAATGAACAAAGCAAGTTAACCGAACACTAGAAATCCGTGAGCACTGAACGGTGAGTCTGATACATTGGATTAACTCACACAGGAACACTACAGGTAACTGGGTATCCAGATCAGGGAGTCAAAGTTCATGAATATCCATTGAGAAGTGGGGTCTGGGATATGCTGCTTATCCTCCCCCTCAAAAGCAAAGCAGAGCGAAACACCCAGAGAAGATGTTGGTCCTGTTTTCTCAAGCATTCCCCAATTTTGCTCAGTCATCAGAATCCACCCAAGTGCGCATGGAAACGCTGTGGCCAAATTCATGGAGCAATGGCAGGAATTTGCTCTGGGGGCACTGTGACTTAGGAGCGAGGCTATTAACTGCCAGGTGGGGCTGAAAACCCACGGTGGCTGCGTATGAGAAAGATGAGACTGCTCTCGTAAAGATGGACGCTTTCCTCAACCTGTGAGTTGCTCCGAGTGGAAACCGTCTCCGTGGCAATGGTTGGAATATGTAAAATGAAAGGATGCAGCTACCTGGGAGATCCAGGGTTGTTGTTACAATTTGGGGAGAGTTTTATGGAGGTGATACATTGACGTAACCCTATTTTCTAGCTATGATGATGCGCAGTGCTTTCAAATCCACATAAAATATCCCCTCTCTACCCGTGTCTGCTCACATAGATAAGATGTTTTCACCTTTGATAAACACCTAAGCCCCCAACATGAGTTTCAAATAGACTTGATCAGTAAAATCCTCATGCACTGTGCCCTCTTCCTGTCACATTTCCGGCAAAACCCACAGTAATGTGTGGGTCTGCTCCATTGTTGTGCCTGGGGTCCTCCACCCCCGCCTTCTCCTCACGTGGCCCTGCCTGGGACCCCAAGGACGGTGAGGATACTTACTACACGTGACATGTTCGGGCTTTCCTCACTTGATTCACATTCAACTTCATCATCTCTCCACCACCACTAACACGTGTCAAGTTAAAATACACGTTGGAGATAGGTGTTAAAAGGAGGACAGAGACATTGGTTAAGGAGAGTAAGGCATATCAGGCAGCAAAACGGAGACCAGTGGCGCGAGGAGATTCAGAATCTCATTCCTTGTGCACTCTTCCCGGAGTAAAAGCAAAGAAGCCAAACCAAGGACGTTGTGTGTGGCCGACAGTAGGTAGCACTAGCTAACCACCGTGCACTTCGCCTTTGGAGGAATACAAAATAAAGTGACTGATGTGAAGGCGGTGGAATTTTAGAAAGTATTGTTACCATTGTTGAAGAGGGTATGCACATAATTTTGAAAGTCAGGTAGTGTCAAAAAGACTTGTAGTGCTCTTCTATTTCTACCAAACTAGTCACTTTTTAAAAACTGGAAATTAAGAAAACAAATGAATTTGGTTGTTGTTCAGAATGTATTTTGAATGCGCAAACAGATTGACTCCCCCAAAGTCCTTCCCACCAACCTCAAACATCTGAAGTCCTTGTGGTGTCGCTATGGGAAACTCTTTGAGGGCGCTCAGGAACTCTTCTGGGATATCAGGGAACTTCTGGGGGTTCTGAAAAAAATTGTACAGATTGAGTGATTAGGTTGGAAAAGGGTGTCTAAGAGACATTATCCAATTGACTGTCCCACGCTTCAGACACCAATTCTGTTGCCATAAAGCCTGGGGCTTCTAGATTCCTAGCCTAGTAGGGATTAAAAAAAACTATATTTTTATATGCACACAGAAATATGAACATCATTTCCAGGATGTGAAGAAGTGAAAAATTATCTTCGTGACACTGTCTCCCTTTGAATAAGGGGACATTATGTACATATTATATATATATTTATAATATGTATTTAAAAGTTACATATACATATATACTTAACTTTTCATTCTTTTCCCATTAACTTTTTGAAACCCCCCTGGGAAAAGCACCCCCCCACACACCCCCACACATGCGTATATACTTGTAAATGGAAGCTGTGGTTTGAATTGGTTCAAGGTTTTTGATACAGATCTTAAGGAAGCAATTGAGGGACTGGGCAAAGCTTGAGCTCCAGGGATGTTCAACTGGAGATTAGTTGCGACAGTGAAAAATAATAGACCTCATCCTAATAGCCAACAATAGGAAATGGCTAGCCATAGTATGCTACATCCAAAATGTTTAATACTCTGCAGTCACTATAAGGAATTTTATAGAAGTAGATATTTATTGATGTGTACGAAAGGCATTTGCAATGAAGAAGTCATGGGTCTTGCAAAAGTCTGTTATGCGATCTCCAGCTTCATTTCTATCCCCAAGGCCACATTTTTCAAAAACGGATCTTTTATTTTTGTTTCTAATTTTTGTATTTCAATCACTAGTAACTATCAATACATCTTGATTTCATGCTTGATCAACCATTAAATATCATTTCATTGAGAATTATTTAATGGCTTTAAAATATACTTATAAGTAAAGTAAGCAAGCTATACTAAGTATATATATACTAAGTGTATGTGACATATACACAGAAACACCTTTAGAGAAATATTCAGAGTACACACACCAGATATCAGTTGTGTTTGTTGTTTGGTGCTCGCCACTTGGCCCTGACTCCTAGCAACCCTTAATACAATGGAAGGAAACACTGCCAGGTCCTGCACCACCCTCATCATTGTTCTCGCCCTTGAGCTGATTGGGGCAGCCACTCTGTCAATCCATCTGTTGAGGGCCTTCTTAAGAGTGTTAATCTATTGGTGAGAATCCTGGTGTCACAGTGGTTAAAGCACTAAGCTACTAACTGAAAGACTGGGAGCTTGAACACCAGAGCTGTGGCAGTCTGTTTTTGTAAAGATTTACAGTCTTTGTAAATTAGACTTTACCCATGAATATGTATGTTTGACAGAAGATATTTCCATATATTTAGTTAGATGTGCTGCAAACATACTTAAGGACCTAATTAGAGTATACAGGTGTAAAACTTATGAAAACTTCTTAGCCATAACCAAACACCTTGAAGAAACAAAGTGTTCTTGGGGGTTCAGGAGCCTAGTTTCAGGGGACATCAATGTCATTTGGCATAACAAAGAAAATGTTCTATATTAAGGTGACCAGATTTTAACATTGGTAAAGCGGGACACCATTGATAAAACTCATATCCTGGCGAAATAGCCACATGGCAGCCGAAAACTGTATACCCTAGCTTGTCGTGCATTCTTTCCAAAAATCAGGACTTTTTAAAAACGCCGCGGGATGCGGGGAAAAATTGTTAAAAATCGGGACTATCCTGCCAAAAGCGAGATGTCTGGTCACCTTATTCTATATCCCACTTTGGTGAGAATTGACTGGAGTCTTCAAAGCTTATGAGCAGTAGCCATCTAAGGTGCAGTCATCGGTCAGTCTCTCCCTGCTGGAGCAAACAAGCGTGAAATAAAAGAAAGAGCCATGTAAACAATGGCCCAAAGGCCTAAGTGGTCACGTGAACCTCATAGGAGGTCCTGGATAGAGTGGAAGTCTTCACAAAACAAAAAATGAATTTAAAAAAGACAGACACTGAGACATCTTTCAGGCCTGGAACTTTCATGGTTCAACATTCACTAAAACAGGCAGGACAATAAGGTAAATCAACAATACCAGGGAGGCATGTGTGTCTTAGAACCATTAACCATGTAATACCAAAAGGGCAGCATCTGCCCACGGATAAAATTCACAAGGCGGGAAGGGGAAAGAAGGATGAACAGAAATGGAAGACACGGGAGAAAGGGCTCAGAGTGCTGTTGCTTTGTGGAGATTCCAGTGGATGTCAAGGAACAACACGTATGCAGAGTAGAACTGTTCCATCGAGTTTTCAAGGCGAGACCCTTGCAGAAGTAGATAGCCAAACCTGTCTTCAGAGGCTCCTCTGGCTGTTATTTTAAATTTATTTTTACTAAAAACGATATTATTTATTTTATTTTATTAAAAATTATTTTTATTTATCATTTTATTGGGGGCTCTGACAGCTCTTAAAGCAATCCATACATCAGTTGTAGCAAGAATATTTGTACATATGTTGCCATCATTATTTTCTAGACATTTACTTCCTATTGAGCCCTTGGTATCAGCTCCTCTTTTTTCCTCCACCCCCCCCACCCTCGTGACCCCTTGATCAATGATAAATTATTATGATTTTCATATCTTACACTGACTCCTGTCTCCTTCCCCCATGTTTTCTGTTGTTCGTTACCCAGGAAAGGGGTTTGTGTGGTTATTTGTTGATCACTGCGATTGGTTACCCCTTCCTCCCCGCTGCTTCCCCACCTTCCTCCTACCCTCCTGGAAGCACTACTCCTGTTCCTGTTCCTGGATTCTGTGTGCCGTGAGCTCTCTCTCTGTTCTGTACCTGTGCACATGCTTCAGTCTCTTTCTGTTATTGTTAGGAGCCTTTGAGTTAGTTCCGCTTCGTAGCGAATTCATGTGACAGTAGAGTAGACATGTCCCACAAGGTTGCCTGGGTGTATTCTTTGTGAGAGTGGATTGCCATGCTTTCCTTCAGAGACGCTTCTAGGTAGGTGCCAACCACCATTTGTTGTTGTTGTTGTTGCAGTCAAGCACTTAATCCTTCATACCGCCAGATGCCCATGCTGTATTATAAGACCAGGCAGAGCCTCATTCTCATTCACATGGATGCTAACATTCAGCATGTCAAGGCTCCCAGGGAAGTCACTTACTATTTTGTTCAGTCCTCGCTTCACTTTGAGGTAGAACTTGAAGAGTAAGCTGATGATCAGGGTTCGCCTATATTCCACCATGCCGCCCTTGGCATCTGGGGGGATGTGAATTTCATTTAAGACTAGTCTGCAGGCGTCGCTGAGCATGTGATCATCCCATGGTCTGGAAGGAAAGAAGTGGATGTTCACAGAAGAGGCAAAAACAAACAGTACACTGGGCAAGGAAAGAAGGAAACAATCTATTTTCACTTTAGAGATCTAAACAAAACATCTTCAAAATATTTCACTGGCTCTCTTTTAGTATCTAATACAGTTGTTCCCAATTTTGTCTATACCAAATCCTTCTTTAATATGGTTTTGAATTTTGTGGGCTGGCTGTGTTGATTTGCCTCAAATAGTTTGGGTTAAAAGGTACTATAAATGGAAGTTTCCTGAGATCTGGATCTTTGTCTTGCTTCTTGCTGGATCTCCAGCAACTGCGTTAGAATATGTGCTATATTAAATAGGTAATAACTAAATTATTGAAGATAGTTGTAAACCAAAAACTTGCACAAGAAAATGAAAAACCAAAAGAGACCTACATAAATGGGAGAATGTACCATGTTCATGGATAGGAAGACTTACTACTGTGAAAATGTCAACATTACTCAAGGTAACCTATAAATATAATGCAATTTTAATCACAAATCCCAGAATTATTTTTCAAAGAAATAAAAAAACTAAACTAATGGAAAGAAACTTAGGATTAAAAAAACACTACCAAAACACAAAAACAAAGAGGAAGCCTATTTGAGCCCTGATTTTAAAATATATGTATTACATAGCCAAGGTAGACATAGCAGTTTGGTATTGGTACAATGATAGACATGTGAATCTGAATGGAGAACCCAGAAATACAACCAAGTACATACAGACACCTGATTTTTCATAAAGGGCTAAAGCATATTAAATAGGGAAGAGAGCTTTTTATTTTCAACAAATAGTGCTGGAAAAATTATATCCCCTCTGCAAAAGAATGAAACAGGACACATGACTTTATACCATACAGAAAAAACAAATTCAAGATGTAGTAAAGACATCAGTATAAACCCTAGAACTATAAAGGATATCAATGAAAAATAGGGACAAATTTACAGCCCTAATACACAGCATAAAGACATTATCAAACTTAATGAAAACCACTCACATGACAGAAGACAAAATAGAGGACCACTGAGACCTCCTAAATGCACATTTATGCACAACAAAAGATTTTATCTAAAGAGTAAAGAAAATCCACAGATTGGGGGAAATGTTTTGGCAATGATATATTAGGTAAAAGGCTAATCTCTAAAATCTTCGAAAACTGTAACACTTAAGAAAGGAAAATGAGGGAATACCAAAAATAGACTTTTGGGCCAGTGTGTGGCACCCCATCAGACTCACCAGGAAAACACTTCTAAGGATCAACAAACAGACCTTGAATTATATACAGGCTTTTATTTTCTTTTGTTGCTTTGTTTTGCTATGTCTTGTTTTTGTGTGCATATTATTATCTCTGCAGGTCTATCTGGATATGATAGGTGGGATAAACAATCTGGAGGAGAAAACAACGGACCAATGGTTCTGGGGGACATAGAAGAGGGGGAGGCAGGGAAAAGGAAGTGAGTGTTAACAAACACAGGAACAAGGGAACAACAAATAATCCAAAATCGATGGCAAGGAGGGTGTAGGAGGCCTGGTAGACCTTGATCTAGGGCAATATAATCAAGAGGAATTACTGAAACCTAAATGAAGGCTGAACATGATAGTGGGACAAGAGGAAAGTAAAAGGAAATAGAGGAAAGAACTAGGAGGCAAAGGACATTTATAGAAGTCTAAATACAGGCATGTATATATGTATGTATATTTATATATGACGATGGGGAAATAGATCTATGTACATATATTTATAGGTTTAGTATTAAGGTAACAGATGGACATTGGGTCTCTATTTAAGTACTCCCTCTATTCAAGAACACTTTGTTCTATTAACCTGGCATTCTTTGATGCTCACCTTCCCGACAAGATCGCTGAAGACAAAGCGGGTGCATAAGCAAATGTGGTGAAGAAAGCTGATGGTGCCCGACTATCAAAAGAGGTAGCATGTGGGGTCTTACAGGCTTGAAGATAAACAAGGGGCCATCAAGCTGAGAAGCAACAAAACTCACATGGAAGAAGCACACCAGCCTGTGTGATCATGAGGTGTTGATAGGATCAGATATCAGAGAACCAAAAATCATATCAATGCAAATGAGGGGGAGGGTGGAGTGGGGACCCAAAGCCCATCTGTAGGCAATTGGACATCCCCTTATAGAAGGGTTGTGGGGAGGAGATGAGCCAGTCAGGGTGCAATGTAGCAACAATGAAACATACAACTTCTCTCTAGTTCTTAAATGCTTCCTTCCCCCCACTATCATGATCCCAATTCTACCTTACAAATCTGACTAGACCAGAGGATGTACACCGATACAGATCAGAGCTGGAAACATAGGGAATCCAGGACAGATAAACCCCTCAGGACCAATAAGGAGAGTAGAGATACCAGGAGGGTAGAGGAAGGTGGGGGAGGAAGGGGAACTGATCACAATGATCTACATATAATCCCCTCTCTGGGGGACAGACCACATAAAGTGGGTGAAGGGAGACATTGGACAATGTGAGACATGAGAAATAATGATGATTTATAAATTATAAATGATTTGTGAGGGAGGGAGGGTGGCGGAAGGAGGAAAAAAAACGAGGAGTTGATAAGGGCTCAAGTAGAAAGAAAATGTTTTGAGAATGATGATGGCAACAAATGTACAAATGTGCTTGACACAATGGATGTATATATGGATTATGATAAGAGCTGTATGAGCCCCCAATAAAAGTATTAGAAATAAATACATTTTTAAAAAAGAAAGAAAAATGAACAATCTTATTAAAAAAATGAGCAGAAGACATGAATAGACAATTCACCAGAGATAACATCCCAGTGGTCAGCTATCATATGAAGAAAATGCTCGTGATTACTAGACACAAGAGAAATGCAAATTAAAACAATGGTGAGCTACCACCTCACACCAGCAATGATGGCAAAATTCAAAGAAACAGAAAAAAGCAAATGCTGGAAAGGTTGTGGAGAGAGTCGAACCCTCATACACTGCTGAGGGGATTGCAGAATTGTACAGCCATGATGGAAAACTGTATTTTCTTCATTAATTTCCTTAAATATATGCAACAGTATTAATTTCCTTAAATACATGCAAATAGAAATACCATATGGCCCAGAGATAGTTAAGGTTTATTGTGCCAACCTGGCCAGTAAACACATGTGGGATTCATTAAAGGCAGAGAGATAAATGGCTTGGTGAGCCTCTCTCTCTGGTTCTTGGGTTTCTTGCTCTCTGATGATCGAACCAGGGTGCAGCTGCCTTAGCCAGTTCCCTGCTTCAGCTAGCAAGGCTCACTTCCTGTGAGACATCCCTGAGAAGAAGCCACATGGACTTACCCTGATACAGCCCTGGGTACTGGAGAATCTGCAGGAGATCCCTGCCAGTGCTGAGATGCTTACACTGCCACTGGATTCAAAGGCTTTCTACCCACTGCCAATGCTGAGATGCTTACACTGCCACTGGATTCAAAGGCTTTCTACCCACTGGCCTGTGATCCTCCTGCACTTGGCGTCATTATGTGTGTTTTGTGAGATTGAGGAGGACTTTGCAGATTGGCTAAGTCGGACTTATGGGCTTGGCCTGGACTAGGTTGGGATGCTTTCTGAATGTATACTTACCCTTTATATAAAACTCTGTCTTATACATAAATGAGTTTGTGTGGATTTGTTTCTAGTCTACCTAGATTAACACACCCAGCAATCTCTCTACTCAGTCTATACCTCAAAGAAACAAAGAGCAAAACACAAAGAGATATATGCACACCCATGTTTATCGCGGTGCTTTCCACAATAGCAAAAAGATGGAAACCACCAAAATGCCTGTCTGTGGAGGAATGGACACACAAAGTCTGGTACATATGTACAGGGAAATGTGATGTGTCCCTCAAACGCGACGATGAAGCTGTTAACTCCTCGTCACAAGGACAAATTTGGAAGGCATTATGCTCAGCAAAGTTAGTGCATCTTGTAATGACAAATAATGTGTGACACCACTATTATAAAAGAAATCAACTTTGAAGGTTGGGGAGAGGGAGGAAACATGAGGAGAAAATGAAATAAAAAATAAATAAAAAAGAGAGACAGCGAGACACTCATATATACACACATAGGCAAAGAGAAAAGGAAGAAGGAAATTGTTCCTCATATAAACAAAGAAGATAGTTGTGAAATATTTTACCAAGGAACATTTCTACATAAATACTTTGGAGGCATCAAGTTATTTTAGTTACCTGAGGAAACAATATGGCTTGAGTTTTACTTGTTGACAATGAATATAAGGAGTGGATACAAATGATTGTACAAGCGCTGGCTGGCAGAATGAAAAAGAATTTACTTTCCAAACTAGAAGAACTGAGTCACAGGAAGCGCACCATTTAACACTGTAAACCATTCAATCACATTCAATGTGACTTCAGATCTCAGCGCACAGTCTTTGTAACACTTAGTTATTTGTAGGTTCGTGAAAAGTGACAATTTCGAGATAAGCTTCATTTGGACTATGTGATTTGTGCATTAATCTTATAACAGAACCCCACAATAAAGAATCATTGTCTCAATGGCGGTTGACCGTCAGGTGACTTTCACATCCTTGATCCATTTTTTGTAGGGTTTAACATTTTTCAATGAGTATATCTGTTTTTATAATCAGAAAAACATTCTTCAAGTGCTATTTTTATTTTAAAGAGAGAAAGACATAAGAAAAAGGCCTGAGCTCCCTGCCACAGATGTGCTCGGACTTACCTCCCAATGAGCTGCTCACAGCTCTCAGTTGCAGAGATGACAGTGGGGGCCACGCCTCCGTAGAGCATCTTAAGGTCCTTGATTGTATTTGTTCCTTCTTCGAACTCCACACTCATCCCGGCATTGACAATGGCAAAGTCATTCTCCTGACATTGGGCCTGCCGGAATCCTGCCACAAAATTCCACTGAGATAGAAAATATTTGTGATGTAAGTTATTGCTTATCTCCATTATTCAATGTACACCGATGACTTGGTGACTATCATGAGGAAAATACGAAGTGAATGACATGAGTTGGAGTACTGCTATATGTTGGGTACGGTCCCACATGCTTCCCACATGTCTTCTCTCGCTGCCATGAGTCAGTGCTGACTCATAGCAGGCCCCCGTGGGTTTCTGAGACTGTAACTGTTGACGGGAGTAGAAAACCTCGTCTTTATTACCGCTGACCTTTCGGATTCCAGTCCAAGGCGTTAATAACCACTACTCATTCTCAGTATACTGGCGAGGAAATGGATAGGCTTAAGTAATGTGCACAAGGTCACACAGTGAGTGACAGGGCTTGAGTTTAGACCCAAGCAATGCCACTTCAGAGTTGACGCCTATCTGTGAATCAGTGCCTGCCATGGAGTCAGTTCTGACTCAGTGACCCATAGGACAGGGTAGAACTGCCCCTGTGGGTTCCGAGACTCACTCTTTACTGGAGTAGAATGCCTCAACTCTCTCTGAGAAGCGGCTGGTGGTTTTAAACTGCTGAATTGCTGGTGGTTTCGAACTAGGGTTAGCAGGTCAACCTGTAATCACTATGCTACCAGGGCTCCCTTGTTAAGCACTACTGCTTCTCAACTCTGAATTAATGCATGAGTCTTGGGTCTTAGTTTTCTTTTCCTGGAAAATAAGAAGGGTAGCCTTGATCAGGAGCTAATGAATAGGGCACCTTCCAGGTCGAACTACCACACCTCCACTTTGATCTGTTTCAGAGGTTGCTGTTGTATGAATATTCTTATTTAATATAGAATTCTATGGTGGAAACCCGCCCCCACCCCCCAACGCATTTGAAAACCACGGAACCAAATGTTCTCCAAGTTCCTTTACAGGCTTGAATCTGTCATTCTAGGCTAAGTCTCATTACAGTGAACCTTTTTTGGGTGGGTGAGCCCTTACTGGTGTGGAGCATTAAAGCCAGGAAAGAATTGTGTGGCCAGCATCTTGGGGAGAAGGAAGAGGGATGAAGTCTGCCTTCTCCCATCCTGTTCCCCGTCAAAGATCACACTCATTCTGATAAAGAATGCAAAGTTGATAAAGAAATGTTCGAGACGTTCTATTAAACTGGTGGCAGTCAGTGCTAACTTGGATGCTTGGTGGGGCCTTTCTTTTCTGTTTCTTCATTTATACATATTGAGCTGCTAACCACAAGGTCAACAGTTCAAACCCAGCAGCCTCTTGGCTAGAGAAAGATGAGGTTTTCTACTCCCGTAAAGAATTACAGTTTCAGAAACCCACTGGGGCAGTTCTTCCTTGTCACTATGAGTTGGAATTGACTTTCTGGCAGCGAGTAGCTTGGTCAATGGTCATTCAACTTTATTCACCCCAACCAATGTACCCTTGGCAAAGCAATTAATCTGCTTGATGATGGAGCCCCAGTCTCCCTCCTAGCTGATCTTACTGCCCTGCCCTGTTCTCTGCTTCCCATGTTCTGTCACCCCTCACCCTGTCGTTCTCCTACCTGGACTGACCACTCCCTTCTCTCCACTGATCCGAATGCTCATCCTTACAGTCTTCCTTCCTCTTTGAACAACTTGAGTAGAAGGCTATCTCCATTATCAGAACTTCCCACGCCTGTTCTACTCAACTGTGGTTTGAGATTATTTAAGAAATCATTTGCCATGGAAACCACGGTGACTCATTTTGATCCACTATTTGTATCACCCTGGAGCTCTCTGATTATTAGTTATCTCCAATTTCAAACCTCTTCTTGTAGATTTAGAGACCTTCTACGACAGGATCCCAGGACTTATAAACTTTTGTCATCTTTTCAAGGTTAATTTCTGTAGGGTCTTCCTGGTTTAGCACTGTGCCTGGCACTTAGAGTGGCACATGACTAATACAAATCAGTTGACTTGGGTGTATCTCTATGATGATGAGTTTTCTGTTTATCAGAAATTTGCTGTAGGTGGTGTTGGCTATAGATTTACTCAGTCTGAGCCAAGACATGTATTCATCTGAAAAGAGAAACTTGAGTCTTCATAATGAAAGGCTTTCTTCTTGCAAGACTGCCATGTCCTCTAGGTGGAGTGGGCACGGAGGCCCACAATGGCTTTAATCTAAGCTTTTAGGAATCCATAAAAATCTTTTAACTCCTTTTAAAAATATAAGAAATATGAATAAATATGATCATATAATGTTGAATCCAGCCTGGATTATCTTTATACTGACACAACCATGAAGTAGAATTTTGAAAATTATTTTCTTAATGGCAGAAGGGATCTATGAAAGCAGAAGTACCTAGGGCCCATGAAAGCTATAATGGGGCTCTGATACAGAAGGCTCCTCCTGTGAGCAAAAAGAGAAGAGGAAGAAATAGTTCTGGTTGGATAATGTAGTAAGCATTGAACTGCTAATCATAAGGTCAGTGGTTCAAACCTACCAGCTGCTCGGCTAGGAAAAGATGAGACCGTCTGTTCCCATAAAGGTTTATGGTCTAAGAAACCTTGGGAAGCAGTTCTACTCTGTCCTAAAGAGCCCTATGAGTTGGAGTGATTTAATGGCAGTGTTTTTCCCCCTGCTAATTATTCAATGCTAATTGCTTTCCTTTGTTTTCTAGTGACTTGGTATAAAGATGTGTTGCTGCTTTATAATTTACAAAATATTTTCCATGCCCTTCTTCTATAAGCTTTCTTTATCATCACTATCTTGCTGTATGTGTATTACCAACTCAGTAACTTGACTGATATTGAGTCTCCTGCATACCCCACCTACGTGGACACTCATTTCCTATCATTAGTTTTACTATTGTTCCTTTTTTTGGGGGTCTGCAAGGTTCTATAAATTCAGCGCTAACCATGTTTTGTACACCTAACACACAGGCGTTATCTATTAAAAGATCATTTTATTGGGGCGCTTTCAGCTCTTGTAATAATCCATACATCAATTGTATCAAGTATATTTGTACATATGTTGCCATCATTATTTTCTAGACATTTACTTTCTATTGAGCCCTTGGTATCAGCTCCTCTTACTCCCCCCCCGCCCCCCCACCTTCATGACCTCTTGATAAATTATAAAGTATTATTATTTTCTTTTAAAAAAATGTTTTCATATCTTAAACCGGCCGCTGCCTCCCTTCCCCCATGCTTCTGTTGTTTGTCCCCCTGGAAGGGCAGGTGTGGTTATGTGTATATCATGGCAATCAATTCCCCCTTTGTCCCCTCCTCTCTCCACCTTCCCCCTACCCTTCTGGTATTCCTGAATTCCCCCTACTCCCATCCCTGTTCCTGGATTCCGTGAGTCATCAACTCTTACCTCTTTTCTGTACCTGTGTACTTGCCCTAGACTAGCCTGCAGTGAGAGGCAGGACTGGGGTCATGATAATGAGGGATGAGGAAGCCTCAAGGAACCAGAGGGATACTGTATGTTTCATCAGTGCTTTACTGTGCCCTGGTTGACTCATCCCTTCCTTGTGACCCTTCTGTGAGGGGATGTCCCATTGTCTACAGATGGGTTTGAGGTCTCTGTTCCACCCCCTCACCCCTTGTTCTCCAGCGATTTAAAAATTTTTTATGTGAACAAGAATTTCCCTGAAGCAGTTAGTTCAACTGGAGAGAGCATCTTTCTCCCCTGCAGCCCCTCCCCAGGTTTGCTGCAGGGCTGGGTTTCGCTGGGTGGGTAGGGAGCTGGAAACCCTTACCTGCGTAGTGGATGGAATATAAACAGATAACACAATCTCTTCTGGTTTGAGGTTGGCTTCAGGATCTCTCTCAAGGAAAGAGCCATTTAAAGGAATCTGCCGTTCTCCTTCTGTTAGAGAAAATGACCTTGGTTAGGATACATTTCTCATAGTTGCTGAGTAACTTGACTACTGCCTGGAAGGTTGGCAGTTTGAATCCACCCAGAAGTGCTTTGGAAGAGAGACGTGGTGATTGACTTCTATAGAATCATTGCCATTGGGAGCCCTATGGAGCACAGGTCTACCTTGCCACACATGGAGGTGCCATGAGATGGACTGGACGCCACAGCCGCTGGATTGGGTTGGTTTTGAGCACATTAGCGAATGAGCTGCACGTGACAGGTGTGATGTATCTGTTCTAAACAGTGAGTGCAGGCTGGGCGCCTGAAGACAGGGCTGCTATTTCCCCGCTCTCTCCTGCTTCCTCATCTCAAAAAGGACAAGGTCGGAGTAGATAGTCTAGGTTGCCTATTCTGTTTTGTCCAGGCCAGGTTATGCCACTCACAAATCTTAACCTTGAGGATCTCTCAAATTGTTTGGCAAGAACCTTGCATGACACGACGTTCACCCGTGGGAAAACGGTGGTCTGGACAGCCAAAGAGGTTAAGGGCTTGTCCACAGTGTCAGAGATGGCGCTGGTAGCAGAGGTGCATTGTGGGTGTCTAGATTTATTTATTAAACAGCTGACTATATTCAATGGTTTCACCTCCGACATTAAAATCAAAGGGAAAGCTTTCCACGTCCACGATCTATGAATAAAATGCAATTGTTGTCATTTCCTTAAGTTCAATTAATTTTCTCTCTGAAAAATCTCAAGATTCCTTTGAATGAAGAGAAAAATAATGATCACTTGACACCCACCCCCCCAACTGGATTTTGTATAAAATGAGAACTATAAGACAAATCGCTGTCTTATTGTTCTACTTTTGATTCAGGTGAATAACATCTGGGGTCTTAAAAAATACAACAATTCTTTTCCAGTCTGGTCCCTGCACCATTGCTCCTGCAAAGAAGGGGCGTTAGGCTATCAACGAGGTGGTGACAGGAGAGGACAGCGTCAACATTCACAAGTGCACCCACGGCGTGGGCTTCAAGAAGGGTGCCCTTCGGGCGCTCAAGGAGATGCGGAAGTTTGCCATGAAGGAGATGGGGACACCAGATGTACACCAGGCTCAACAAAGCTGCCTGGGCCAAAGGAATCTGGACCGTCCCATACCATATCCATGTGCAGTTGTCCAGGAAACGTAATGAGGATGGAGATTCCCCAAACAAGCTCTACACATTGGTTACCTATGTGCCTGCCACCACTTTAAAAAACCTACAGACAGTCAATGTGGATGAAAACTAGTGTCTGATTATCTAATAAAGGTTTTAAAACTGCCCCCCAAAATACAACTATTGGCCTCTTCCCATCTGGAGTAAAAGAGAATGAAGCGAACCAAAGACCCAAAGAAGAAACTATGTGCAATAGTCTACACAAAGCACAGTCTCTTCTGATCTAAGACCAGAAGCTGTAGACGGTGCTTGACTGACTGGTCTGACCAAGGGACACAATAGAAGGCCCCAATGAGAATGGGACAGAATGGAGGACAACACACAAATTTCCACAAAGGTCTGATAGAAACTAGAGGACTATCGTGCTAAGACATCCTTCTACCTTGGAAATGAAGCCATTCCCAGAAGTCACCTTTCATAATAGAACGGCTTATAAACTAAACCATAGCATCCACAGGGAACATGCTCCTTTGAAGGATCAGCTACATGAGGCCAACTGATCACCATCAAAAACAAAAGACAAGTGGCCAGCTTCATGAAACCATGAAATGAAATAGGCCACCAAAATTTAACATCACAGTGATACCTGCCATTACATTTTAAACTGCTTTGCCTTGCCTATGCATCGGCCAGCGATCCTCAAGGTCAGAAGTTTGAAACCACCAGCAACTCCTCAGGAGGAAGAGGGGTGGAGCATTCTACTTCGGCAAACAGTTACAGTCTCGGAAACTCAGAGAGGCAGTTAGTTCGACCCTGTCCTATTGGGTCACTATGAGTTGGCATTGACTCAATGGCAGTAAGTTTGACTTTTGTTTAGTTTTGTTTTGGCACTACAGCTTTAACTGTGTGGACACAGTTAAAAAACATTGTCAAGTAGAATAGATGGCCCGATCTACAGGCTACAGAGTAATAATCTATAGGACAGCAGGGTAACAGATCCCCCTTCCAGCCTTATGTTTGGGGTAGTATAGATAGAATGTGTGCTTAGTTGCTGGATTTGAATCCAGTACACTTGCGTCGCTGGTTCATGGTTTATGGATGGAGCTACCTAAATGATAATTATAAAACTTTGCTCTTAGTTGCTGTCCAGGTATCTCTGATTCATGGTGACCTTTTATACATAATAGAGTATAATATTGTTCAGTTCTGCACCATAGTCATGATGGGTGGTATATTTATTGATTATAAAATGCTTAAAACTTACCTTTGGACTTCAGATTGATGCTAGCATTTCCTGCTGCTAAAATGGGATTGAGGTCAGAGTAATTAGGCCTAGTCACCACATGGCCTCCGAGAGTCTAAAACAAAAAGACGACAGAGAGTTTAGCCACACTTAATTATTTGACAAACAATGAATGATGTGTGCATTTTTCATTCTTTTTTTGGTCTCATAGAAAGATTTGGAAGAGTCTTGAGAAATTTAAATGGATCTAGATAAAATATTGTACAAGATTCCCATCCCTGATCCCAGTCCAAACTTGGTACCTGAGAAAATATTGTTCTCTGTGTGCAACAAGGAGGGCATGCATGTGTCCTTGTTTAGAAGGTTCCTGGGTATGCATGTTGATTTGTTGTGAAGGTAAAAAAGGGGAAGTGAAGGGGAATTGGGGCTGGGGTCAGGAGGTTAAGGAGAAGAGAGGAGTTGCTAAAGGGGTGAGAAACCTCCACATTTACTGCCATGGCGTTGGTGCTAACTCCTACTGACCCTCCAGGGCAAGGTAGAACTGCCCCTGTGGGCTTCTCAGACTGGAACGCTTTACCTCTGGTGATCTCCAACTGCTGATTTTTCACACTGAAGCCCAATGTGTGTGAGAATAAGGTGGAGAGGGTGGAGCCTGAACAAACTCCCAGGAGCAGGAAGGTATAGTACTTACATTTATGTTGTCTGCTGATTCTATGCAATAGAATTCTTTCATTAAAGATGTAGAAAGTAAAAACTACATGGTGGATTTAAAAATTCTGCAGAATTTTATAGCCCTCGCCCCAAATCCCACTGAATTCCTTATCATGTATGGAAGAGAAAGTCGTTTGAATCAATTTTTCCAAATAACAAAGAAACTCTAATAAGCGAGATAGGTGGGGGAAATTCAAGAATGGACATGTGGGGTACTGACCACTGCGTAAAGGCCTAGCAGGAGAATTAGCCAAAAGAATCATAAGCTTTATATTGAACCTTGGATAAGATGTATTTCATAGAACTAGTCAGTACCTTAGAGAAATCTCATTTGGTTCAACCCTAAATTTTAAAATGAAGAGGTCAAATGGCTTTTCCAGGATGATAACGTTCATTGATGATAGGCAAGGATTAGAATTTGAGAACCTTTGGATATATAGTAGAGGCCACATACACATAGTTCAGAGTCTGTGTATATACATATACATACGCATACATACACACTAGAGTCCACATTACACACACACATATATTTTATACACAAGGAGACTTCAAAAAGGTCATGGGAAAATTTCCTTATCTTTGAATTCCATTATTCCAAGAACTTTTTGGAGTTCCCTTGCATAGAGTGTTGTTCAGTTGTATTGGGTTGGTCCCAACTCACGGTGATCCCACTTACAACAAAATGAACCATGCCGGTCCTGTACCCCTCTCACCACCGTGGCCGTGCTCGATCCCATCGTTGCATATGTGATATGCCACTTCTCACAACACCACACGCATGCACACACACACAGAGTCACCGTTTGTAGAGTTGTTCAACATTGGCTTAGATTCCTCTTCACGGCACTTTTTGGATAAAACGGGGCAGAGCCGCGTGAATGCCTGTAACTGTGACTCTACTTGACAATGGAGGACATACCGCCATGTTTCTAATCTGGGCTCCTGCAAGCGTCCTTAGATGCTTCAGCAGAGCACGGTAGGTCTTAGTCTTCTCCTTTGGTTGCTCCGAAACAACTAAGAGTAAGTCATCATTCAACTGGGCCAGGCTGTGTCCGGCGCCTATTGTCACCCCTGAAGATAAGAAATTAGACTATGAGCTTAGTGTGAACAGGGACAAGAAAGGCTGGCGTGGAAATCATCTTTAGACTGTATCTTCCTTTTTCAAATTTTCTTAGAATGATTCACATCAAAGATAAATCTGTGAATTTGCTTTATTCCTAAATGTTAAGTACCAAATCCTTTCTCTTGGGCATATATATAGTCACATGTGCTATGCATTAAAAATTATTTCATTTATTCCCCATTTAGTGCTTCCCTGAGTAAACAGATCAAACATCATCCTATCCCAGGTCCTATGAAGTGTAGTGGTTACACATTCAGCTGTGATCTGAAGGGTCAGCAGTTTAGAGCCACCAACTGCTCCAAGGGAGAAGACGAGGCTTTCTACGCCCGTGAGACCCCTGGGGGTCAGTTCTACTCTTTCATAGAGGATAAGCTGGCATTGACTCCATGGCTCTGAGTATTTTGTTTCGCAGGTCCTATGAGACTTTTTAAAGGCTCTTCAGCCGAAATGAGATTTGACCTGTAACATTTGCACTGTCCTTTTGCCCCATCTCTTCCTCTTGCTCCTCTTGCCTATTACTTGGGTCAGATTGGTGTATAGGTGTGCTCACTGAGTGTGATATAAATAGGACTGTCCGCAAGTCTATGTGTTCTCAGTGGGGGCAATACTGCCGCCCAAAGGGTGAAAAAACCTGACTCTTTTTTTCTGCGTAAAACACAGAAATATGAGGGGACTCCAAAAAGTGAATGGAGAAATTTCATTATTTCTTAATTCAATTTCCCAATGAACTATTTGAAGCAAAAACCCCTATACTGCATATAAACGGATATATAGTATATCTGTGGCATTAAAATTTCATGGCAGGGTGGGTGGCAATTAAGGAAATATATCTAAAAAGGCTACTTAGATGGTCAATAATAAAGAAAAGGTTGAGAAAAACTGACCTAGTTCTATAGGCTCTACCTCCCTGGTCCTCCTCATCCTAACTATCATGGAGAGAGATACAGACAGCTGTCACTGTAGATGAAGCTGTAGATAGAAATATAAAGTTTGGGTGGGGCAATGGTTAAGAAATCGCCATTGAAAGGCCAGTGGTTCAAACCGACACACCTCTGTGGAGAAAAGGTCTGAAGATCAGCTCTCGTAAAGATTATAGCCCGAGAACTCTACTGTGTAGTTCTCCTGTGACAGAGGACCATTGTGCGTTAGCGCTGACTTGACAACACCCCATAATAACATAGATATAGGTAACTGTTCCTTGTCTCAGTTGCAATATAGTAGTCCTCATTTTACCCCAATCGGATACCTCCCAACTTCACCCTCAAGCTTCTGCTCTACCTGATTGGCCTCCCCTTGCTGCATTTCTTCTTGAGAGCCCAATGGCAGGAACGTTCTAGTACATACAAATGAATGGGTTGACTGACTTAAGAATGGCAGACTAGAGGGGAAAGCAGACATTTTTCTATGTGCTTTGTATTTACTAATTGGAAATAACCCTCTTCTTTGTAGGGTTTTTAATTTCTCTAGACTCTTAGCCCTTGAAATGCGTAGTTTGGATAGTGGGTGGCCGGAGATGGTTTTTAGATAACGTCATTCAGGGCTTTATGTGGAAGAAGTACTTGCCTAGAAGGCAGAAGACCTAAGATCTAGATCTGACGGAGCCATTTGTTAGTTGTGTGATTATTAATTCATCTCTTTGAGTCTGTGTCTTCTTTAGTACAATGGAAATAGCAAGGCTACTTGCCATCCGTATTCCCCAGAATTGCAATAGGATCAAGAGTCAGGAGACGAGAAAGAACTCAGCAAAGTGTGAAAAGTGTATGAAAATAAATAAGATTACTTACAGTGAAAATTTCAAACCTGTGGCCCAGATGTTTCACGTGCATGTGAACTTGTGATTGTATGTGTGCCGTGGTCCTGGAGCAAATCTGTACATCCCGAATGACATCTGGCCAGAGCAGTTCCTACTGTCCAGTGTTCATATTTAACTAATCATGCTATACTGGCAGAGCTACCTGACAAGCTGACTCCCATGCTAATGTAGTGCTTAGTGATGCAACTTAATGAAACAGTTTGAAAGCAAACAAACAAATTCATAGAAGACATATAGTAGAGGCTCAATAAATACCTGTCAAACAAATAGTGAATAAACAATACCAGATAATCTCTTTGGTACTCAAAGTAACCTAGTGAATGTATTTGGTTACCAGCATCATAACACCAGCTAATGGAACATCTTTGAAAAAGAAAATGCTCACCATTATCTGTGGTGTCGACAAAATGTAGTTCTGGAATCCAACGTGGAGATATGAAAATCGGATAGAATGCGTTTTTGAATTTTATGCTGGGTCCTTTAGGAGAAAAAGATTTAAGACCATTACAAAAGATAACAGGTGCTAGTAGACGTGGCTTGCTGACTAATCCAGAGTAAAAATTGTGACTTAAGTGACTCATTAGCAAAAGAAAATAATAAAGCATTCTAAAGGACCATAAACCAAGCAAACCCACTGCCTTCAAGCTCCTTTGGACTCACAATGACCCTATACACAACCATCCACAAAGATGAATTGCGTTTCTGAAGGGTTTAAAGAATGGCACAGATGTTTGGCTTACCTAATCTAGACTAAAGCACATAAGTAGGAGCCACCCACCCACTGCAGTGTTCCCCATGATGACGGGGGCTTCGGGAAAATTGGCTTTCAGCTCCAGAACGTCATCCAGGGTCACGGGCAAGATCCAGGTGGTCCTCTCCCCGTGGAACGTCAGTCTTCTCTGGTTCGGATCTTCTGCCATTCTCTGCAGAGAAACCAAGGCAGTGAGCTTTCAAATAAGGCTTTTGAACAAGTTCTGGGCATCTAAGTGTCCTGCTGCTCAAACATTTCATTGAATTTTCAAAGGACACCCAATTTCTAGGACCAGGAAACTACTCAGATTGATATGATTCATGCGGGCACCATTAAATGACCATCCTTATAGGTGGCTGCTCACCAACAAGGGAAGCAGAGTTTAGTAAAGACTCCCTATATTGGAAGGGTGAGAGTGTAAAGAGGAGGCAGCGTGCACTAGTGAAAGTGTCAAATTAAAGTGTTCAGCATCTTATTTTAGTTCTGTCCTACCCATGATTCGATGGAGCCTAAATTTTTGGAATTAGGTTTACTTGCTGCATAGAAATTTCTTAGGTACAGTGTAAATGGACTTTTTTAAAAAAAACAAAGAACTAACTCTATTATGTATAGTTCTCCGTTTGTAAATGAATCGGTAGACTCATGGCTCTCATCTCATTATTAAACATTCCCTCTAGTGCAGCTGTTCTCAACCTTCCTGATGCTCCGACCCTTTCATACAGTTCCTCATGTGGTGGTGACCCCCAACCATAAAATGTTTTTCATTGCTACTTCATAACTGTCATTTTGCTACTGTTAAGAATCGGGCAACCCCTGTGAAAGGTTCATTCAACCCCCAAAGGGGTCTCGACCCATAGGTTGAGAACCACTGCTCTAGTGCATATGGTCATGGAACAAAATGGCCAATACCAGACATTATTTAAATGACTCTTTTCCTTGTCCCCAAGTTGAAACTGCAGAGGTTTTGTTGGAGGAATAATGCAATTCCATTCTAATAACTGTAATTTGGAGTTGGCATTACTAGCTTAACAAAATACTAATTGCCCAGTTAGCTGTATGTGACCTCAGGCCAGCCACCTGTAGGTGACCCTCAGGTTGTTAAACTGAGGGAGTTGAACCACAGAGACTCTGAGATTGGGACACCACCACTCTCCTGGGCGGTCAGCTTTACGTGATTTAGAATGAAGCTGAAAAAGTTCCTAAAAGTGGGTTGTTGACCTCGTATTGTGCAGGGCATTCTTCCAATGTTTGCTACTTTAAAAGACCTTTCAGTAATCACATGATTACACAACATAATAGCAAACTTATCACATTATGTTATGTGTAAATGGTGAGCACACAGCAAACAAAAAATATCTTACTATCAGTTCAGGAGGGAATATAGGCTCCTGGGATGGATCGTATGGCTGGAATTCATCTTCATTATACAGTTTTGTGCATATCTGGACAAAAGGAAACACATTAAACATGACCTTCACAGTTCCTGAGAGCTGAAAGGAGAGCCTTCAGAGTCAGGATTTGTCTGCTGGCACCTCTGACAAATGGAGGCGCTTCTGATGGAGTGCTTTCAATCCTCACAGGACCAACCACAGGACAGGTCCCCCGTAGATTTGCTGGTCTATTGTTTCCCCATTGGGTGTCAGAAACTCTCTGGGCTGGGACTCAGGGATCATGTGTGGTTATTTAGAAGGCACGTGACTGTTGGAGGGTCTCTTCCTGCTTACTGAGGGAAGGATGTGCATAGGTCAGAACTAGGCCTGGGCAGTTATAAAAGTTAGGAACTGTCTAGGGTTCAAAACTCTTTAAGGCTGTCTTTCCCCTGATGGCACACTTCACTCACTGAAAAGTAAAGGAATTGGGAGAAATTTGGATCGATGTGGATTGTTTTCAGTCAATCCCAATCCCCAAGCAGGAAACCATATACTTGCTTTTTCTGGCTTATTCACAGAAGAGCTTGCTTCTTGATCCATGCAGCATTTCCCGGACCCTTTCATTTGACAAACAGTTGATTCCTTAGGAAAAGATCCAGTTGAAAACAAATTTATTGGTTGACTCTATAAATCTCTGCCCGAGTCTCCAACAGAGCCTCACAGGAGCTGTGGGAGAAGTCATGTACGGGCTTCTCGCCCTCTGTGACTCCATACTCCGGTGGGCGGGGGATCAGATATGTGATCAGTGAGCAATTAGGGAAAATCACCAGGGGTGTGCTGCCACACTCAGGCTCCATCTTGCCAACAGTGCCGCCCAAGACTCAGGGAAGAGACGGGGTTAGCGGAGGATGGGATCGTTCTCCTGCCACTATGGTGATTCTGACTCAGTGATCCTATCCCTTGAGAACACAATGACTACATGCTGATGATTATCTTTGCACACAAATCCTGCAGCTGGAAGCACTGCCCTTTGCTCCATACTGCTCCAGCCACGTTCAGTTCCTCTCTGAACCTTGGACAGCTCTCTTTTTCCTAATTATATGTGTCTTCCTGCTTAGAATTTTCTACTAGATTCTCTTCACCCACCCTTTTAAAGCCTGTGTAAACCTTTCCCTTTTCTTATAAATCTCTAATTTTCCTTTCCCGCTCATTGATTCTCTTTAAGCCATGGTCCTTTAAAATGTGCATATGTAGTTTACAAATTACCTTGAGCTTTTAATATCTTGATTTCCAGTCCTGCTTTTATTGTTTCTTTGTTTACGTTTCATTTTCCTCAATAGAGTATGGATTTCTTGAAGTCATGAACCATACACTTAATTTCTTAGGAATGTGCTTAATTGAATAAATACAAATTTATTGAATAACTACAAGTCAGTGGGCATTTAACAACTTTCAGGGGTCAGACAGGTCAACATGAAATTCTTTTAAAGATTATTGAATGCAGTAGATTGTCATTAAAAAAACAACAACAACAACAGGAAAAAACCAGTCCAAACTGATTGCTGAGGAGTTCATCCCAACTTCTGGTGATGCTCCACGATGGAGTGGAACTGCCCTGTAGGGTTTCCTAGGCTGCCAATCTTTATGGGAGCAAACGATCTCATTTTTTCCCCTGTGGAGTCGATGGTGGGTTCAAACTGCACACCTTCTGGTTAAAAGCTGAGTGCTTTAACCATTGCTCTATCAAGGCTCCTTGTCTTATGGAAAGGCCAAATTTAATATTATGCAAAGGTTAATATTAATATACTAACTCAATAAGGTAAAAACATTTTTCTTACCACACAGAAAGTTTTTCCACTTTCTATAATTGGTCGATATCCAGTACAGCGGCACAGATTTCCTGATTAAGAAGGGGTAAATATTAAAGGAAAGTACAAAAATATTTTGCATATCTATACTTCATATTTTCAGTGGAATAGAAATAAGTTATTAGATTTCTATTTGTTCCCTAAATCCAGTAAAATGGCCCTTTGAGCCAACTGTTTTCTTTGGAGGGGATGTTGGTCCAAAACAGATCTTGTGATTACTTTTCTTTCTGAAACGCAGCAAACACCTCCATGGTTTTCCCAACCAACTCTTCCTGATCTATTTCCCTTTCTCCCCTTACCTGGGGTAGCTGGCACTTTCCTAAAGTCTCATGTGTGGCCCTTCAGCAAACCTTTCTCACATAATTTCTTCTCCCTCAAATGCCCACATAAGGAACGTGTGCCGTTCTTCAAGATTCGATACCCCTTCGCCGTGAGGTTGCTCCAACATCCCTAGGCAGGGATTTCATGGTGGCAGGAATATAAACGAATTAACTGACTAAATAAAACTCTTCTTTTAATTTTGAGCATTTTCACAATGGAAACGTATTAGTCTTAAACTAAAAATAAGTTTATTTAAAATCATTACCTTCAAATAAGTTTAAGAATGTTAAGAGAGTAGATGTGTGGCCTGGGCAGGTTGCAACACCTAGGAGTCAAGTGGTGGGGGGAAGCTTAATGCCAGCGAGTCATGGGAAACCCTTCCCTTTGTGAAGACTCTTCAGGAAGAAGCTGCGTGCACAAGAATGGTGGAAGGCGCTGCCATTTATTTCTATTTTTGCTAATATAGAAGAAGGAACGTGGGAGGGTGTGGATTTAGAATCTCTCCTTTTAGTAGAGGGGGGAGCTGAAATGTCCAGAACAGGATTGTGTAGAGTGAAGAAGAAATAATTAGGCAATTGATGACTCTCCGTCTGATAAACTGTAAGCAAACATGAAAGGCTGAAGGGAGCCTCTATCAAAGCTTCATTTTGTCTGTACTTTTGGTCACATGAGCAGTATTAAGCCTGGAGGGGATATTACAGGTCTACCAAGGGAAAGCTAATAGTATTTAACACAGAAACTCTTAGGATTCTAAGAAAAAGATAATGAAAATTTAAAATGTTCTCTTTTTTTATTATAATATCTATAAATTTACCTATGCATTAAAAAAACATAGGAAAGTCACAAGATCTCTACTTTTCAAAGTTTGAAATACTCCATTAGTATGGATTATTTCATTGAACAATGATAACCTATTTTTCAAATCTGAGATGAATAATATAGAGTCACTTAACAAAGTAATCCTAACAACTGATTTTATTATCTTTGTATGCTGTGTATAGTTAAAAGCCCAAAATACTTTGATTCAATCCTAACCAGAACCATAGGCAAAGTTTTAATAATACTTTACGAGAAACTGAAAAACTTTCAGTGAAGAAATTATTGAGAAATAAAAACATTAGAAAATACTTATACCCTAATAACCTAAAATTTAAGTTGGATGTTTGTAGTTCTGTGTTGCTTCACCATAAAGCTGTCTTTCTGTCTTGGTCTAGTTATGGAAAGGGGCAACCAGTTTTACTGTAATATTCTGAGGTTTATTTAACAACTCTGTTCGAAGAGCTACTGAGCTGTTACTTGAAACTGTGTGTGTTTATACATAACTACATTTGTTCACTTTTTATTTTGGGGGGGGGTTAGAAGATTGTGTTCGTTCACTTAAATCCAATCGCTATTTTGTCAGAGGAGATTGAATGACTCACTAAGTTCATACGTGATAATCGATTGTTATGATCAGCCAGATTATGCAAATATAAGAAGTATCTTAAAGTCTTTCAAAAGGAATTCTGGCAAATAAAGTTAATAAATGATTCTAACAAATCAATTTCTATTAAGGAAGACAGGTTTGGAATAAAACAAAACTGGTGAACTTTTGGCATCACTGCTGCCAAAATGAAGATGGTTTTCATGAAAAGGACCCAGGAGGCCTACAGAAATTGACCGTGAACTCTGATTTAGTGAAGTCAAAAGCTATGCCATCAACTTTTCTCCAAGGGCTGGAACCTTCCTCCGGCTCCTCCGGTCTTCCCACCGTGTCCCCTCCCGAGGAGGCTCACCTCCAAGAGCTATCATGATTTGGTCCGGAGTGGGTTCCGGATGGTTTCTTAATAGTGTGTAGATGGACATCACCATGCCTGGACTGCAGAATCCACACTGTGTGCCATGGCACTTGGCAAGTCTTTCCTGGCAGAAAATGGAACATTAATTATATCTCAAACCACTTGTGTTTGCACATTGAATACAGGAAAACTTACTGCAGGATAATCAGTGTTACCCTAGACGAAAAATATTTTTATTTCTTGAAATCATGTATTTTTTGCACACACCCCTTTGCCCGTCCCAAATCAAGTCATTGTACTCATTAGACCCTGGTATTTTTGAAATCTGTGAAATAGGAGATAGAATCTTTCAAAGAACAAAAGACATTGGGATCGAATTGTGAAGAACAAAGGACACTGGATTCATGCTCATGTGAATTTGAATCCTTCCTCATTAATCATACGATCTGGGCAATTTTCTTGATTTTTCTCCATCTGTAACATTGGACTAATAATGGCCTCTACAGAATTGTTGAGATTAAAGGAATGAGTGTGTGCAAATCATCAAGCATAGTCTCTGGCCTGTCCTGAGTGACTTCCCGAGTGATTTCCCGCGCCGTTCACTTTTAGCCCCTGCTCCATCTAGATTAGCGGTTCTCAACCCATGGGTTTCAACCCCTTTGGGGTGCAAACGACCCTTTCACAGGGGTCATCCAATTCATAAAGTAGCAAAATTATAGTCATGGAGTAGCAATGAAAATAATTTTAGGGTTGGGGAGTCACCACAACATGAGGAACTGTATGAAAGGGTCGTGGCATTAGGAAAGTTGAGAATCACTGATCTAGATCATAGGTTCCCCAATTTATTTGTCCTACCGCTCCCTTGCCAGAAAAATAAAATTTCTCAATGTCTCCCTGGCAATGAAAAGCTTTTGTACCATAGCCAAGAATCTCTGCATCCCGCAGAAGCAGGTCTATCCTGCCCTATAGGGTCCTATGAGTCGGCATCGACATCATGGCAGTGAGTGAGTGAATGCATCCTTCTAGCACCCCCAGGACCCACTATGGGAAACACTGATGTCGATTATGAATTTTTGTATGGGCTAAATGACATAATTTTTGAAAATGGTAAGATTGTGTTTAGTAGCATTGTACTGTTTATGCACATTCAACTTTATGCTCTCAAGTACGACCAAACAACAGAAATAGAGCATGAGAAATGACAATTTACCCTTTACTCTGTCCATCCTATACAAAGATCCTAGGCCATAAAGACAGAGCTAAGACACAAGACTCCGTGTCCTGTTGTGTACAGTATTAGAGGCGCTCATCTGAGTGGCTTGAGTGTGATTAAAATATTTCTATTTATTCCATTTTCTTTTTTTTCCATCTCAAGTGGCTGTGCATAAACATCTTTCATGCCACATGGCATCCAAAATGAAAACCAAATACTTCACCGCGACTCAACTAAAGGGACAGAGATCTGTCTTAATGCTAAAAGAGAAGATGGCTATGTTGGGTTTGTTGCTAGTTGGCAAATCATCTCAGATGTCGTACATGAACATAGCTGCAAATGTTCTAGTAAATGTTTAACAATTGAATCTCTTGAAATACAATGTAGGCATATAGGGTAATATCTAGATGCCTATAAGGAAGCTCAGTTAATACAACTATTTAAATTTACACACCAACTATGGGAGCTAGTGATGAAGCAATTGAAGACTTCTGTCAGCATCTGCAGTCTAAATGGGTCAAAAGTGCAATCAAGATGCATTCATAATTACTGGTGATTGGAATTTGAAAGCTGGAATCAAAGAAAAAGATCACTAGTTGGGAAATATGGCTTGGGTGAGAGAAATGAAGCTGGAGATCTCATGATAGAATTTTGCATGATCAATGACTTCTTCATTGCAAGTACTTTTTCCAACAGCATGAACAGTGATCATACACATGGGCTTCACCAGATAGAATATACATGAACCGAATTGACTATACCTATGGGAAGAGTTGATGGAAAAGCTTGATATCATCAGCCAAAACAAGGACAGGGGAAGACTATGGAAAAGTATCATATGTAAGTTCAGGTTAAAGTTTAAGAAAATAAAAACAAGTCCATAAACATATCCCGCCCAAATTGAGAGACTGTTTCAAGAACAGATTTGATTCATTGACCACTAATGATCAAAGATCTGATGAGCTGTGGGAGGACATCAAGAATATCTGATGTGAAGAAACAAAGGGTCATTAGGATCTACATGTGACCTCCTCCCTGGGGGATGGACAGCAGAAAAGTGGGTGAAGGGAGACGTGGGACAGGGCAAGATATGACAAAATAATAATTTATAAATTATCAAGGGTTCATGAGGGAGGGGGTGTGGGGAGGGAGGGGGGAAAATGAGGAGCTGATGCCAGGGGCTTAGGTGGAGAGTGAATGCTTTGAGAATGATGCGGGCAATGAATGTACAAATGTGCTTTACACAATTGATGTATGTATGTATGGATTGTGATAAGAGTTGTATGAGCCCCTAATAAAACAATTTAAAAAATAGCAAAGAAAAATAGACCGAAGTGGATATCTGAAGAGACACTTGCTATTGGACATAGAACGTCTAAAGCAAATGGAAAAATGCTGAAGTAAAAGCACGGAATGGACAAGTTCACCCTGTCCTAGAGGGTCACCTTGAGTTAGCGTTGACCTGATGACAGTGAGTCTGGGTTTTTCCTTCTTTTGTATCATTAAAAAAAGCAAACAAATATGATTAAGTTAATTTTGGAAATAAAATTTGATTTGATGAAATTCAGATGAGAGTTCCCATCTCAGTGGAGTGGAAGAGACAACCGTGTCCCTCACTCTGACCAGCTCACTGGTCTCCTCACTAGTCTTCATGTGGCTGCTGTACTTTCCACATAGCTCCACAGTCCCTTCTCCACGCTGTTCTGAGTCTATCTACCGAAGCATCAAATGTTCTGTAGATTGATCAAGTCTGCTCCTAGCTCTCTCTTTTAAGCCTTTGACTTAAATTTAGATGAGTGTGTAATGGCTGGAGAGTGATTTTGGAGAATGAAAATGAATGGTTTGATGTCAACACTATCTTTAGATGGTTCTCCATTAAGACCAAAGCTCTGTCATGTGACCAGTGACACAGAAGGAAGATGACTGCATTTCAATCACTACCCTTAGAGGAAAGCCCCCCCAACAAGAGCAGACACACGAGTATTCGTGACCTAGAAGGGGCTTTCCTGGCCATGACGACCAAGGTGTCAATTACACACAGTAATAGCAGTTATTACCTAAATCTAACCCAATGACTTAGAACTATGACAACACAACGGGTTCACCCATTATTATAAGGTGAAGGGAAACTGTTCATTGTATTTACAAAAAAGAACACCGAGTTGCATATGTGCAATCGGAGGAATCAACGATAGGAAACAACGTGACGGGACATTACTACTCAGAATCTCGTCACAGTAACTAAGCCGAACCCACTGCTTCAGTCACTAGGTCTTTCAACCGTTGCTCTGGACACTTCTCCCCCTGCTCTCTGGGCAGCTGCCAGTGCTACCCAGGCTCCTCCTGGGCTTCTTCCTACCCCAGCAACCTGCCCTGCAGTACTGCGCTCTGCTCTCCAAGCAACTTGCAGTTGGGCTCCTCTCTCCGCGGTGGCTGTCAGGAGACCTACTATGAGCCCAGCAGCTGCCAGAGCTCCTGTGTGGTGCCCAACCCCTGTCGGACCTCCTGCTATTCTCAAAGGACCTCCACACTCTGATTCTTTGCTGGCTAACTATTGCTGGGTCTCAGGGCTTTCCCGGAAGCAGTGGCTGCTCACTGGGCTTTGGATCTACAAGCTGCTATTCACAAGGCTGTGACTCCAATCACTTCAGACCTCTGAGTTATGGAACCCAAGGTTTCTTTTCTCAGGGTTCTGGATCTGAATTCTGCCACTCAAACTACTTGGCTTCCGGAATCTGCCAGTCTTCTTGTTACAGACCAACCTGTGGATCGGGTTTCTACGGATCGTGTGACTAAGTGTTCACTCATGTTGATGAAAGCCAACAGTGCCTCTATTCATAACCTGTATTGTCTCTCTTAGCTCCAAAAACAACCACCCTCTTATTCTTACATGATCAATTTTGCAACAAGTCACTGGTTCAAAACACTTTCTGTTAGACTTAGAGTTGAAAGATTCTAGACTTAATTTACTAACTTAAAATAAATTCTAAAGCGCACACTGGGGCTGGAATTTATATCATTGCACTTTCTTCTGAGATTGTATAAAACTTCAGATCATTTTAATCTAATAAACTTACTGATTCTAATTATCTAAAAAGAGAAAAAAAGCAAATTCCAAAAGGCAGCTTAAAAAGATGAAGCAAAATATTAGAATGAAATGTGAAAAGACGCAGTATGAGCAAGTCAGAAAGGAAGAACACACGTGGCAGATCCAAGTTGAAAAAAATGAAGAAAAATCCAACACGATGGTTGAGATATTGAAAGATTCTATGGGCAAAATATTGAAATAGCCAGAAACCACCAACAGGAGGTGGAAAGAATACACAAATCCACTGTATTTAAAGGAATTAGTCAGTGTTGAACTATCATTTCAAGAGATAGTATGCAATCAAGGAAGAGGTGGTATTGAAGGAAGAGATCCAAGCTGTATTGAAGGCATGAGCCAAAACTAGACCCCATAAATGGATGGTCTGCCAAGTGAAATGATCCATAAGCTAATGCAGCCTTAGAATCTCGCACTGGTCTATGCCAATAATTTGGAAGACAGCTACCTGGCCGCTGACTGGCAGAGACTCATATTTGTGGCCACAGTAAAGGAAGGTGACTACTAGAATGTGGAAATTATTGAACAATATCATTAGTGTTACATGCAAGTAGTATTTTGTCAAAGACGGTTAAAAAGAGCTTAACAAGGAGCTGTCAGAAATTCAAGCCAGGTTCAGGAGAAGACATGATGTGAGGAATATCTTTCCCAACATCAGGTGGATCGTGACTGAAAGCAGAGACCAGAAAAATGCTCACTGTGCTTGATTGACTATGCAGTAGCATTTGGCTGTGTGGATCATAACAAAATGTAGATAAAATTGGGAAGAATGGAGACTACGGAATACTTGATTACACTCATACGGGACCTATATATAGACCAAGAGGTGGTTATTTGAACAGAATATGGGAATATTACATGGTTTAAAATCAGGAAAGGCATGCCAGGATTCGACATTTTCATCATACCCATTCAAACTGTATGCTGAGAAAAAGGAGGAGTGTTGGCTTAGTAGATTCATTAGACTGCAAGTCTCCAGGTCAGTAGTTTGAAACTTTGAGCTGCTTTTCCAGAGAAAAATGAGGATTTCTGCTTCCATAAAGATTTACAGCCTTGGAAACCCATAGGGACAGTTCTATTCTGTCCTATAGGGTCGGTATGAGTCAGAATTGACTTGAGTCAGTTTTTTGAGTTTTATGCTGAGCAAATAATCCAAGAAGCCAGACTACAGGAAGAGGAACACAAAATCAGAATTAGAAGGGAAAAAGACAAGAATTGGAGGAAGGATTAACAACTGGTGATATGCAGATGACACAACCTTACTTACTGATAAAAGTCAGACTAAAACTTGCGTATGGATTGGAATTCAATGTAAAGAAAACAAAAATACAACTGGAACAATAGGCAGCATAGTGATAAATGGAGAAAGACAGAAGCCGCTAAGGATTTCACTTTACTTAGATCTAGATCAATGCTCATGGAAGCAACAGTCAAGAAATCAAATGACACCCAGCATTAGACAAATATGCTGTGTAAGACTTTTAAAAGTATTAAAGAACAAAGATGGTTCTTTGTGGATTATGGTGTGCACGAACCAAGTATGGTATTTTCTTTTTAAAATCATTTTATTGGGGGCTCGTACAACTCTTAGCAATATCCATATATCCATCCATGGTGTCAAGCACATTTGTACATTTGTTGCCATCATCATTCTCAAAACATTTGCTTTCTACTTGAGCCTTTAATATCAGCTCCTCATTTTCCCCCTCCCTCCCCGCTCCCCCTCCTTCATGAACCCTTGATACTTTATAACTTATTATTATTTTGCCATATCTTACACTGTCTGATGTCTCCCTTCATCCACTTTTCTGTTGTCCATCCCCCAGGGAGGAGGTTATATGCAGATCCTTGTAATCAGTTCCCCCTTTCCACCCCACCTTCCCTCCACCCTCCAGATATCACCACTCTCACCACTGGTCCTGAAAGGGTCATCTGTCCTGGATTCCCTGTGTTTCCAGTTGCTATCTGTACCAACTTACATCCTCTGGTCTAGCCAGATTTGTAAGGTAGAGTTGGGATCATGATAGTGGGGGGAGGAAGCATTTAAGAACTAGAGGAAAGTTGTACGTTTCATTGTTGCTACCCTGCACCCTGACTGGCTTGTCTCCTCCCAGCTACCCTTCAGTAAGGGGGTGTCCAGTTGCCTACAGATGGGCTTTGGGTCTCCACTCTGCACTCACCCTCATTTACAATGATATATTTTTTGTTGATAGCCGGGCACCATCTGCTTTCTTCACCACATTTGCGTATGCACACATTTGTCTTCAGTGATCATATTGGGAAGGTGGGCACCCACTGATATGATTTTTTATTCTTTGATGTTTGATACCTGGTCCCTTCTACACCTTGTTGTCACATAGGCTGGTGGTCTTTTTCCATATGGGCTTTGATGCTTCAGAGCTAGATGGCTGCTTGTTTACCTGCAAGCCTTTAAGACCCCAGATGCTATATTTTTTGATAGCTGGGCACCATCAGGTTTCTTCACCACATTTGCTTATGCACCCATTTGTCTTCAGCGATCCTGTCAGTAAGGTGTGCATCATGGAATGCCAATTTAATAGAACAAAATGATCTTGCATTGAGTAAGTACTTGAGTGGAGGTCCAATGTCCATCTGCTGCCTTAATACTAAACCTATAAATATATGCACGTAGATCTATTTCCCCACCATCCTATGTAAATATATTTACATATGTACATGCCTGTATTTAGACCTCTGTAAATACCCTTTGTCTCCTAGTTCCTTCCTCTATTTCCTTTTAGTTTCCTCTTGTCTCGCTATCATGCTCAGCCTTCATTTGGGTTTCAGTAATTTCTTTCGGTCACATTGCCCTTGCTGAATCCCAAGTATAGTGTTTTCAATTGCCTCTTTTCCATATGAAAGCTCGGCAATCAATAAAGAAATTGCAGAAGATCTGATGCATTTGAATTATTGGTGTTGGGAAAGTGTTGAAAGTACAATGGATTGGCAGAAGAACAAACCAATCTGTCTTTAAAGAAGCAAAGCCAGCATGCTCCATAAAAGTGTGGATCCTGTGGCTTCATCTCACATGCTTTGGACATGTTAGCACAAGAGACAGAGCTCTGGAAAAGGACACCATGCTTAGTCAAGTTGAAGGCCAGCAAAAAAGAGGAAGACCTTGGGTCAGATGGATTGACACACTGGCTCTGACAATGGGCTCAAACATAACAATTGTGAGGCTGGTGAAGAATCGGGCATTGTTTCTTTCTGCTGATACAGTAGGCTTGCTTTGAGTCAGAGCTGACTCAACAACTATCATGAAAAAAAAAAGAGTTCTCTGAAGTTTAGAGAACTTTAAAGCACATTTAAATTGTGCTTTATTGTAGCCTAGTGTACAGTTGCTTGTCAGACATTTGGGAAGCATGTATACACATATTTATTCTCTATCAAAATCCGTGATTTTGAAATGTGGTAGACAACATGTAATCTCTGAAATTGTGGTTTCCTCTCTTATTTGCTTCCCTTGTCATACTGGACTATTTAGAAAAGCACAAAGGGATTTCAAAGTTGGTTACTTAATTGGAGTACATTAGAATTTATGAGATCCATAAATCAACATCAGGCCTTGATCATGCATCTTATGGTCTTACTTGAACAGGGTGAATCCTGGTCTTGATGCTCCCCACACCCTCTACTGTAGTAACAGCAGCTCCATGCAGAGAGCAGATAGGCACCAGGCAAGCCGTCGCTGGATAATGGCTGTGATGGAATTATGTAAGAAAGCACATGGATCACAGGAAGTGGGTAATATAACTCAGCAAGTCAGTGATAGTCCGGGAGAATAAGAGACTCCATCTCCCTGAGAAGACAGAACAGATGAGATATTGAACCATCGATTTTTGGAAGTGCCCAAGAAAGGACTTACACAGGGGTGGTACAAAATGGTAAAGAAAAATGGAAAACCAAGACTACTGAAGCCATATGTACAGGAACCCTCATTCTGTATCTCACTGTCCCCTCTTTTAGAAAAAGAGAGCCTTTTACGTATCTTAAGGAAATCTCCATGGGGTATTTTGGTCCTGTGGTGAGCCTTTCAAAATGCACTTGCTCTGGTTGCTCCCAGGACCACCTCACAGGAGTTTAGGGGTGGTGGTGAGGAGGACACGTGCATAACTTTTAAGCTCTCTGATGACCCCAATGTCCGACCGAGTGTGAGTCACCTACTCCCATGCTAGAGTCGATTTTAATGACATCACAGATGCGGCCAGCACCAGGTTCTCCTCTCCCGGGCTGAGGATGGGGTCCCGATGTCATCAGGGGAATTGAACCTCTTTATTTTCCAGCCAGGCTAGTTTTCATTCCCTTTCAGGGCCCGGGCCTTTGTTCTGCTCCCAGGGAATGTTTGCTTTCGTCTTCTACTCCGCTGCAGGTCCAAATGTTATCTCGAAGAAGAGGTAGAGACCTTTGGGGCCTCTCTTTGGAATCTACCTGCTTGCTGAACAGAGCCTGGTCCCTGTAACTGATACAGTTTTTGTGTCATCCAATTCCATTCCCCTTGGGGATTGTTTCCTATTGATCTTACCTCAGTGTCTTTCCCAGTGAGCACTGCTCTTGTCAGCCTTCCTGTACGTCTCCTCCAGCACTCCCTCAGCCCGCTACTCTGCCACAACTCCTCTGGTTCCATTTCCTGCCCCCTCCCTCTCTGACCACATCTTCTCTTGTCACTCCTGGGGCTTTCCCCATCCATTGTCCTCCTAATCTCCCCCCACCCCACCCCAGGCTCTCATTTCCTTTAGCCAAGAACTAAGTCCAGTGTCTGCTATGCTAAACACAAACAAACAAAAACTCTAACTCATGTCACTCTCCAGCTACTGGCTCATCTTGCTTTTCCTTAACATAGGAGTCCTTTCAAAGGGCTGCCCACAACTTGCTGCCTGCCCTTGCTGGCTTCCCCCCACTCCTCTGCCTCACTTCCCAGTCTGCTTCACTGCAGGTGTGCCTTTGGAGCAGTCTAGTGGCACCGGGTCCCTCACTACCTTGTGTCTCATACCATTGACTCCGGCTGTCTTCTTGGACTTCCTGCTCTCTGGTTTTCCTCCCGCTAGTCTGGCTCCTCCCAGTTGTTCTGTTTCATAAGGCTGCTTTCTTTCTCCTTTTCTCTTTCTCTTGGTCTCCGACAGTCTCCTGTGTTTACTGGCTCTCCTGTCCTTTCTGCTACCTTTTAGACCTCCTAGGACATCCTGGCTTTGCCACTGACTGGCCCATATGATCTTGCGCAAGTTCCCTAAACTCTCGTTGCCTCTGTTTCTTTTTCTCTGAAACGGGAGTGAGAGCATTGCCTATTTCCAATTGTTTCAAACAAAAAATTCAGCAATCTATCTAAGCAAATTTGAACAGTGCCTGATAACAAAAAGCATTCAATACATGTTAGTTATTTGTATTGTCATTGATTTGTTCTTCTATGTCGATGCCTTCCAATAAATTATAGCACCAGATGAGAGCTCTCTTCTGTGTGACAGCACTGCCAATCAAAGAGCCATGCTTCTTGGATGCCCCATAGTTGTCCCAAAGGCAATGTATCTAAAGTTAAACTTACGAGGTGCCCTTCCCTGCTGCTCCTTGTCCAGGTTCCTTAGCTTGTGAACTACACCACTATTCACCCAGGCACCCCACACAAAAACTCAGAAGTCATCCCAGACTCCTCCTTCATGACTACATTCAATCACTGAGCAAATTTCACACTGTAGATGGAGTTGACACCGGCTCAGTTCATAGGTGAGCAGAGCATGCGTTCTGATTTGAGGTCTCCTTCAGCCCTGCCAGGACCATGACTCTTCTCAAGGTCCCTGGAAAACCTTCCTATTCTCCCAGGACTGTCATTGCTTCTTCGTGCTAAGGCTTTCACATCCAGCCCCTCTTGTGAAACTCCCCACGGAAACATAGAGAAGGCATGCAGAAATAGAGAGCAGAGCCCAGAGAGCTTGGCACGAAGGGCAAGTCTATTCATACCGGAAGGAAGTCTGTGAGAAAGACCTGGTGTTAGGGGCGCTGCAGGAGAAGTCTGGACGCAGCGCAGAGGAGAGAGCACCTGGAGAGAGGAGGGAGGCAGCACCTGTGGATAAGGAAAGTCCTAGAAGCGACATCCTCTACGGTATTCCCCGAGCAGGGCCACAGGTCAACACAAAGGATACAGGATCTTCTTGGTCTTGGGGTTGTATCTTGATATCATCACCGTGCAGGCACCGCAGCCGCCCCCTCCACAGCCATATTTAGTTCCGGTGAGGTAAACTTGAAGGAAGAGAGTCAAGGGAAATAAGAGCCCAGCCTACGTTTATTTCTCTATCTTTTCTTCTCTCTGGTACTAGCAACCAAGATTAAGTTTACAGTGATGTACTCGTATAACAAGCCTGGGAAGATCTCTTGTTTTTGAGATTCTTTTCAGAGCAGTGGCATACTCCTGTATCTGAGACCATGAAGACTCGATGCTGTTCTGAATTTAAATATTTTCAGGTCTTATAAAGGCAGTGACATGGGATTTGCAGTAGGATCTAGAGCAGAAACTTGGAATTGGACACAAACCTTTCCCAGTGAGCCACATGGAGAGTCGTGCCAAGTGGGACACAGGAAGACTATAAAGAGCCCTGTGCCACCGAGTCCAGGTATTGCAGCCGAATGGGTTCAGCAAACCCTGGCTGCATTTTCAGAGTGGTGAATAGCAGACTTTGGAGCCGGGTAATGTATTTGCTGTGGACGGTGAATGCGTAGAACTGAGAACAATCCCCCTGTAGGACTGAGCAATGTAATGATACTTTTACCATTTTCTGGATTCGAGAATACTAATTTAATCACCATGATTCCTGAACCCGGAAGGTCGACAATCACTCCGTACCTCCTTTTCCCTTGACGGTGTCTGCTTACCTTCACAAAGGGAGAATAAACAATGTACATAATCCTCCTGCTTGAGGTTCTAGAAGAATCTACGGGGATTTACTTGAGACCTCACCCCAGTGAAACTCAAAAGGACTTACCTGGGTGGAGGTCAGAATTGGCTTTGGAGGAACGCCCTTGCCCACAAGCTCTGGCTTCCAGGGAACCTCCTGTGCTAGTCTCTTGAGTGCCCTTCCTCTGCGTCCCAACCATGCAGCACTCCTCGCACTGGCTGGAGGTCTCTGTTCACTGACTGGCACAAGCTATGTTCCCGGAGCTCATTTCTGAACTCCCGGGCCCTTGGCACTCTTTTTAGTGGAATTAAGTGTGCGCTGTTTTGAGAACTTCACGAAGTATTAGCAGTGCGGTGAAAGACATGGAAAGGAGTGGGAAAGCACGCTTGCCACAGGGATATCCCATTTCATCAGTTTGATTTTGAAACCAAGTTCTCACAGGGATTAGGCAGCTTTAACATGCCACACCCTCCTTTGCTCCAGCGGCTGAGAGCCCTCCGCTTTTTCTGAGGCATGATCTGATTCTGTAGATAAGGTTGCTTAAAATCAGGCTTACAGGTGTTGAGGGGCAAGGGATATGTGACTATACCCAAGCAAGTCTAGGCTGGGCTGGGTGGGTGAATTAATAGGGGCTGTGGGCCCCTGGTGACATAGTGTTTATGAGTTGGGCTGCTGTCAGGTCATCAGTTCAAAACCACCACTTGCTCCGAGGAATAAAGCTGAGGCTTTCTACTCCAGTAGAGACATATAGTCGCCGAAACCCACATGGACACTGTGGCCCTGTCCTTTCGGGTGACTATGAGTCAGAATTGACTCGGTGGCATGAGTTTGGCTTTGGTTTGGGGGCCTCTGAAGGAGCTGTCACCTGCAGCCTTGGAAGGAGAAGGAGTTGAATGGTACCGCCTCCAAAATACATTCTGCTCTGAGTCAGATGATGTCCCCCCTGGGGTGACACATCCGTCAGGCTCCAAGTCAGTGGAACATCGGGGCTTTGTGGGAATCTAAAGTTTAAAAAAATAATCTGGGGATCTACATTGAGGATGATAATCAAAGCTTTGAATACAAATCTAGCTACAGGGCTTTTGAAGGGGACATGGGAATGCTGTGATAGTGAAGTAAGTCAATGCTGGCGTGTCTGTGTTGGGTGACAACCCTGATAGAAATTCTGTGGTTCTCCACAAAGAGTCACTCCTCGTCTGGCTCTTCATTAGAATGATGCCCTCGAGGAGCAGGTCATCCTACTCCATACTGTTGACCCTGTAGTCCAAGGTCGAGGTTTAGAAGTCTCCGGCGAGTCTTATGTACCTAGAACGAGTTGTTTACGATATTGCTGTTGTTCAGTAGGACTCTGGTGGCACCATGGGCTGCACATTGAGCTGCGAAGTACAAAGTTCGTGACCCAAACATACCAGTCACTCCAAGGGAGAGGAGGCTGTCTGCCCCAGAAAGACAGTCTCAGAAACCCACAGGCATGGTTCTCCTCTGTCCTTCATGGTCGCTATGAGTTGGAATTGACTTGGTGGCAGGGAGTTTGGGTTGTGGTTTTGTTGGGGGATGCTGCCAAGTTGAATTAGATTCCTAGCAACTCCAGCATGTGCCAGACGAGAACTATCCCATGAGGGTCTCTAGACCGCCGTCTTCACGGCTGCGCTTCAGCCCAGAGTACAGCCGGCGTGCTCCTTAGAGGCAAGGAGGTTGAGATTTCATCTGACATGCTTTGGATGTGTTGTCAGGGATAGACCAGTCCCTGCAAAAGGGCACCATGTTTGGTAGAGTTGAGGGGCAATGAAAAGGGGAAGACCCTCAAAGAGATGGATTGACGCCATGGCTGCACCGTGAGCACAAGCAGAGAAACAATGGTGAGAAGAGTGTACTGCAGGACCTGGCAGTGTTTTGTGCTGTTGTGCATACGGTCACTATGGGTTGGAACCAACTCGATGGCATACAGTAACAACGACAACCACAACAGTCTTGTTGGGGGCAGATCACCAGGTCTTTCTCTGGCAGAGCCACTGAGTGAGTTCAACCTTTGGTTAACTATCAAGTGTCGCACCAACAAACCCAAACCAAATCAGAATTGACTGCCATCGAGTCAATTCTGACTCATAGAGCCCTACAGGGTGGAGTAGAACCGCTCCTGGAAGTTTCCAAGACTGTAAAGCTGAAAAGAGAGAAAGTCTTGTCTCTCTCCCACAGAGCTAGCTTATGATTTCAAACCGCTGACCTGTGGTTAGCAGTCCAATGGGTAAGCACTACTACTGGGGCTCTTTCTTGTTCCACCAGGACTCCCTATTTATGATACGAGGCACAAGAAAGGAATATGCAGAGGGTGGAGTTGAGGAAAATGGGAGAGGGAGACAGTTTTACATAGGGATAGGTCTCAATAGGTTTACTTGGGAGTCAGTGAATTTTCCTCTTGAACTTCATGTACATGCATTCCTTCATGTAGGACGCCTTGAGAAAACATGGCCAAGTATCCTGGGGATGAGAGAAGGTGAGTGATCGCATTAGCTGACAATGGGGAGAACTCAGAGCCCTGGTGGCGTAGCAGGAGACATGTTGGGCTGCTCACTGAAAGATCAGCTGTTTGAAAACATCAGTCTCTCTGAGGGAGAAAAACCAGGCTTTGTTCTCCCCTAAAGAATTACAGTCTTAGAAACCCAATGGGTAGTTCGATTGTGTCCTAAAGGGTCGCCTCGATGGCAGGGAGTTTTGAGAAAGCTGGGTGAATGGGGACAGGATGGTGCCAGTGGGGGAAGACATGGCCTAAAAGTCCAATGCTTAGAACAAAGACTGGCTATAAACTGGTAGTAAAATGACAGGTAGGAAACCAGATTGTGAGAGGTTAAAGTAATGGGAGGTGGAATGTGGAGAGAAAATGAAGCATCAGAGACAGACGGTCTTTAAATACATTTGACAGGGAAGGCAGGGCGAAATGAAGCAGCGCTTCAGATAAGTGTGTTTGGAGAAGAGAAACATGGAGAGAGAGGATAGGATGATCTCATTCATCACTGATCTCCAGAACCTAGCACAGTGCCCGACACAGTAGAAGCTTACTAGGTACATAGTTTAAATTATTCTCTTCAAATAATTCTAGAATCATAGGCAATGGCAACAGCAATGCTAAGAATATTGTGTAACCCTTTGCCTAGCTTTCCTCAGTCGTGGCATCCCACATTAAAAACCCAAAGATTCCCATTGGCACAACACTGTTACGGAGGGGTGGATGCTCTTGCGTGATTAACAGAGGCTTACGTCCATCTGCAGGTCCTTTGGAAGGAAATGATCCACTTCAGGAATTCAGTCACGGAGAATTCTATGGAGCACAGTTCTATTCTGACCCACAGGTGCTCCCGACTTGTCCTCAACTTGACAGCAACTCATTCCGACCACAGACCTGACTCTCTTCATCTGCTTTCCATGCCCTCATCTGTGCTTACTCATAATTTTGCGCAACTTTATCCCATGTTTGGTTTCATGTTACCACTACCACAATCACACCCTCGGTATAGTCCTTATCTCTTTATCGTCACATCTATTGTCAAGAAATGTTTTCTGGATAAGTATTTCTTGAACACCCATTGAAGATCTTAAAGGACTAGGGAGTGAACAAAGGCCAAGAGCAGAGGCAGAGAATCATGAATGCATTCGTCACACGGTGGACTGTTGAAGACATATGTCTGTAAAGTTTTGTGTTCTTTCAGAAAGATGACCTTGGGAGAAGCTAGTGTTGGTGATATGCAGCCTGAACATTGGCTGGACAAAACTTGTCTAGACATTTTTACATCAACATCCTTGAATATAAGATCACGATAAAGATGATGAAAATCATAAAGTTATTTCCAAAGTTAGCACAGCCACAATTCACTGTATGGGTCTTTTGATTTTTCTTAGAAAAGAAATGTAATAAAGAAGAAAAAATCGATCACATTTAGACACAGTCTCTGAAATCCATTTGGATGCTACACATCCAGCACATGGTCATTGACACAGCGAAAACAGTTATTTTCTTGATACGTCTTGAGCATGTTTACCCTTTACTGCCCAATCCAGACCAATGGAAGTGCGAGATAAGGATACGGGATTTCCTCACATACAGCAGTAGGTTTTCCTCAGGATCAGCATTCTTTTCGATTACCTGCATTGTGAAATGAGAAGGATTTCAGAAGGATTAGATCAACGCCTTTTGGCAATCCTATCCACTGCTTTGGAAACATGTTTTTGATAGGCAGTGGTTTCGCAAATGAATAAAATAGCACAGAAAAGCCTTCTGACACTTGGCATCAGAATTCTGAAGAAATTGTGGATCATTATTTCAATATCTCTGAATATTCTAATCGGTATGCAAATTCTGGACTTTCCCCCACTCAGATTTACTTAGAAAAGACTCAGATGGCATAACAGATACACAGACAATGAAATGATATATGTAAAGGGCTAAAGGAAAAAACCGACCAATTATCAATTATACTATACCCAGTGAAACTATTCTCAAGAAGATGCATTAAAATAAAAACCTCTAATAAAGGGAACTGGATGGACAAGCATAGAGTTAGTAATAAGATCTTCCCGATAATTCTCAATGATTTGTATTTCATGTTTTTAATAATAAATATATAAAGTTCAAGGATAAAATTAGGTCACAGGACACACAAAATATATGGATGCAATTAGTGATAACAACAACAAAGGTATGAGAGAGAAATGGTGTAGAGACAGAATTTCTTGTACATCACTGAAGTTTAGTTCTACCAACTTACCCTATGATGTTATACATATAAGTTCTTAAATATACTATTCATGTTAAACACTAACATATATATTTTAAAATCACTCAAAAGAAAAGGAGAAATTTTAAAAAAAGAAAAGGAGAATTGACCCCCACCCCCCCCCAAAAAAAACCCCACCAGAAAAAACAAAACACAAAATCAAGCAGAAGCATCAGACAAAGACTAGGAAAGTTTAAGACACTCACATAAAAATAACAAAGTGCAGAAATAATTCAGTTCTTCACAATAATTACAAGCACACATAACCCTGACACCCAAACAAGACAAAGATACTACACAAAAGAAAACCACAGGCAAGAAGCAAAGATTTTTAACAAAATACTAATAAACAAAACTGTAACAACCTATTTAAATAGTCATGCATAATAACCAAGTGGAATTTAGTAAAGAAATGCAGGGGTGGCTCAACATTAGAAAATCAATCAATGAAATATGCATCCAGAGAATGAATAAAAAGAACTTCATGATCATCTCTATAAATGAAAAAAAAAAAAAAGCTTTTCGTAAAACCCAGTACTGTTTCCTGATTGAAACCTTAAAGGACATTGAAGTAGAACGAGAATTTCTCAATCTTATTCAAAACCCATATGAAAAACCTAACCCCACATCATGCTTTACTGGAGACTGAGAGCTGTTCTCTTACCATCAGGAACAAACAGTTCCACCTCTTTTATTCAACATTGTGATAGAAGTTCTAATCAGAGCCGTTAGGCAAGAACAAGAATACAAGTATTCAAACTGGAAAAGAAGAAATACAATGATTATGTTTACTAGGTGATATCACCTTCATATGTAGAACATCCCAAAGCGCCTGCAGAGCACTCCGAGAGCTAGTGGAGGACTGGAACAAAGTGGCAGAGCACAAAGGCAGTGAACGAACAGAAGCCAGCTGGTTTTCTGTACACCAGCAATGAGGACTCTGAACGCTGCATTAAGGACACAATTACACTTACAAGCTTATCTGAGAAAATAAAATTTCTAGGAATAAGCCAGAGATGTGAAGGAATTATACAAGGAAAACGATTGCTATAAGAGATTAAAAATACTTAAATAAATAGAAAGATGTTTCATGTGCAAGGACTTAATATTATTAAGATGTCAGTACTACTCAAAGAAATTTATTGGTTCACCATAGTCTGGGTGAAAATCTTTTAGCCTCTCTATAGAAATAGAAACACCAATACTCAACTTTATATGGAAAGGCAAGGGCCCTAAATAGCTAAAATCATGCTGAAAGAGGAGAACAGAGTAGGAGGACTCATATTTCCTGATTTTAAAAAATGACACACAGCTACAGTAAATGAACCAGCCTGGTACTGGTACAAGAGCAGACACATAGACCAATGGTGTAGGGATGAGAGTCCAATAAACTCACAGAACTTTGACCTATCCATGCTCTGACAAGAGTGCTAAACCCAGTCAGCGGAGAAGAGTTCCTTGAATAAATAGTGTTGGGGAAAATTAGATTTCCACAGGACCCATTCCTTATACCATATACAAAAACAAATTCAAAATGGGTTAGACAACTAAACCTGAAAACTAAAATCATAAAATTCTTAGAAGAACAAATAGACCTAGCTTCCCACAATATTTTGTCTACTATAATAACAAAAGCACAAACCATAAAAGACAAATGTAAAAAACGGGAAGTAAAAATATTAAGTAAGATGACAAACTACTAACTGGAGACTATCTTCAGAAACCATATATCTGATAAGATCCTAAAAACCAAAATGCATGTAACCTTGAAAATGAATCTAATCAAAATAAACAAAGAACTTGAATTGACATTTCATCCGAGCGAATACTCACACGGCCACCAAAACACATAAAAAGACATTTAAGTAAACAGCCATACTTTTCTTCCAAGGAGTGGCTTGTGGGTTTGAATTGCCCACCTTGAGATTAGCAACCTAATACCTAAAGCACAGCACCATCAAGGCTCCTTCCCACTAGGATGGCTACAAACAATGGAGAAAACAGGGGGGTGTGGGGAGCAAACTCAGAAAATAACACATGTTGGTAAGAATGCGGGGACTCTGGAATCTTTATCCATTGCTAAGGGATCCTGGCAACGTAGTGGGTTACATGTTGGGCTGCAAACCGCAAGGTCAGCTATTTGAACCCACCAGCCACTCTACAGGAGAAAGATGAAGCCTTCTATTCCTGTGACGATTTACAGTCTTGTAAACTCACAGGGATAGTTACATTCTGCCCTAGAAAGTCACTGTGAATTGGAATATACTCAATAGCAGTGTGCTTTTAGTTTATCAAGTGCTGGTGGTAATGCCATAAAGCCTCAACCTCAAAGATAAACAAACAAACAAACCCTCAACTTCATTGCCTTTGAGTCAATTCTGACTCACAGAGATCTTATATGACAGGTGAGAATTGCCCCCTGGGGATTTCTGAGATGGTAACTCTTTATGGGAGTTGAAAACCTTATCTTTCTCCCATGGTTTTCAACTGCTGACCTCACAAGTAGTAGTAGCCCAACACATAACCAACTATGTCACCATGGTTCTTAGAAAGCTACCATGTGATCCAACAATTCTGCTTCAATTATGTACCCCAGAGATTTGAAAACCAGACTTGTCCATCAATGTTCATCGCAGCACTATTCACAATAGCTGAAGGTGGAAACAACCTACAACCATCAGTGGGTGGAGGGATCAATAAAATGTGGTTCATACACACAATGGAACACTAATCAGGCAACAGGTAAAAATGAAGTCTTAAGACATGCTACCTTATGGATGGAGCTTGAAGACATTTCATTGCATGGGACAAATCCTTCACAAGGGACAAATACTATTTGACTTTACGTACATATCAAAAAAATCAAGAAAAGGCCAATGTGTACCAAGGTCAGAACATTAAACCATTTCAAGAGGTAGCATATGATTAAGAACCAATGGTACCGAGAGAAGAAGTCTAAGCTTTATCAGTTTGTGGAAGCATTTCAATTGATATTCCAACAGTGGTTCAGCAGGCACTCGAAGTACTCAGTAGTCTGCCAGGAAATTTGGAAGATAACTATTGTCCAGCTGGTTAGAAGAGACCCCTATTTGTACCCATTCCAAATAAAGGTGACTCAACAGAATGCTCAGATTATAGAATATCATTAACATCACATGCAAGTAAAATTTTACTGAAGATCATCCAATAATAGGTGTCGTAGAATGGTAGCTGCCAGAGGCTCAGGTTTGGATTCAGAAGAGGACATGCAGGAGTGATATAATTGTTGGTGTCAGATGGATCCTAGCTGAAAGAAGACTACCAGGAAGATGTTTATTTGTGTTTTGTTGACTATGTCATGGTATTTGACTGTGTGGACATACAAACTATGGATATCCTTGAGAAGACTGGGAATTCCAGGACACTTCAAGAGACAGTTGTGTGAACAGAACAAGGGAATACTACATAGTTTAAAAACAGGAAAGGTGTGTGTCAAGGTTGTATCCTTTCACCATATTTATTCAACACGTATGCTGAGTAAATCATCAGAGAGCTGGACTATGTGAAGAAGAATGTGGCATCAGGATTGGAGGAAGACGTATTAGCAACCTGTGATATGCGGACAACACAACCTTACTGAATGCAAGTGAGGAGGACTTGAAGTACTTGCTGATGAAGATCAAGGATTGCAGCCTTCAGTCTGAGTTATAAATCAATGTAAAGAAAATCAAAATCCTCATACCTGAGCCAGTAGGTAGCATCACGATAAACAGAAAAAAAGATTGAAATTCTCAAGGTTTCATCTTGCTTGGATCTATAATTAATGCTCATGGAAGAAGTAGTTAAGAGAACAAATGATTCACGGTATTGGGTAAATTTGCTGCACAAGACCTCTTTAAAGAGCTGAAAAGCAGGGATGTTACTTTGAGGACTAAGGTGCATTGACCCAAGCCATAGTGTTTTTAATCACCTCATATGCTGGTGAAAGTTTGACATTGAATAAAGAAGACCAAAGAAGAATTAATGCACTAGAATTATGATGCTGGTGAAGAATATTGAAAATACACGAATTTCCAAAAGAATAAACAAATCTATCTTGGAAGAAGTACAGCCAGAATGCTCCTTAGAAGTCAGGATGGTGAGATTTTGTTCATGTACTTTGGACATGTTATCAAGAGAGACTAGTCCCTGGGAAAGGATATCATGCTTGCTAAAGCAGAGGAGCAGTGGGACAGAGGAAGATCCTCGATAAGATGGATTGATACTGTGGCTGCAACAATGAGTTCTAACACAACGACAATTGTGAGGATGACACAGGACCAAACAGTGCTTTGTTCTGTTGCACATAGGTTGCTAGGAGTCTCAATGGACTAGATGATACTTAACAACAACAAGTCCATGAGAGTGGGAAAGAGGGGTTAATGGTGATAGAAAAGTCACATGATAGGTGATGACAAGTCCATTATTGTAATTGCTCTCAATTTAAAACCCTCATGGACTTTAGAATTTCTGGATTCCTGAAATTATTATTCTGAGATAATCTTTAAAGCTAAAGTCAAACATTTTGAAGTCATCTTAAAACTGAACAATAGTTTAGCTTAACTAGTTAGACAGGCCTGCTTGAGCATTATGCTCTTTTAAGAACTATCTATATGGAGCCAAATTGACAACAGCAACTAAAGCTGATGGTGCGCAGCTATCAAAAGATATAGCATCTAGGGTCTTAAAGGCTTGAAGATAAACAAGCAGCCATCTAGCTGAGAAGCCACAAAGCCTACATGGAAGAAGCACACCAGCCTGTGTGATCATGAGGTGGATGGGCTCAGTATCAGGCATCAAAGACCCAAAACAAAACAAACAAACAAACAAACAAACAAAAAGAATATCAGTAGGAATGAAGGGGAGGGTAGAGTGGAGACCTAAAGCCCATCAGTAGTCAATTGGACACCCCCTGTCAGAATGGCCACAAGGAAGAGAAGAGCCAGTCAGAATGCAGTGTAGCACCGATGAAACAGACAACCTTCCTCTAGTTCTTTAATGCTCCCACGCCCCCCACACCCCCCCCACTACCGTGACCTCAATTTTATCTTACAAATCTGGCTAGTCCAGAACATGTATACTGGTACAGATAAGAGCTTGCAACATAGGGAATCCAGAACAGATAAACCCCTCAGGACCAGTAAGGGGAGCATCCATACTAGGAGGGTAAGGTGTGGATGGTAAGGGGAGAACCGATCACAATGATCGACTTATGGCCACCCATCCCAGGGGGACGGACAGCAGAAAAGTGGGTGAAATGAGACAGTGGTTCATGTAAGACATGAAAAAAGAAAAGAAAAGAAGAATTTAAAAATTATCAAGGGGACATGGGGGAGGGAGGGGGAGGGATGGAAGGGGGAAAATGAGGAGCTGATTCCAGGGGCTCAAGTAGACAGAAAATGTTTTGAAAAAGATGATGACAGCATATGTACAGATGTGTTTGACAAAATGGATATATGTATGGATTGGAATAGAGCTGTAAGAGTTCCCCCTGAAAAAAGATTAGATAGGAAATTTAGGGTGTAGGAGGTTACACTACTGTGAGAGAAATGTCTCAGAAAACAAGGGGGAGGATGGTTTTGAAACTCAAAGAATGCTGTCAATGTCAGTAAATTGTACACACGCACACAATTGAATATGTTTTGCTTTATATATTCTTAACAAGAAAAAAAAGAAGTAACATCTAGAAAACACCAACAAAAAACGAGAAACAAAAAGAGACTTAAAGTACAATGCTACTTGTGTAAGTAAAAAAAAATATATATATACACACATCTGTATATCTAAAATGAAAAATAACTGCTCCCCATCCCCAGACAGACAAACAAACAAACAAACAAAAAACCCCAACTCCATTACCATCGCCTGACCAACTCCATTACCATCGCCTGACCAACTCCATTACCATCGACTGACTCCAGCGCCCAGTGTCTGCACAGGACAGGGTAGGACCTACTGGAGTTTCCAAGGTGGTCATCTTCATGGAAGCAGACTGCCAGCATGTCTCCCATTGAGGAGCATGGACTTTTCAGTTAGATGGTGAGCTCTTAACCACTGCTCTACTAGGGCTAAAACTGGGACAGGTTTAGGCATTAAGATTTGCCAAATCTTACCTTCCATGGAGTCTGTAGCCTGCTTAATGCATTGCTCAGGCAAATGCTCCAGTCTCTCAGTTAACTAGTCCGCTTGAGGGAATTCATTGAGGCAAACAAATTTAAGAGCTCTTCGCTACTATCATCCTCATGGTCATATATACCATCTATTAAAAGACCATTGATGACCTCAAATAAAGCTAATAGCCAAAAAAAAAAGGGGGGATAAAACAGTTTTTCACTTCTGCATTCTGAATTCATGCCCATGATTAATAAACAAAAGTAAGAGTTTATTACCAGTTCCCAAAGAAACGTTGCTAGCAAATGTCCCTGTACTTCAATAATTTTGCATTGAACTTTGAACTAAAAATCTACGTTCACGTTTATACCACACCGTATGTGACTTGGCAAAAGACAGAAGAGAAAGACTAAAGAAATAGGAAACTATAGTTTAAAAAAAAATCAGCTTGGCTTTTATCCCTGATATCAGAAAATTACCATGAATCATGTCATAAAATTACCTTTTTCCCATTCACAAAAAAAACCAGTTCATCAGAATGAGGAAGGGAAGGCATCATCCCAGGAAACAAGTGCCTCCACGCGGGTAGAGCAGAGAGATGTGCTAGAGCCGTCACTCAGAGCCCGTGTAAACGCTGGCTGGCAGCTGCAGACTGACGGTTTATAGTCCCGGCCAGATGCAGTGCACCAGCCCAGGCCTGCCCGCCCACCCGCCTCCTTCTCACGGACACTTCAGAGAGCTCTTGGCAATGGCCTGTCTCTCTCTCTTCAATGTGAGTCAAGACAGTATCTTCCCTTGTCCCTGGTGGAGGATCAGACTGGTTTCCCCAGGAGATGTGGTTCAGCCAGGGGCAAATAAAGAAAAAGTGAGTTTTAAACAGGCATTTGCCTTTCTTTTTAGCAGCCCCCCCCCCCCTTTACAAGTATTTATTAAAAGGTTGTAAGATATATATTTCATATTACATATAAGAGAACACACACACATTGGAATAGATTTTAAAATCCTCATCAGCAGAATTTAGTATTTCTGCATAAGGTCTTCAATTACCTTGACAAATCAGAAATGAAGTGAAAGTGCATTGAAATGTTGAGACCCAACTCTATGGTCCTTTTTGCCAAAAGAAAGAACATAGACTTTTAAAGGTAGTCTATGATGTAATTGCTCTCTAAGGGATTTCAAACAGGTTCTAGAAATGGTCATATATGAATATGAAAAAAAAAATTACAAGAACTTTGGCAAGCAACTATTTTTACTAACCGAGCTATTTAAATGCTATTAAAGCCCTTAAGACTTTAATTCTTTCTCAGCTTTCCCTTGTCTAACATCGCACAGGGAGACTTCACCGTGTGCGTAACTGAAAGCTTCATAATAGTCCTCACTTGTTTCTTTGTCAACAATTAACATTTAATTATTCACACAATATGGGCCAAGCTATTGTCAGGTGTTTACAATTTTAAATGGGGACCCAAATCTCTTTTTTGACTTAACAGTAGAAACTGGCCACTAAACTTAGATGATCCAGTTCAACACAATTGGGAAGAAAGCCCAGGAGGTTTTACATTTGTTAGTGACCAGACCAAGCAAGGAGAAGTGGAAGTGGAGGAGGGGGGATCTTCATCCCTACCCCTTTACCTTCACCTCCTGGACATAACTTACCCTTTGACTACTTCTTTTGTGTGGAGCTTGATTCATCTCTAAGTACTTCCCTTCTCCCACATCTTGCCCTCATTGAGTGACGGTTGTATTCTACTTACTCTAAATCAACCAAAAAGCCAAACTTATTGCCATGAATTTTATTCTGAATCCTGGTGACCCCCTGGGTTACGAAGTAGAACTCTTCCAGAGAGTGTGTGGGCTATATTCCCACCAGAGTCATTGTTGGGTGGTATAAATGATTGAACATTGAACTATTAACCAAGAGGTTGGCAGTTGAAGCCCACACAGAGGTGCTTTGGAAGTAAGGCATGGAGCTCTGCTTCTGCAAGGTCAAAGTCTCGAGAGTGCTGTAGACCAGCTCTACTCTGCCTACTCCAGGCCCTCCTGAGTAGGATCATTCTCAGAGCGTCTAACAACATCGGGTGCACTACCAGCTCTTTCTTCCGATACTGCACATGCGCACCAGGAACAAAATTAAGTGGGCATATGTTGGTTTTTTGTTTGATGCTGTTGGGTCTATTCCAACTCAGAGTGCTCTTTTTAGGACTGAGGACAACTGCCCCATGGGGTTTCCTAGGCTGCCATCTTTCAGGGAGCAAATCTCCAGGTCTTTACTTGTGCGGGGGGAAATTGTGGGTTCAAACCGCCTACCTTTTGATGTTGACTGAAGAAGAATGAATGCATTCGAATTGTGGTGTTGGTGAAAAATATTGAAAGTACCATCGGCTGCAAAAAAGAACACGTGAATCCTTCTTGAGAGAAGTGCAGCCAGAAGCCTCCTGAGAGGTAAAGATGGCGAGATTCCGTTTCACATACTTTGGACATGTGGTCAGGAGAGACCAGCCCCTGGAGAAGGATGTCATACTTGATAAAGTAGAGGGGCAATGAAGAAGAGGAAGGCCCTGAATGAGAAGGACTGACACAGTGGCTACAACATTGGACGCAAACACAGAAACAATTGTGAGGATGGTGCTGGTTTGGGCGGTGGGTCATTCTGTTGTTCACGAGGTTACCTTTGACAAACGAGAAACCCATCAAAATATAGAATACAGGAAGGTCTGGTGGTGCTAAGAAGGAAGGAAAGTAAATGATGCAGATCAGGGACCTAGAAAGAGCACTGGAAGCTATTCTCTTCCATCAACCATTCAGAGGGCCCTCGGAAGGAAATGCTGCTTGAGGAGGAACCAGAAGGAAGTGAAAGGCCAGCAGGATCCCATCTGGAGGAAGAATGCTTCAGGTGGAGGGCACTAAGTGCAAAAGCTCCTTCTGAGGTGGAGATGGGTTTGGTCAAAGACAAGCAAGAAGGAATGCAGTGAGCAGAGAAAATACCAACATGCACGGAGCTCCCTATGGGTGCCAAGGCTGTTCTTGGGATGCCTGTAATCCTCACCACAGCCTGGTAAGCAGATCTCTTTATTGTCCTTTACAGACGAGGAAACAGAGGCATGGAGTTGCTCATGAACTCAAGCACATAGTTAGCGATGACAGGGTTGCTCAGCGTCTGTGTCCTTTAGGTCCTAGCTGGGCTGCAGGGTGTGTGTGGTAAGAAATGAGGTGGCCAGAGTGTGTAAGGAAGGCCCTGGCTGAAGGTTTTGAGAAGCGAGTGACAGGCTCTGGGGCAAGCTTTGGAGATTGCTTTGGGTGCTCTAGAGAGCATGCAGGATGGCGGGCAGGTCAAGACAAAGGAGGTAGCGTTCATGAGGGCACAGTCAAAGGATGATGACACTGGAGGGCAGGGAAGGTGATGAGAAATTTTCTGACAGACTGGAGAGGGGATGAGGGAGGGAGTGGAGTGGGAGGAAGCAAGAGGAAGCCAATAGGTCTCTAAAGCTTTGGAGCTGAGCAGTTGACAAATGGGTTTCTCTTGGACACAAGTCCTTTCTGGGGGATAAGTTTGCAGATGGAGATGGTGAGGGGGCTCTTGGATACTCAAGACTGCCCTCTTTGCTTTCTGTCTTGAGAAAAGGAGGGTTCTGGGTCTAGGGCACAATTTCACAGTACAGACTTCAGGCCTCCGGTTCCAACCTCACCAACCGGGCCAAGTGGCTGCACGTTCCTGTGGTTTGCTACTCCCACAATGGCCAGCCGCAACTTGTCTGAGGGCTTCTTGCCCAAACAGGATTTTGAAGGATGATTAGGAGTTCACTGCAAGTACAAAGAAAACATATTTCCAGCTAGGGGACTCATTCACGTGAAGTTGCCAATGTTGGAAATTGTGGCTCATGTCTTAGAGAGTAGCAGTTAGTGGATTCTATTCTTGCCTATGAATCATAAGGAATGTGTGAGAGGACTGCGATTACCCACTGTGATAATGAATTCATTAAAAAAATATTTATTGTGTGCCTGACAAGATCCCTGTTCTCATGGATTTTAAATGTGTGTGGCTGTGTATGCACATGCATGTGCATGTCCATGAGCCTATGAAAATGTAAACTAGATAAAACATCACGTGTTTCTATTGTGGCAGGATAATAAACAGCTAAAGAAACAAGACAATAGGTAATCGGGAAATAGTAAGGGATGCAATACATAGGGTAAGCTGAGATGGAGCGACTTAAGTGGC
>NW_022103899.1:26532666-26537426 GCF_000313985.2 Echinops telfairi | reverse complement strand
GAGGAGCTGATACCCAGGGCTCAAGTAGAAAGCAAATGTTTTGAGACTGATGAGGGAAACAAATGTACAAATGTGCTTGACACAGTGGTTGTATGTACGGATTGAGATAAGAGTTGTACAAGCCTCCAATAAAGTGATTTAATTATTTAAAAAAAAAGAGTCCGGTCTAGTTCCAGACAGTCATTGTCAGCGTGCCCTTGGATTGCATCCTGAGTAGCCCAGAGAGGGCGTGGAGGACGGGCAGCAGGGCCCCGGGAAAGAGCAGCAGAAAGAAGGCAAGTCTGACTGAGAGTCGAGAGCAGGCGGAGGATGGAGTGGGGCAAGGTCAGAGAGATGGCAGGGGTCAATCAAAGGTGTTTGGAGGTTTCTGTGTGGGGAGGAAGGTCCTGGGGAAGTCTTACAGTGGGATGTAACAAAATGTGATTTACGTGATAGGAGTCCCTTGAAATGAGTTATTGTCAAGAGAAGACCAGATCTAACATCATTGCTGTATCTTGTGGGCCTGAAGTGGTCATGACATGACTAGAGTGTATAGCAGTGGCATCAGAGAGGAAGGGAGGGGTCCTACTTGGTATAAAGTATAGATAGACCAAACTGGAACAGCTGATTTGATAAAAAGAAACTCAAGTCATAAGCTTTTGGCTTGAGCAATTGGATGAACCACGGCGTCCTTTGCTGAGGTAGGAAGACTCAGAAGGTAAAAGTTTGAGCTTGAAGGCAAGGGACTCACAAGTGCTCTCTAGAGCAGTGGTTCTCAACCTGTGGGTCGCGACCCCTTTGGAGGGGGGTGTCAAATAACCCTTTCACCGGGGTCACCCAATTCATAACAGTAGCAAAATGACAGTGATGAAGTAGCAACGAAAATAATGTCATGGTTGGGAGGTCACCACCACATGAGGGACTGTACAAAAGGGTCATGGCATTCGGAAGGCTGAGAACCACAGCACTCGAGGCGGTAGAGTTCAAAGCTCCTGTTTGAGTTAAGAGCATGTGTCTGTTGGAATTTGGAGGCACCAATTTAACTGATCAAAATAAACACAAAATTCTGTCGCTGTTGGGGCGGGGAGGGGGGAGTCCACACATTCCTACTGTGACAAGATCCAATTTGGAAACACTGATGTGTGACCTGCCTTGCCCTCCACCTGATCCTGAACTTTGGTTTCCGCTCCTCAGGCACCAGAGAGGCCATTCCACACCGCTGCCTGCGGAGTCAGACTGGTGCTCATGGCCAGAATGAAAGATCCAGTCACAGCTCAGTCTGACTGCCTGATGGCGGCGGAGGCCCCAGGAGCAAAGGGGCACACAAGGATGCCTAAAGGCAATCCTTCTTCCTAACACTGCTATCCTGAATCTACTAGTATTTCTGGGGTTTCTGTCTGTTGAGTAGGACTGAGTTTCTGCTGCCGGCTGGAATGGGGCTAAAGATAGAATTTAAATCTCTTTCTCTCTATTGCTATATGAGAGCAAGTATAAAAGTATCATTACGAGAGTTCTAGGGTTCTAGTTTGTACATAACCAGTTTTCCCCCCAAACAAAATGTGTTTAAGTCTGTCTCTACAGTAACTAGATGGTGCAGACAGGTCCTTCGATGAATCTCCTTGGGACATACACATGTGTCCATCAAGGAAAGCTTCCTGGCCAGTCACATTCAAGGCACAGAAGGCAGCTCAGAAGGTTGTGGTGGCTTATATTTTTCAGATTATGGATATGTAATATTGATAGGTTTTCTTGAAGGACAGATGATCATGGGCTAATTAAAAAGAAATAGTTAGAAAATTGAATACTTTATTGGTGTGAAGAAAAGTCAGTAAAGTTTCACCAAGGGATTTCCCCCCCGCCCCTACAACAAAGCATCTGCTCATTCCTTGAGTAGCAAGCGCCGTCCAAAGCGAAGTCTGGGAAACCTTGCCCCACTCACCCAATAGCTTGCTATTACCCCTTTAGGTATGTTTTTGTTGCCCCAAACTTAAAGACATTCAAAAGGAACACGATTTGAGGGCACTCAAACCGCAGTTTTGACATGTGTATTAGTCTGGGTACTTTAGAGAAACAAATCCACAGGAACTCGTGTATAAGAGAGTTTTATATAAAGGTTAAGTGCGCATCAAGAAAACATCCCAACCCAGTGCTGCCCAAACCCAGAAGTTCAGCATTAACCCACTAACCCATTAATCCATATGTCCAAAATCAGTCCACAAAATCCTCCTCCATCTCACAAAACAGACATAACGATGCCGACTGCAGGAGGAAAGCTGAGTCAGTGAATGTGTAAACATCTCAGCACTGGCAGGGATCTTCACGCGGCTGCTCCAGCACCCAGGGCTGCATCAGGGTAGGTCCATGTGGCTTCTCCTTGGGGATGTCTTGCAGGAAGTCAGCCTTGCAAGCTGAAGCAGGGAACTGGCTAAGGCAGCTGCACCCTGGTCCAATCATCACAAAGCAAGAAACCTGAGAACTAGAAAGGCGAGGCTCCCTGAGCCATTTATCCCTCTGCCCTCCAATTAATCCCACATGTGTTTATTGGCCAGGTTGGCACAATAAACTAACTAACTCAACATGACATAAATTTAAGCATGCAGAAGTCTTTGGGAAAGGATCAGAGAGAAAGGAACGTCATCTTCGGCAGTGTGTGGACCTAGATGGGGGACTTTTTGAGAAACAATAGGTTCACATTTTGAAAGTGTTGTTTCATGAAGAGTTCTATGATTTTGTAATAAGACCTTTGGACTGATCTTTGTGTGTTTGTCTATATGAGAGATCTCCAGAAAGTTTGTGGAAGGCTACATCGTTTCTCAATTCCATTTTCCCTGAGCTTTTTGAAGTGTCCTTCTGTACATAGTTGTCAGTTCCTAGACTATTACCATCCTTGGGTTTTCATTGTCTGGATTTCAGAAGTGGATTGGTGGCCTTTTTCTTAGTCTGCCAGTGTCTGGGAGTCCTTTGAAACCTGTTTAGCACAGTAGCAACATGAAAACCTCCACTGACAGGCAGGTGGGGACTGCACAGGTGGGGCTGCATTGGCTGGGAATTGAACCCGGGTCCTTGGCACAGAAGGCAAGAATTCTACCAGTGAATCAACAATGCAGTACCACCTTTTCTTCCTTTCTTTACATCTGTGTGTCTTTTTAAAATTTGTGTTGTAGATAGAGAACCCAAAACTCCAAACTCACTGCCATCAAGTTGATTCTGACCCATAGCAACCCTATCGGACAGGCTAGAACTGCCCCAGTGGTTTTCAAGACAGAAACACTTATAGGAGTAGAAAGCCATCTTTCTCCTGAGAAGCTGCTGATAGTTTTGAATTGCTAACCTTGCGGAAAGCAGCCCAACTCCTAACCACCATGCCACCAGGGCTGCTGTAGAGAGCAAGATAGCCGCCATCAAGTTTACTCTGGCTCAGTGATCTATGCACAACACGAGGCACTGTTACCCTGTCCTGCATGATCTCACAATTGCCAGCATGCTTAAGTCCACTGTTAGCACCAGAGGGCCAAGTCATCACAGTGAGGGGCTCTCACTCCCTCACCGGTCCTACTTCACCAACCATGGTGTTCTTTGGTGAGGGATCCCTCCTGTTGACACCCCCAAGGCAAGTGCATCAGACAGTGCTCTATGAGCCTCCAAAAAGCTCCCATTTGGGGAAGTTGATGGCCAAGCCTTTCTTCTGACTCTGTTGTTGTCTGGAAGCTCTGTTGAACCCTGCCCACCTTGGGTGACCCTGCTGGTATTTGAATTACACTCATAAGAGATGTATATACCATCCAGCATCACAGTAGTATACAAGCTACCACAGTACAAAAAATGGACAGATGGAGGGTTGGAAAAAGAGGACTTTGTACAATAGCTAACCTTTATTCAATGCTCAGCTATTTGTCAGGATAAATGTGTGCCGGGATGAGCTCACTTTATCCTTATGGCAATCTTTGGGATAGGAATATGATTATTATTTTCCACACTCGGAATCTGAGGCACCTAGAGTTTGGGGCCCCTGGATTTGAGCTCTATGAAATTCCTATGATAATTTCGCATGACTTGTTTCCTCAACTTCCTGAGGAGATAGAGCATAGTTCCCTTCTTTAGGGTCCTGTGAAACAGCAACTACTGTAGGTTTCCTTCTTCTTCTACATTTTCTTGATTTTGTGTGACACTGACAATATAGTCTTACCTTCCTTTTCTTACTGTTTCTCCTTCATCAACACAAACTCCCTGCTCCCTCAGTTTTGAGTGGCTGCTGTCAATTTGATCGCAGATAGATGGTTCTTAAGAGAGTATGATGCTCAAGGCAGACCCCTCCCCTTTTTTCACTAGTTAAACTAACCTAGCGTTCAGCACTAAGATGACTTTAGACCGTATTTTTCTGGCTTAAGATTGAAAGGTTACCTCAAGACAATACTGTCAGGGGTACATGCAGTCTCCATGGCTCCAGTAAGTAAGGCCCCATCCACTTGTGGTCTCGTGGCAATGGAGACAATTGTTCTTGGAGGCAATTTCCCCCACACCCTATAGCTTCCTCCTATTCCTGTTCCTGAGTCTCCTTCCTCTGCTGTTCGTGGTAAATAAAACCCAAATTCCAACTTCCTGGAGAGGGACCCCTTCAGGGAAGCCCTTCCTCTTATTGACATTTTCAGTGTCAGTCTCCATCGCATCTCTTTCTTGAGACCTGCCTGCTAGTGATTTCAGGATTCTGCCCTCTGAAGACCAGTACATTGTAGGCACAGCACCTAAAGCCCACAACATTTTTAGGGGGGGTGTATCTATGA
>NW_022103899.1:26529715-26531371 GCF_000313985.2 Echinops telfairi | reverse complement strand
AAATTACTTGCCTGCAGATCCAAGTCAAATCTTCAATCAGTTTTTAATAAATGAATACAGTAATTTGATCTTCATCTGCCTAATTCCTCTATCCTTCATTCAATTGTTCAAAATTCTGGTGGCCCCTTGGAATGCTAGGGCATCAGCATTACTGATTGATTCACCGCCCAGCCACTTATTTCAGTAGCACAAACCTGTACTGTGGCAGTTACATAATCTCCTGTCAACTTGTGAAGGGGTGGAGTCTAGCTTGATGACTTCATTTGGAGGCATGAAGGATATAAATAGCTCACTGGAGGTCAGATACAAACGATCACTGCTTTCTCTCCCTGGGAGACATTCCTGTTGACCGGTCATATAGAGCTATGCGGATGGCAGCCAGAGCCTTGGAGCTGGAGGAGCCACATGGAGACCTATGCCAGTGCTAAGGAGCTTCCACCACCACTGGATCCACAAAACTTTCTACTCACTGGCCTGTGCTTTTTCTGCATTCAGCATCATTGCATGTGTTGAGTCTGAAGAGGAATTTACAGACTGGTATCAGACATATGGGCTAATATCGGACTTATGGACTTGATCTGGACTGGGCTGGGATGTTTTCTTAATATACAATTAATCTTTGATATAAAGTTCTCCAGTACACACATATGAGTGTCTCTGGATTTGTATCTCTAGTCAACCTGGACTAACACAGGTACATTCTTTTCATAAATTTCTAAATTGCCAAGGTTTAGTTATTCTCCAGAGCCTTTGAGTCAACCAATCCAAACGAAAGTGCTAATTCTTTTAGCTGCTTGGGGAGCTTCAATCCTCTCTCTTATGGGCTGCTGTTTTGTAGCACAGGGCACACCCAGACAGATATGAGTCTTTCAGGACCAAATCTGGCAAAAGGCTCACCTTAATCTTGGCGTTGTTAGCCAAGTTGAAACCTATGCTTACATACACTTTTCTTTTCATTTTAATCCCTTCAAACTTGTTTTCAGCATTGCAACCAGGACAATCCCTTGAAAATACAAACCTGTTTTCTTTCCTCCTGCCTCACTTCATTTTACTCATCGTTCACCTCTCACATTCCTCTCAGATACATTTCAATTGATCAGACATGACCAGGAACACTACATCCTCCTCACCATCAATTTTTGATCCCTTGCTATTCCCCTGTCCCTGTCATTATTTGCTCACCACTCCCCTCACCCCTGCCCTCCTCGAATTGACATAAAGGAGCACAAAGTGGAGACCCCAAACCCACCTTTAAGATAATTGGACAGTCCCTCACAGAATGGCCACATACAAGGGATGATATATCCAGGATGCAGTGTAACACTGATGAAACACATAAATATCCCCTAGTTCTTTAATATTTCCTCCCCTTACTATTATGATCTTACTTTTACCTCATTAATCTTGTGAGACCCATGTATGTTCATTTGTATAACTATGGCCATTCGATGCATGAAATCCAAGATAGATGAACCCTTCAGAAATAGTAATGGGAGTAATGATTCCCTGAGGGTATGGGATGGAGGGGGGAAGGGGAAGCCAATAGTGATGATGATATAGTTTCATTCCAGGGGAATGGATAACAAAATAGTAGGTTTACAGATACATTGGATGGTGTAAGATATGGCAAATATCTATCTATCTATCTATCTATCT
>NW_022103899.1:26528057-26529327 GCF_000313985.2 Echinops telfairi | reverse complement strand
TAAAATCATAACATATCACTCAGGTGCTTAAATCCTTTCAGTAAATTGTTCTATGTTTGGGAAGGAATAAAAATGGTCGCCTGGTCCCTGTAGTGGATAGTCTGGCCTTCACTGCTTTCCAGGCTCCCACCACAGTCCCTCTTCCAGTCTCTGGACCACCCCATGCCTTTCCCACCCAAGCCTTCAAGCATGCTAGCCTCTGGCATAATCTTCTGTAGCTTTGTCCTGGCTGGTAGCTCCTTATTCTTAAGGACATAGCTTTGCTATCACTATACAAAGAAGTTGTATCCTACCCCAAATCTAAAAGTACTCCGTTCACTGAATCCTTCATTTTCCTTTTTAGCACTTCTCAAAACTTTTAGTGCCATCTGTGTGGCTACTTGTTTGATGTCCATTTCGTTGACTGGATTGTAAGCTCTATGGAGGCAGGATCTGTATCTGCCTTGCTCATCATGTGCCCCCAGTGTTCAGCACAATATTTCACTTATAGCTTTATAAAGACAAAAATGCTTTTAAAAGAATGATTGAATGAGATCTTGATGCTAAATTTTTTATTGGACTCTGCTAACAGTTTCCTGTTTTTTCCTTACTTTCCTTATCTTACTTTTTTCCTTACCTTATAATAAATTTCTGCAGCTGCACTGACAGAATAAAATATGTTCTTTCTGGACCATTTCTGGGTGGCTCATGTTACTATGTGTTCCATTATTTATTTCAGAGCACTCAATGCCCATCACAACTATTTCTTAGCCTTTGCATATGCATTTGCTCAAAGATGTCTATAAGTACAAATTCCCTATCAATTGATTTCTGTGGAAGGCTTCTTTTTACAAATTTCTGGATAGCTGCTTGATGCTATAGATCTGTCTAGCTTGAATTTCCTGTATCTTCATTCTCCTTAGAAGCTGCCTTCTCTCTACATGATTGGTATTATCTTGGAAATGGCAATGGTGAGATACTTACATTCTGTAATAGCAATAATGAATTCATATTTATTGAGGGGCAAGCATTAACATACTTCCCATTTATAAATCAGAAAAACCAGGACACAGAGGCCTTAAGTTAACTTGCCATTAAGCAACCCAGCTTATCTCCATTGTCTTGTCTGTTATCTACTATACACCAGTGTTTTCCTAGGGACTGTCATAACATCTCTAAAGTTTCATTAATTAAACTCCCCTTAATAGTAAGAGTTAAGAGAACTCATCTCCTTCCCTCTTCACTCCGTTCCTCAGGTAAATGTGATACTATAGGTCATGATTGGGTATTT
>NW_022103899.1:26519280-26521276 GCF_000313985.2 Echinops telfairi | reverse complement strand
GCTTTGCTGCTTCTCAGCTAGATGCTTATCTTCAAGCCTTTAAGACCCCAGGCACTACATCTTTTGATAGCCGGGCACCATCAGCTTTCTTCAACACATCGGCTTATGCACCCATTTTGTCTTCAGAGATCATGTCGGGAAGGTGAGTGAGCATCACAAAATGCTGGATTATTAGAACAAAGTGTTCATGTGTTGAGGGAGTACTTGATTCGAGGGCTCTCAGTTCTTTAGGGTGGACAAAATGGCCGAACTCATTGTTTACAAGAGTATATTGACCAATAAAGTTTATATCTTTATCTTTTAATTCCATTTACATGAACTTTTGGAGCTTATTTCCATCAATTTTTTATTTATGTGACATAAATAAGTTAGACGTTTTTGATGTTTTTTATCGTATGTAACATTAATGGTCACAATAGGAACTCAAACATGACTGTTGAATGTGGAAACAATGTGAATGGTGGATAGGTTCCGCTGGTTGGAGTCCTGGCTCATAGAACAATTTGTTATTTAAATTCCCCTTCAATAAATCACTGTAGGAGTTGATTTTTTCCAATGTTTTATTGAGTGAATCAATTGAGTGCCCAATAATAGAGAACTCTAAACAATCAAATGAATAAACAATTAGTAAGCAATGTAACTATTTATAGTCACTTTGGGTTATCACTCATTATACTTCAGAATGTATTAGTAAGTGTTCAGAATGTATGTATTATATAATATGTATTCAGAATTAGTATATGTTCAGAATATATTAGTAGTAAAATCAATCAAGACAATTCTTAGGCATAGATCTTAAATTTTAAAAAACTTCACAGAAAAGGATACAACAAAATCCATTCTAGTCTCCTGTCTACAAGTTATACTTTTCTCAGAATAGGAACATAATAAGTCTACAATTTCTTTCTAAAATCAGCCTAGAAATTATGCACACAATTAAAAAGCGCTAGATTGACAGAATTAAATGTCATACTTTTGTGAAGCTCCAAGAACATAATTGCTTGCACTTATTAACAAGAATTGTAAGATATTTTGTAAATACAAAAATATTTAATAATTGGCCCCACTTTTGTATATATTTTAAAGATGTTTATGTTAGTGATTTCCTAAATCTTTAAATCCATCAGAATATGAACTCTTGTTCTTAATGTTCTTGAATCCCAAACACTAGGCAACAGCGATGGACCATGGCTTACAGCATTTACAGTCAATTTTGGGAATCTGAAAGACAAAATTTAGAAGATGTATGATTTAAAAATAGTAAAAACACTTAGAGTTCACTATAATTAGCAGCAAACAGTAACTCTTTTTATTCCTCAAAATATAGTTAACTTATATAAGCTGTTTTTATTCTTTCCAAATAAATATTCATTATATTTGTAGCTAAATAGAAAGGATCTCTAATCTTTGACATAACAACGCAGAAATTAAACTAAACTCCAGCTGAAATAAATCAACTAGGGGTGCTGTCAATATAGCAAGAGATAGAAAAATGTTCAAATCATGACAATTACAGTTCTGCTTAGAAATTTTCTTCTGTGTTACATTCATATTATTTTGAATCCTTTAGTATTACTTATATTTTCTGTGAACTATTTGTGCAAGGAAATCACAACCAGTGATTTATTTTAGTTTAAGTGGAAAGTAAAGTTCTATCAAAATTGATGAAGGACAGCAAATGCTCTTCAGGTATATCACATTTATGCGTGGTGAGTAATAAACATTTGCAGCAACTTAAAAATATAGTACATAAGCCAAAAGAAAACCAAACAGGGTTTCTGAGGCTATACATTTTTATAGGAGCAGAAAGCTTAGTCTTTTTCCCAAGCAGGGGCTGGTGGGTTTGAACTGCCCACCTAGTGGTTAGCAGTCCAACAGTTACCAGACAATGCCAGCAGAACAAAAGGAATCAGCTGACATTTTTGATGTGTTAATTGGGTTTTCCCATGTGAGCTTGTTTGCAAGTGTAAAACTGATTCTGTTTTCTTTTTGTTTG
>NW_022103899.1:26516328-26518529 GCF_000313985.2 Echinops telfairi | reverse complement strand
CTACTAGAGAAAACAGGCTGACCTGAACATCCCCAAACTCCAAACTCACTGTCACCCAGGAGATGCTCACTCATAGCAACCCTATAGGACAGGGCAGAACTGCCCCTGGGGGTTTCCGAGACTGTTACTCTTTATGTTGCTTCAATTCCCCTCTCTGCCCCAACCCCAGTCATTGCACCAGCACTTTTGCTCCACGATCATTGGTCATCAAGGCATTGAGTGTGCTCTTGAGATTGAGCACTGACTGCTGTTCAGCTTGGCAGTGCCACCTGGGACTCTATGCTATGGAGCCAATTCCAGCTCCTAGCAAGCCCACTTGAGAGAGTTCAAGTTTGCTCCTGCTGAGTGTACAGGGCGGGCCTTGGGATCCCATCCTGGTGCCTCCTGCTATCAGATCTGCCTTCCCATTGTGTGTCCCCATGGAGAAAGATGTAGCTGTCTGCTTCCATAAGGATTTAAAGATTTGGGATTGACCTGGAGCAGTTATGTGGGGTGCTAGAGGGTTGCTCAGAGTCAAAGCTGGACTCTGTGGCAGTGGAGTTGGTTTGGGGATTCTTATCTTGGCTGGCTGGTGGTGTCAGGTGCTATGGAGCCAATTCCAACTCCTAGCAAGCCGATGTGACAGGGTAGAACTCTTCCATCGGGTTTTCTCGACAATATTCTTTATGGAAGCAGATGATCAGATCTTTCTCCTGCAGGACTCTCTGGATAGGTTTGAACTGGCAACCTTTCAGTTAGCAAGCGAGTTCTTTTCCATTGTGCCACCAGGGCTGACTACCAGGTTATAAGCCCACAGTTCCTGTGAACCCAGATTCTTCCTTTCCCCATATTACCTATTTCACCAGAGCAAAACCAGGGACTTACCTCTGACTGCTCATCCCCTGCCCACGCCATCCAGTCAGGTGGCAAGTGCCTCTTTGACTGTCCTGCTTCTCCATTATCACTTCCACTGATCCCTCTACAGCCTCTTTCACCTTTGGCATGGACTATGCCAGTAGCTCCCTTATTCTCTCACACCAATTCACGTTTTAGTCTTCCAGACGAATCTGCCTAATGGTGCCGTTTCTCTGACCAAAAACCTCTCAAGCCCCGCGCAGTCTACAGCAGCTTTGGGCTTATACATATACTTAGGAATGAGTCTAAACTGGCCCTTCAGTTTTGTTTCTAGCCTAGTAGTGTAGTGGTTACACATGGGACTGCTAACTGCGAGGGCCAGTCAAACTATCTACAGTCTGATGGACACCTAGTATTTTGCTGCCCCTCCGTGTATGTTGTTTCTGCTTGATCCTTCCTTCCTTCTTTCATTTCCCCTTCCCATCCATAGGCCTTCCCTTCCTCCCTTCATTTCTTCCTCCCACTGAGCTTGTTAATCCTGGGCCTTGTGAAGGTTTTGATTTCAAAGTACTGGTAATTAAGGGCTGAGCTTTCCCAGTACCCCATAACCAGTACATTTGAAATGCAGTGAGACTTAGAGTCCAAGTCCTTTCTTTGATCTCTTAGGTCTGTCCAGAGCTGCACTGTCTCACAGAATCAGAGTAGGAGCCACAAACGGAAGGCACATATATAATGCACATTTTTCTAATAGCTGAATTTTAAAAAGGTGAAATAATTTAATGTTTTATTTAACTCAATAGATTTAGACCATTTTCCAATATGCAATCAATTACTAGTAAGATATTGTATATTTCTGTTATGGTAGCAAGTCTCCAATGTGTACTTTACAGGTAAACAAATCAAACTCACTGCCACCCGACTTGTAATGAGCCTACAGGACAGGAGAGAACTGCCCCTGGGCGCTTCCAAGACTGTCACTCTTTACAGGAGTAGAAGGCTGTGGGTTGTTTTCTCATGGAGCGGCTGATGGTTTCAAACTGCTGACCTTGCAGTTACCAGTCAAATGCATAACCACTACGCTACCAGGGCTCCATTGCACAGCTAGCGCACATCTCAGTTTGGACTGGCCTCCCTTCAAGTGCTTCCTGACCATGTGTGGCTTGCCGGCCCTTGATTGGATAGGCTAGGCCTGCAGCCACAGGCAGGACTTCCGGCCCTTTTAGGTCAGGGCACTCTTAGGAAGTGATGATATTTTTGCAGCACACCTGGGGTAAATGGATTGTGGCTGACGGTTGCTTTGAATTAGAAAAAAATCAATAGTCCACCTGCAACCCATTTGGATCCCAGTTGGGAAGCTCCAATTCTTT
>NW_022103899.1:26510205-26515418 GCF_000313985.2 Echinops telfairi | reverse complement strand
GATGGCATGTGTGTCTCTGTCCTTTCCACTGCCAACTGCCACTGACCCCACCCTGTCTTTCCTGCTTAAGGGGTGTTCCTCTTGGATAGCCCTCTCTCATCCTTTAATCCTCCTCTCTGAAATCACTCCATCTTGCTAAGGCCCTCTGCTGCACCCCCTCCTCCTGAGTCCTGCCCTCCCACCTCATCTCTTTAGACATAGTCCTCTCAAACTGAGCTCCAAGCTACTCAGAACCTGCACCCTGCTAAGCGATGTCAAGGACATTCACTCATCCTTTCACGTATCCAGGGTAGCATCTCGTGTACAAAGAGATCTGGTAGCACAGTGGGTGGAGTGTTGGGCTACAAATGGAAAATGTGGAAGTTTGAACCTACTGGCCACTCTGAGGGAGAATGATGAGGCTGTCGTGAAGATTTACAGCCTTGGCAACCCCAAAGAGGGGTTCTATCTGGTCCTGGCAGGTGGCTCAGAATCAGCATCAAGTCCGTGGCAGTGTGTGTGTGTGTGGGGGTGTACCAGCCGGCCCTGTGCAGCCCTGCTTGACAAGATGTTTGCCACACAGAGGCTGCCAGGCGAGGGGGTGAAGTCCAGCTCACACTCCGCTCCCAGCCCAATCACCTCTCTGGGAGAGCCATTTTCAATCTCTAGGTGATGATGACTTGTCCTCCCTCTTCTTCAGGGAGGAAAATGCAATATTCTCTGCTGGTGATAATATTTGCTGATACCCTGGATTTTGATGTCGCCATCGGGCTGATTTCTCACGATGGAGATTCTAACTCACAGGACACTCCCTTATGAGCTTAGTGGCTTTCTTCCTTTCCTCCCATTGTAATTTGGGATGTAATTTGGGCCTTCATACCTATGTGGTCAGGGTCAGAGGAGAGGCCTAGCATGGAAGGCAGGTGGGAAAGCTCAGTCCCTCTGCTCATAGGAACAAAGAGTCCCAAGGTGCCAGGAACTGCCCAAGAGAAGATGCAAACACCTGCCAGGGCGAAAGGACAAGAGCTACAGGACAAGTTGACAACTGTCTCTCTCTCCAGCGAGGCTCCTCTACTCCCCAGCATCAATAGCGTAAGTTGGTGGGGAGAAGGAGGAGGAGGAGGAGGAGGAGGAAACTGTGACACCATAGCATGTTGTGCTGGTTCCAGAGGGTTCTGCTCCATGTAGGTGTCTACACCCAGGTGGCGTAGTGGGTTCTGAGTTGGACTGCTGATGACCTGGTCTGTAGTTTCGAAAGCACCGGGCATTCCTTAAAAAGTAAAGATGCTGTGGTAGCAATTGTACAATGCTGCTTGAGGTGATTGAACTATGGAAGGCGATCATATCTGTATTAGCTCCTAATAAAATGGTTTTGAGGAAAAGAAAAGAAAGTAAGAAAGAAAAGATGAGGCTTTTGGCTTTCAAAAAGAGTTAAGGCCTCAGAAAACCAAAGGGGCAGTTTGACTTTATCCTCTAGGTCAGGGGTCCTCAAACTACGGTCTGCAGGCCACATGCGGCCCGCCGAGGACATTTATCTGGCTCGCCGGGTGTTTTTGCCCCATTTTGTTTTTTTATTCAAAATAAGATATGTGCAGTGTCCATAGGAATTTGTTCATAGTTTTTTTTAACTATAGTCCGGCCCTCCAGTGGGCCTGAGGGACAGTGAACAGGCCCCCTGTTTAAAAAGTTTGAGGACCCCTGCTCTAGGGTCAGTGTGAGTCAGACTCCCAACTTGATAGCAGGGTGTTGGGGGTTTGGAGTTTATGTCTTCTTCCACTCAGCTGTCAGTTTGCTGTGCTGTGGTGTCTTGGAAGCTCTGGCATCCAGATTTCAAATACCCAGCAGGGTCGCCCATGGTGGATAGGTCTCACTGGAGTTTACAGAGTAAAGCGGATGAGGAGAAAGACCTCATGGTTGACTTCCATGAAAACAGTATGCATAGCAGTGGAACATTGTCCAATACCGCCCCTTGTCTGTCTGTCTGTCTGTCATCCTGTGGTGGCTGGCGTGTTGCTGTGGTGCTGGACACTAGGCCGCCAGTACTTCCGATGCCAGCAGGGTCACCCCAGGTGAACAGATTCCAACAGAACTTCCCGGACTAAGCATAGACTACGAAGAAGGAACAGGCTGTGCACGTCTGAGGCCTCAGCCATGGAGGGCCTTGGGATAGCAATGGGGCATTGCCAGATGCCCGGCAGAAGCTGAGCCATTCATGGGGGAGGCACTCCAAACACGGTAGAAGAAGAGCAGCCTTCTCCAAGTGAGTCGGCCATAAAGATGTGGATGGAGTAAGGCTTTCAGGACCTTCATTGTTGGTGGGGCACAACTCAAAATGAGAAAAACATCTATTAATAATTGAAGTATTGAATGTCTGAAGTACAAATTTAGGAAACTTGGAAGTTGTCAAATAAGAAATATCATGCATAAAAGATATTGTTGTTGCTAAGTGCCATATTAGGCATATAAAGATAGACAGTCTTGGCATTCGTGAATTGAACTGGACTGGCTTGGCCATTTTGATGGTTTACTATGCTGGCAGGACAATTCCAGAGGAATGGCATCAGACTCATCAGCACAAAGACTTTCTCAAGATCTTGAACATCAATGCTGTGATAGGATAATACCTATATGCATACAAGGAAATCCAGTCAATATGACCAGTATTCAAATTACTCACCAACCACCAAAGCTGGTGCTGAAGAAATGGAAGAGTTCTACGAACTTCTTCAGTTCAAAATTGATCACACATGTAATCATGATGCATTGATAATTACTGGCAATTGGATTGTGGAAGATGGAAACAAAAAGAAAGGAACAGTGGCTGGAAAATATGACCTCGTTGGTAGAAATAAAGCTGGAGATCACATGACAGCATTTTGCAAGGTCAACAGCTTCTTCATTGCAAACATAACAATTTACCAGCATCCATGGTCACTTCACCAGATTGAATATACAAATGGACTATATGGGAAGAGAGTATGGAGAAGGTCAATAGCAGCGGTTAAAACCAGGCCAGGGGCTGAGTGTGGAACAGACTGTCCACTGCTTATATGTAAGTTCAGGTTGAAGCTGAAGAGAATTAAAACAAGTCCGTGAGAGCGAAAATATGACTGAGGATATTCCAACAGAATTTCAAGAACTGACTTGATGCTTTGAACACGGATGACCTGACAAGCATGGGATGACAGAAAGATCACCACACATGAAGAAAGTAAAAGGTCATTTAAAAAATAAGAAAACAAAGAAAAGGTCCAAGTGTACGTCAGAAGAGACTCTGAAACTTGTTCTTGAAAGGAGAACAGCTAAGCAAATAGAAGACAAGATGGCAAGTAAGAGTTGACCAGAGCATCTCAGAGCGTAGTTCCTACCCTTGGTTTGAGAAGACAAAGGAAAAAGTTATTAAAATGAAATGGGCAAAGACATGGAGTTAGAAAAGCTGGATCCGCACAGGGGCTGCAACCAGGGGCTCAAACATAAGAACAAGTTTAAGGATGGCGCAGGAGCGGGCTGTGTTTCCTTCTGTTGTGTGCAGGGTTGCCATGAGTCAGAACAGACTCGATGGCTCTTAACAACAACAGTAACATATCAGGCAATGGACTCCTCGCTAAAATCTACCGGAAACTGCAACACCTCAACAAGAAAAAAGGGATAACCCAATCAAAAAATGGGCAGAGGACATGAACAAACAGTTCACCAAAGAACACATCCAGGCGGCCAACAATGATACGAAGACATGCTCCCAATTACTAGCCATGCAAGAGATGCAAATCAAAATAATCATGGGGTACTACTTCACATGAGCATTGTTGGCATAGCCCCCCAAACAAAAACAACAAATGCTGGAGGGGGTGTGGAGAGATTGAAACGCTCATACGCTGCTGCTTGTACTTTGACATAAAACAGGCCAACCACTGTGGAAATCAGTATGGCTCTTTCTCAAAGAATTGGGGATAGAAGTGTCATATACCTCAGCAATCCCTCTTCTTGCTATGAAACCAACAGAAATAAGGAACACAGCAAGAACAGACAGGTGCACACGGCTGTTCATCACAGAGCTCTCCCCAACAGCAGGAAGATGCAGACCGCCTAAATGGCCAGCAGTGGGAGGAGGGGTAAATAAACATTGACACAGGCTGCTAGGGTTGCTTTTCCCATGGGGGCTCCACCTTCTCCGCTGCCTCTGCATCTTGACAGAGGCCCCTCGGCCCTCACTAGTGTGGCTTCTCACGGCCCTTCTGGCTCCCCATCATCTCCTACAGTCCTTCAAAGCTCTCTGGATACCACTAGTCTTTGGTGACCCCGGAACCTCTTACTTCTCCAGGGAGTCCGGGCTTAAAAGAAACAGTGTCATCTATTGGAACTACCCCACTTGTGATGACTGGCCCTTCTGCAATTTCTGTCGTTCCTCCTACTATTGAGGCCACTACTGGTCTGTCCTCCCCCTACCCCCCCACTGCCCGGTTTCATCAGGTCCCATCAGCAGTAAGAGCCCAACTTCCCAAGCCGCATTGGCTAGCCCTCCTTCTCAAAGGATAAGCAGTCTAGAGACACCAGACTTAACTCTTCTGTCAGCCCTGAAGATTCCAGAAATGTCCCCACTTCAGTATTGGTAAAACTCCTGAGCCAGAAAGATTTCCAGACTCTATAGGCCTCTCCTGCAGGAGCCCCTGTTTCTCCAGCCCAGGCAGGACATCCCTCCAAGAAAGACTCTCCTCCATTAGTCTTGGAAATCCCTCAAGATTCCCCTTCTCCCTAGAGTACATCTCTCTAGAAAGGTCTCTTTCTCCTGAAGCCACCCTAGCAAAGAAAAATAAATAAATAAAATAAACATTGACACATCCATACTGCTACTATTACACATCTCTACAGAAGAATGGTGAAATTGAGAAACATCCATGACATGGATGGATTTGGAGGATGTTCTACTGAGTGAAGCTAGTCAATCACGAAAGGACAGCTACGCATGAGAACACTGGTATGAAAGAAAGTGTATTCATAGCATAAGAAATAAACTTTGATGGTTGCCAAAGACCCGAGGAAAAGGAGGGAGGGGAAGTCATAGGCTAGAAGACAGATAGATGTTACCTTGGGTAAAGGGAAAGAACGATATTCAAAAAGAGAGATGAAAGAAAAGGCAGGGGCTGGGGGTGGGGGACAGGGCAATCTATGGCGAAGGTTGATAAATTGCTAAATACAAAAATTGTGATCTGATATGTAAACCTCCATCTTATTCA
>NW_022103899.1:26499712-26508925 GCF_000313985.2 Echinops telfairi | reverse complement strand
ATAATAACTTATAAATTATCAAGGGCTCATGATGGAGGGGGGAGCAGGGTGGGAGGGGGGAAAATGAGGAGCTGATGCCAGAGGCTTAAGTGGAGAGCAAATGTTTTGAGAGTGATGAGGGCAATGAATGTACAAATGTGCTTTACACAACTGATGTATGTGTGGATTGTGATAAGAGTTGTATGAGTCCCTAATAAAATGATTTTTTTAAAAAGTAAAACAAAAACAACCCCCCCAAAACAAAAACTAAAGCAGTGCCAGAAACACTTGTTATTTTATTCCAAGACAATTGGAAGGCAGCTCCCTGGCCAACTGACTGGGAGAGATCAATATTTATACCCATTCCAAAGAAAGGCTATTCAGCATAATGCAGAAATTATCAAATATTATCATCAACATCCCATACAATTAGACTTCTGTTGAAGATAATTAAACATCTACTGCAGTAGCCCATCAACAGGAAGCTGCCAGAAAATCAAGCCAGATTCAGAAGCGGATGTGGCTCGAGGGATATCATTGTCATCAGGTTGACCTTAGAGCCTATCAGAAAGACAATTGTATTGTATAGACCATACAGAGACATTCCACGGAGTGGATCATAAGAAACTTTGGATGACAGAGATGAATGGGAACTCCAAATCACTTAATTGTTCTTATTTGGAACCTCCACACATACCCAGAGGCAGCCATTGGAGTAGAACAAGGGAATACCGCCTAGTTTAAAATCAGGAAAAGTGTGCGCCAGCCTTATGTCCTTTCATCATACTCATTCAATCCATATGCTGAGACAGTTAAAAAAAAGATGGCCCACATGAAGAAAAATGTCGCATCAGGATTGGCAGACGGCTCATTAACAACCCATGATCTGTAGAAGACAACACCCTGGCTTGCTAAATTGAAGAGGTATGAAGCACTTAACTGATGAAGGGCAAGAAAACTGGACCAATAGACAACATGGTGACAAATGGAGAAAAGACTGACGTTTAAGGATTTCATCTTCCTTAGATCCACAATCAATGCTTGTGGACGTACAAGTCAAGAAATCAAACGATGGGTTGCGCTGGGCAGTTCCATTGCACATGACCTCCTTACAGCGTTGAAAATCATAGATGTCACTTTGAGGACTAAGACGGGCCTGAGTCAAGGTAGGGTATTTTCCATTGCCTTATATGCATGTGAAAGCTGGACGATGTATCGGGAAGAGCACAGAAGACCTGGCGCCTTAGAGTTGAGTTGGTAAGTACCCTAGACTATTAGAAGAACAAAGAAATCGGTCTTGGAGGAAGGATCCTCAGGATGCTCCTCAGAAGCGAGGATGGCGAGATCTTGTGTCCTGTGCTTTGTATACTTCATCAGCAGGGACCAGTGCCTGGAGCAGGTAGGTCTCTTGGTAAAATAAAAGGTTATGGTAAAGAGAAAGACCCTACGGAGATGGATTGACACAGTACCTGCAACAACGGGCTCAAAGGTAACAATAATTGTGAGGATGGCGCAGGACCCGGCAGTGCTCTGTGTTGGTGTAGAGAGTAGCTGTGGGTCTGCGTTGACTCGAGGGCACCTAACAACACAGTAGAGTGAAGCGCATATGACAGCCCTGGCTGAGAAACGTTTCGCACAGGAAAGGACAAAGGCAAAGGCACACATGATCACTCTCTTTCTCCAAAAAGTACAGAATGTTGAGCTTTAATGCTTTTGTTGAATATGGAGAAATTCAGGAGCTAATGGAGTAGACTTGGGGGCCAGCCTTAGATTTGATCCTATTAGAGACAAAAACCCCATCAACCTCTTAAATATTTATTAAGTGCATGCTGTATTAAGCTCTTGCACCGAGACTACAGGATGAATGACATAGGGCTTGCTCTCAAGGTATCTATCTATACTTCAAGGAATATATATACACATATACACATATACATACATACATATAGATATATACATATAGCTTAAGAGCAATCCCTCTCATTATGTATATAACCAATTAGCTAAGGAATGCTTCAGAATAAAAGTCACAGAGGCACAAAGTCCTGCGAGTCATTAACATGTAGGGATGGGGAAATAAATAAGTACCTGCAAAAATCACCAAAGAACGAATCACCACTAAAAAATCAAAACAAAACAAAAGAGAAGGTCAAGAGAGAGGGAAACATTTAGGAGGCAGAGACGCTTCAGGTACCGTGGAATGAGGACACTGAAGGAGGGAGTGGTCAGCCGGGATCTCTCTGCTGAAATAGCCAGCCGGTTAAGGGCTAAAGAAGGTCTGATAGGTCTTGCCACAAAGAGCTCCTGGGAAATCTTGTGGGCACTCATTCTTGTGGCTTGTTGAGAGCAGAGTCCAGATTAAAGTGATGACGAGTGAGTGTGTGATAAGCCATGTCAATATTAAGAGGTACCAATCAATTTAAACGAAACACTGTCCAAAGGCACTATTACTATATCCATTGCCACCAAGTTGATTCCTTCTCATAATGACCCTATAGAGGGGTAACATTTCCCATTTCAACACACCCTGTTAGTGTGTATGTGGGTGTGTTGTCACATCATAACAACGACCAGTTCTGTAGATGCTATTGAAAGGCTTATTAAGTACAATCTCATTACAGCAGCATATTCAATATATAGAAGAGGTCAAGATAAGCAGGCTTACCTGGTTATGCCATCCTTTAAAATTTTAAAGCAAAACCAAAAACGTATGAAACATAGAAGACTAGGTTCTTCTAGTCCCTGCGTGGCACAAACGGTCACTACTATGATTATTGGTTGAAAGACTGGCTATTCAAAATGACCCAGGGGTGTCTTGCTTCTGAAAGGTCACTGCCTTGACAACCTTATGAAGTAATCAGGTCTGTCTTGCACGCATGCCATGGGAGCACCATGAATTGACGGCGACTGACAAGACTCGCTCCAGTCATGTTGACAGGGAACTGTCGATCCCCATCCCCTATGTGACATATAAGTTATTGCATAGAATTCTGTTTCCTATTTTATTCTTATTAATCATTTTATTGGGGACTCATACAACTCATCACAATCCATACATCCATCCATTGTGTCAAGCACATTTGTACATTTTTTGACATCATCATTCTCAAAACATTTACTCCTTGCTTGAGCTCTTGGTATCAGCTCCTCATTTTCCCCCTCCCTCCTCATCTCCCTCTCGTTCACGAACCCTTGATAATTTATAAATTTTTATTATTTTGTCATATTTTACACTGTCTGACATCTCCCTTCACCCGCTTTTCTGTTGTCCAACCCCCAGGGAGGAGGTTATATGTAGATCCTTGTAATCTCTTCCCCCTTTCCACACCACCCTCTTCCACCCTTCCAGTATCGCCACTCTCAGCACTGGTCCTGAAGGGATCATCTGTCCTGGATTCCCTGTGTTTCCAGTTTCTATCTGTACCAGTGTACATCCTCTGGTCTAGCCGGATTTGTAAGGTAGAAGTGGGATTATGATAGTGGGTGGGGAGGAAGCATTTAGGAACTAGAGGAAAGTTTTATGTTTCATTGTTGCTACACTGAAACCTGACTAGCTCATCTCCTCCCTGAGACTCTTCTGTAAGGGGATGTTCAGTTGCCTACAGATGGGTCTTGGGTCCCCAATCTGCACTCCCCCTCATTTACAATGATTTGATTTTTGTTCTTTGATGCCTGATACCTGATCCCTTCGACACCTCATGATCACACAGGCTGGTGTGCTTCTTCCATGTGGGCTTTTTTGCTTCTGAGCTAGATGGCTGCTTATTTACCTTCAAGCCTTTAAGACCCCAGATGCTATATCTTTTGATAACCAGGAACCATCAGTTTTCTTCACCACTTTTGCTTATGCACCCATTTGTCTTCTGATGTGGTGAGGAATCAAATCATTCACCCACAGAAATGGGTTAAGGTTTGCATCTCTGAGCTGGGCTTGCTTGAGAATCCATAACTGCCTTTGTGCATTCCACAGGGTTTGTGGGAGAATGGAGCAAGACCTAACAAGGATGTAGGACGACGTTTCTCCTTCAGCCACACGAGGGGGTAGGGGAATTGAACTTAGGGGCTATGAAATGATTCAAATTTATCTTTTGCTTTATTTGAACATTGGGTCAGACACATCCTTCTGAGTCAGGCTTGAAAAGTATATGGCTGATTTCTCTGGGGCTGGCAGGCATCACAAAGACACAAAACCTCTCCAGATTCTGCAAAAGGCAGTGCTATCGTGTCGATGTTTTATCAAAGGACCTAAGGCTGCCCAGCCACGGAAATAGTTGTCCCGAAGCTAGAAAGAGCCCCCTCAGGACCATTATTGCAGTTATCAGCTGTGAACTATCCTGCCAGACAGTGGCGTCATCTTCAGGCTGTTTTCCCCTTCCATATCGTTCATTTCTGTATCTTTCTGGGCTATATTCTCAGTGAATTACTCAAGGTAATTTTTGTCCCGATAACTAGATTGGTTTAATCCATTCATTAAAAGAGAGCTACAGGGGAGAAGTAAACAAATATCTGGCCACAGCTGCTTACCTTGGAGGAGTAGATTGCGATTGGGTTGGGGGTTGGTGTCAGCAGCGACACATGAAGTTCCTCGGGAACATCAGTAACTGAAGGGATTTTGTACTGGTTTGGACCACGGGTGTATAAGACTCCTTCAGGGGAATATTTCAGCTCCTCTATGGTGTACAGTCCAAGGCCTTGAGTAAATGCTCCTTCAATCTGAGAGAAAGCAAGAACGGGCACTCACTTTTGCATGACGTAGTGTGGATTTCCTCGTATCACCTGACAATGGAATTCCCATGACTGCCTGGCTCAGGAGTTCTAGTTCTCCACATTCTAGTTGCAAATGCAAATAATATCTTTCTGATATTCTTGGGCAGATTTTAGGAAAAAATGCCTGGACTTACTTGTGAAAACAACTAGTGCTATAATTCACTGGTCCTACAAAAATCACTTGCATAGTAGCGATTTTAGAAACAGTTCTCCCAGGCTGCAACCTCAGGAACAAGATTCATTCATCCCAACGTCGTTAGGGCAATGGGAGGGTAACTCTTCTCTCTCTTTCCAGTTTGCCCACGCTATACCCGGTTGCTATGAGTTGGAATCAACTTGATGGCAGTGGGCTTGGTTGTTTTTATTGTTGTTTTATTATGATGGGTCAAAAAGAAGAAGGATGAGGAAATAAAGTTAGCTAATAGAACCAACTAGTGACACAAAGGAAACAAAAGAAAGAAGATCACTTCTCTGAACAAATATCCAGAATGGGTAAAATACTAAATGCTTCCTGTATAGGATATTCACACATGAATTCACTTTTACCAGAGAAGAAAGAACGTACGTACCTGTCCTATGTCCACAGCTGGGTTGATACTGAAGGAAGCATCCATGACAATGTCAGTTCTAGTATTCTGTAGAGGATCGAAAACCAGCAGGTGGTTATGGTACAGGCTCCATCTTTTTCTAATCATTTTATCGGGAGCGCTAACATTCCATAGTTCAAGCACATCAAGCGGTATTGTACAATTGCTGCCACAGTCAGTTTAAAGACATTTTCTTTCTTCTTGAACTCCTTGAGATCAGCTCCCTTCCAGTTTATAAGCAACTAGATTGTTTTCTTTTTCCAGAGTTAAAAAGATGGTCATAAAATACCACAGAAAAACTCTACTCTTGGTAAAGGACTTTTAAAAGTCCCTTTTATCTTTTTTATATATCACAATAATATGACTACATAGGAATATATTTTTCAGATTCTTGCTTAGTGCATGGTGTACACTTAAAATTAGTGGCCCAATATTTCTTTCAATCTTAGAAAATTCTGTTTTAATTTCTCTGCCATTCCCTTATTTCTTACTTCTGAAATTCTTATCAGATATATGCCAAGGAATGTTAGTTAGTCTTTTATATCTTTTATTTCTCTTTCATATTTTTCTGGCCTAAGAAACTTCCTCAATATAATTTTTCAAAGTCACGAATTCTGCTTTTGACAGGGTCTAATCTAGAATTTTGTAAGTTCAATCAGTATATTTTTCACCATCAAGATATTTTATTGATTCTTTTTATATGTATTTGTTCTTGATTCATAGTCACTGGTTCCCCCCACCCCATACCCTCTTGTGTTTTTTTTTAATGGGTGTATTTCTTTTTTTTTGAAATCTTAAACATAATTGTCTTCAAGTTACTTTAAGTCTCTCTATTACATTCATCCATTGGTAAGATAGTCTCTCAGTTGTTGTATTGCACAGCATTAGTTTGTGTACTTGAAACTTTAAATCCCGAGTCCCCCTTTGTGGTGTGGCTTTTTACTCTTCGATCACTGAGTTAGGGTGGTTTGGGGGGTAACCTGACACTAATCCCATGCTCCTTGGTTGAGAACCAAATATTCTTTTGGCAGCTCTGGGTTCTTGGCCTACGAGGATATTGTCCTTGGGCTGTGTGACATAGCCATATTTCATACGGCTCATCTGGCCATAATTCCTGTGTGGTGTATACTTCTGGATGTTATGCATATGGTCCCATTTTGGAGAGAGTTCTCTGTGACAGGATTAAGGTGGGGTTACGTCCTGGCCTTAGTAGACGGTGTGAACCAAATCGGACACTTTGCTTCCTTGGGGGCATCTCTAAGACTGCTTTAGTAGAGGGTGGGATTAAGACACCATTCTTTGTTCTCTTTGGGGATGTGGTTGGCTAAAAGACAAACCAAACTTCAATCAAAACCATTCCTCAGTATATAAGAGCCATCTGGGACACAGATCAATTGCAGGACCAATTGGTTATCCGTAGTTTATTATTATCCACATAATCAAGTGCCTTGGCATAAAGAAGAAAATACATCTTTCTCATATTATCTGCTTTCAGCCAGGATCCCTCTGAGTTCAGCAATGAGATCCCTTGCTCCATGTCCTCTTCTGAATCCAGCCTAAACCTCTGACAGCTCTCTTCAATGTATTGCTGCAATCATTGTTGGATGACCTTCAGCAAAATTTTGCTTGCACGTGATATCATGTGAGCATTCTGTTGGGTCACCTTTCTTTGGAATGGGTGCAAATGTGGATCTCTTCTAGTCAGTTGGCTAAGTAGCTGTCTTCCAAATTTCCTTGCATAGACAAGTGAGTGCTTCCAGTGCTTTATCAACTTGCTGAAACATTTTGTTTGTATGACATTAATTCCTGGAGCCTTGCTGTTGACTAATGCTTTCAGTTCAGTTTGAATTTTAGCACTATTGGTTCTTGCTCATATGCCACCTCCTCAAATGGTGGAATGCTGACTGGTTCTTTTTGATATAGTGATGCTGTACTACTAATTAAGTTAAATTCATGACTTCAACAACCTTTTATGGAACACCTTTAAGGAGCCCTGGTGGTATAGTGGGTTATGCTTTGGACTGCTAACTCCTTGGTCAGCAGCTCAAAACTGCCATTGGGTCCTTGGGAACGAAGAGACTGTCTGTTCCAGTCAAGCATTACAGCCTCAGAACCCCAAGGGCCCAGCTGTGCTCTGCCCTATTGGGTTGCCAAGAGTCAACATTAATTCAACAGCAGTGGGTCTTTTAGGTGCAATGTACCAGGTACTGGGCTAGACCCTGGGTAAATGACATTGAGTGTAACATGGGGTGACCACTGATAGATCCTTTGCACGTCTTTGCCATTATATCACCAGGTCCCACTAGCTTTCCATCTGAAACATGTCCTGAATCTATCCCTTCCTTTCCGTTTCTATTGCTACTCCTCTAGTTCAGACCCTCGTTCTGTCTTGTGTAGATTATTGGAGACCTCTCATGTGGTCTACATGTTCTTGTTCTGCTTTTCCCCCAAATCCTTTCTCCACATCGTCACCTAATTGAACGCAGCCTTTCTATTACTGAAAACATCTCCCTTGGACTTGCATCCTACAGGATAAATTCCAAATGTGTCAGTGGGGTCCGCACATGGTCTCTATGATGCTTAACTCACCCAAGCCTCATCTCCCAAAATTCTATGCTTTTCTCGTTTTGCATTAATGTACTACTACTTGTGTTCCTTAGACTTAGCCTGCTGGGTTTGCTGTGTGTGTGTGTGTGTGTGTGTGTGTGTACGCGCATGTGTGTTTTCCTGTATAGTGAGCACCGTTCTGCTACCTCCTCTGCCTTAATTAATTCTATCAAACGAATCTTTCAGATTCTTTTCTCTGAAAGTTTTTTCTACTTCTTCCCCAATCCCAGGCTGAGTTACAAAAAAACCCCAATAGCAGTATTCCCTAATCAAATTGTATGAACATCGTATAGACATTGGACACATCTTTCAAGAATGGTTACAGCACTTGCAATAAATTAAGTCCAGCACTATATGAAAGGAATCATTTTTTTGCACATGATTGCTGACACAAAATTATAGTTTTTTACATATTTGCTGATGTGATAGCCAAAAAACCCGTTCTGTCTCAGCATTTCTATAAAAAGTGTTTCACACGATATTTGCTGCTTACCTTGTGAGCTCCTGTCAGACAGTCAATTTCAACCTCCGAGCAGGCGGCTCCAAAAACAAAGTAAGGCGGCATGTTCCCCTCTCCCTTCTCCCAGTCCATGTCAGCTCGATAGCCCCTGACAAGAAGGAATATAGTCTGTGGTCAGGTCACGGAATAGCAGCGGGGCTTTTCTTAAGGTTGGAAATAAAATAACTAAAATTGCCTTGAAAGAGTTCAATTATGCCACAAACACAAAATGCAACGTTTCTCAAAGTTTCACTAAGAGTTCAGTGCAGAGAAGGGACAGGGACCCACCATGAGGAGACCGAGCAGCCTCAGCTGGGAAAGATCGGTGGTGAAGAATCTGCTTTTAACTTTAAAAAGATCTAAAAAGGTAAAAGTTCACAACATATCCTCATTTTTCAATCTAAAGTAACATTTTAGATTCACGCAATTGGGGGGAAAAAGGAAAATACCCATAATATTTTCTGTTTTAAAACTATCTTGTTGCTGGAGACACAGTGTGAGAATTGTGCTGATCTGACCCGCCACACGGAGGCAAAACTCTAAGGGCGTGCAACAGAACAGCAAGGGGAGCAGAGCAAGGAAGTCCCCAGGGAATACCAAAAACAGACTTTGGGGCTAGGGCATGACACCCCATCAGACTCCACTGGAAAACACTCCTAAAGGTCAACAAACAGACCTTGAACTATTTACAGGCTTTTCTTTTTCTGTCATTGGTTTATTGTTGTTTTGTTTTCTTTTGTTGCTTTGTTTTGCTCTGTCTTGTTTTTGTGCATA
>NW_022103899.1:26488729-26489751 GCF_000313985.2 Echinops telfairi | reverse complement strand
TAGAGGAGCAGACAGCTTTTTCCCAGAGAGTTGAGGTGGATTTGAATCGCCCAGGTGCAAGGTAGCAGTTCTGTGATTACCCGATGGCACCACTACAGCTCCTTAGAACGGTCCCTAGTCGCGGGGCAGTGGCAGCTTACCAGAGTGATGTCGGTGACGCGCTCTGAGGAAGAGTGGACTCCCAGACTGGGTTCCCTCTGGCTACCTATGTGACCTTAGGCCGGGTCCTTTAACTGTCCTGAGACTGAAGTTTTGAACTTCTGAAATGGGAAAATCACATTGGCTCCTCATGGGCAATTGGGAGCTAATTAGAGGACCTAATTTGGCACATTGAAAGAATTTAATAAAAGCTACCTATTATTATAACTTCCATATTTCACAAAAGAGAATTAAATTCTGTATTTAAAAACCGAGCCAAGTCTTTCATGATAATAACAAAAGAGAAAGGATTAACAAGAGCAGTGGTCTGTTCTGCTGTTCTGCTGCTCGGGTTTGATCTCACAGCCCTGTTTTCCATCAGCAGTAAAAAACGAGAGGAGGTATAAGAGGGGCGGGGGGAGTGGGAAAGGCAGGGATGCTTGCATCAGACACATCAGGCTGCCCAATCTGATGGAGTCGCAGTTTCTTCATTTACAAAGAGGGATGACGTTTACAAATCTTCCTCTTGCATGGTTTGGGGAAGATTAAATTATATATATATATAAATATTTGAGTCAAAAATATATTTGACTCAGAGTTGGCCCTGACATCTCTTGACACACATACACCAAAACCAGACTCAGTGCTGTAGAGGGCAGGGTAGAATTGCCCCCATGGGTTTCTGACACTAACTCTTTACGGGAGTAGAAAGCCTCATCTTTCTCTTGAACAGTGGCTGGTAGTTTCAAGCTTCCAACTATGTGGAATGCATAACTACTAAGCCACTAGGGCTCTTTGACATGTAAGGGCAGACATTGCTAATCTATTTCATCACTCTTTCTAGCTGAACTCTGATCTGGCCCTAAAATGCTTGTTGAGAGTCT
>NW_022103899.1:26442007-26486810 GCF_000313985.2 Echinops telfairi | reverse complement strand
TGTGTCTCATAGTGGGGCCGACCATATGGTCTCTGTGCATTGGCTGCTCTGAGCAGGGATATCGTCCTCCAGGCTGGGTGGGCCAGGATGTGCTCCACTCTCTCTTCCTCCCCTTTCATTTGCTCCTGTGTGCTCTGATCAGACATGTCCCGCTCCCTGAGGTGCAGCTTCAGTGCTGTCCTCTGAAATACATTCTTCTGGGGGGAGGACAGGTGTCCACGTAGTTGGGATTGGGGCTGGCCCCAATCCAGAGGGCTTTCAGTGGTTGATTTTGGAAGTAGATGGCCAGGCCTTCCTTCTTAGTCTTTCTTAGTCTAGAAGCTCCGTGATACCTCTTCAGGCCCATGGCAACATGCAGCGTTCCACCGACAGATGGATGTGTGAGATGCGCCGGCCAGGAATTGAACTCTAGTCTTCTGAAGGGAAGGTGAGAATTCTACCACTGAACCACCAAGGCCCCCTCACTTATAAGTCTACAGTAAGTTTAGTTACAGCACTTATAAAGAACAGTTGAGTGGAAAATACTTTGTGAAGTGAATGACTGGCGTCAAGAGGTAGCATTTTGCATGGATTAAGAAGTGAGAATGCGGGGTAATTTGAGGCAGCTGAATTAGAATTACCTTTAAAATTGGGTGGGAGGCCTGTTGATCATGAGGTGTTGATGGGATCAGGTATTAGGCATCAGAAGACCCAGAACAAGCAATCATATTGATGTGAACGAGGTGGGGTGGGGTGGGTGGAGTAGAGACCCCAAACCCACCTGAAGACAATTAGTCATCCCCTCACAGAAGGCCACAAGGAAGGAATGAGCCAAACAGGGTGCAGTATAACACTGATGAAACATACAACTTCCCTCTAGTTTTTTAATGAAACATACAACTTTCCTCTAGTTCTTTAATGCTTCCTCCCCCCAACCCCCTGCCCCGACTATCATGACCCCAGTTCTACCTTACAAATCTAGCAAGATCAGAGCATGTACACTGGTACAACTAAGAGCTCTGGACACACAGAATCCAGGACAGATAACCCCATGAGGAACAGTAATGGGAGTAGCGATACCATGAGGGTAGGGGTAAGGTGGGGGAGAAAGAGGGAATTTATAACAATGATTGATGTATAACATCCCCCCTCACAAGGGGGATGAACAACAGAAATGTGTGTGAAGGGAGACAGTGGTCAGTGCAAGATATGACAAAATAATAATAATTTATAAATTATCAAGGGTTCATGAGGTAGGGAGGGTGGGGGGTGGCAAGGAAAAAATGAGGAGCTGATACCAAGGGCTCAAGTAGAAAGAAAATGTTTTGAAAAGGATGATGGCGACATATATACCAATGTGCTTGTCACAGTGGATGTATGGATTGTGATGAGTTGTAAGAGCCCCCAATAAAAATGATTTTTTAAAAATTGGTGGGCAAAGGAAAGGTGAAGTGAAACCACAGCTGACTAGAATGAGTGACAGTCTTTACTTACTTTTGTTGTGTGAATTTGCTTGTTGATTTTGAACGGGCCAGGGCAAGTTGAACATAGTCGTGAGAGAGAGTTCATAAGCCATGGGAAAGATGCAAGCAAAGGAGGTCATTGCGGGAACAAAGTCTCTGAAGGGAACGGGTCAGGAAAGGACCATCGCAAAGGCCAAGGATCAGTCTTGGAAGGAAGAAAGTGTTCTTCAATGAGGCAAGAAGTAAGGAAGGAACAACGAGATCGCAATGCAGACTCATTGGGAAAGGAAGGAAGTAAACGATGCAATCTGATCATTGTGATGGTCATTGGCACGGGAACAGAGACTCCGCAAGACCTTTAGAAATATCCCCAGAAAAGCCACAGTGTCTTCCCAGTAAGCCCAAGAGCTGGGCCATACATGCCCATCTGGTTAAGAGCAAGTTAAGTTTCTGATTGTGGAAGCTACCTGCCACCGGCTTGGACAAGCTCTAGTCTGATGTAGTCCTCTGATCAGCTCCCCTCACTGTTTGTCTGCGGATGTTTGCTCAACTCACACCTTCTATAACCAAGACTCATTTGGAAGAAAATCAGGCCCCAGAAGACAGGGTTTGGGGCAAAATTTCTAGAAAGCAAGAAATAATAAAAAGCAGCGAAAGCTACACACACACACACACACACACACACACACACACTACTGAATAATTGGGAGGGGAGGTATCAAAGACTAAAATGTGTAAGTGCTAAAAGCTTTCTGGGCAGCATTAAAAGTTTTGCAAGATCCTTCTATCCTTACCTGTCCACACCATGCACAGGACCATTAACATTGAATTCGTAAACCCGTGGTTGGCTTATGTGGAACAAGGAATCACATGTATAGCAGTGTGGGACTCATCTACAATTTGTCTTCCTTCTATTCATAATAATATAGCTGCAAAAAAATCATATTTCTTTCTAAAATGAAAACTCTTTAGGGGAAATTATATTTAAAAGTTAATAATGGACAATATTAAAGACATAAGCAATTGGGTGCAACATTTCCAAGCTTACCTTCTAAATACCAAAAGGGGATAATTTGAGGAAATTATTCAATGCCCCTTACCTAAAATATCCAGTGGCTGAGAGACTAATGCTTTGAGTAAAAGCTTCATTGACCTGAAAAAGAGGAATTGCTTTCAAAGGACAGATACAAAATGGAGCAAACAAAAATATGGGAAACAACCATTTTGTAGTTGCCATGCTTTTTAAAAAACAAATTAGTATTGGGAATATTATCTTGCTGAAAGAATAGCACATCTGATGCCCACGTGGGATTTGACACAAGCTCAAGATGCAGAACTGGCATTGCCAGCTTCCCTGGAGGGCAAAGTTCAGTTTTGGTAGCTCTGTCTAAAGAATAAATGGAAAAGTGGCAAAGGTCAAAATCTGTAGAGATTTAGATACAAGCCCTCAAACAAAGTCTTATAAAAGTTCTCCGTCTCCCTGTCCCATATACGGGGAATTGGGCCTCAGTTGGAGCTCCAGCTATGGCTGGAACATATATACAGGTTTCAGAAGTTACTTTGGTAGATAACGCATGTTCTGACAGTGGGTCTGCCCATCACTGCATCCTGAGTGTTTTCATAACTTCCTCTCTCTCAGACTTATCGCAAGGTCCTGTTTTATTATGGAAAGAGCAAGGATTACCACCCAGAAAATACCCATTCAGTCCCCCCATGAATGTCCAAAATGTGTGCATGGAAAATAGCCTTTACGGAAAGAATTTTTCAAAACCTTATCTATGATAGCAGCTTCTCATGCAAGAACTCCCTTTCAGTGTATTGTTTCATTTTCCTTTATATTTTCAATGTGGACTAAATGGTATAGGTTCTTCCTTCTTTTCCTAATAGCCACATGCACGTGTGCATGCATGCGTGTACACACACACACACACACACACAGTGTGTGCATTTAAATGAGAATAGCAGTTAATACCTCTGATCTACTGTTTCAGGTTGGATATAGATGTCTAGCTGAACTGGCCATTTCTGCTCAGTCATACCTGGTTGTGAGATGTATAGTTGATGTGAGTATATGTTTGCTACTCAAAGTGTGGCCCAGCCGCTAGGCTCGAGCATTGCATAGGAGCTTGATAGAAGTGTAGACTCCCAGGCTATTTCCCACACCTATGACAACAAATCAGATTCTGTATTTTAACAAGATGCCAGGTGATTCATCTGTTAATTAAAGACTGAGAATCACTGCTCTGTGCTGTTCAGGGCAGAGAGGAAGCGGTAGGGGACTAAGCTACGATAGGTCAAGTGTCTCTACCGAGCAGTTCCAAGGGGCTGTGCAGGTGTCGTGACCACGTGGTACTCACCCACTCCTCCCAGGAGCCTTGAGGACTTTGGCTGATGATGGGTTCCAGGCGTCTCAGCAGAGTCTGACAAGCATTCTGCAGGTGGAAAAGGACAGGAGTGTCCCCAAATTCAAGCGCAATCACGTTTATCGCCTTATACTAACCATTCCTCCCACTCACTCCAAGCAGGGTTTCCTTCTGTTGTACACCACGGCACCTAACACCACCACCACCACCACCACCATCGTTTGGTTTGTCTCCATATCTAGTCAAGGTCTTGGTGTTCCCTGCAGTCATGAGCTGAATCGGGACTTTGAGAGCTGCTTCAGAAGGTCTGGTGAGAACCCTCGAGGAAGCAAGACAGAATGCAATTCTCATTCGCTTAGTTCAACCTAACCAGCTTTGGATTTACACGCTTGATGTGTAAAACCAACCAACCTCACTGCCATCGGGTTGATGCTGACTCACAACAACCCTGCAGGAGAGGACTCAACGGCCCCTGTGAGTTTCTGAGACTGGAACTGTTTAAAGGCTCCTGTCCAGATCGGCCGCCTACTTTGACAGACTAGGAGAACCATTATGAAGGACAATGAGCTTCAGAGCTGGTCCTAGATCGGGCACAGAGAACGGCACGTCGGGTTGGAGGACGGCTCTGCTGCTTTGCCCGTATAGGAGTGCCTGGCACTCCCCACATCGTGGTGCCCTCACCCATGACATGGAGACACCAACTCTAGGACAAATCTAGGACTTTGCCCAGGGCCGTCCCCGCTTACACTGGTAGTGTTTGCATTAACATCAATGGCTTCTTTTAATCACCAAAGTACCCTGGTGTGGGTGATATAGTCACCCTACAATCTACCTTGGCAGTTGTTTCCAATATTAAGTATAAAATTAGAGAGCTCATTATTTTCTTTCATTCTAGGTGCACCCATGATGCGTTGTTAAGAAATGGTCACAATACATATGTTAATAAAGTTACCAGCTATTGAATAATTTACTCTTGGCATTGACATTGAAGTTCAGCTGATTGAACTAGAGAGATCTCTCCCACGTTGCACTTGCCTTCTTCCCATCCCCAGACACTCAATATAATTTCTCTCTATGCCATTGAAAGAGCTGTTGGGCCATCTTTCTTCTTGCCTGAGGAGGTCTTTCACGTAGCGTTTGTTAAAACTGCTCTACTTGGGCACAGAGAGTGATATGACAAAGATAGAGAAGTTGTGCCAATGTACATTTGAAAGCTTCAAAGAGATAACTTCCTTGCTTGTTAATACAGAGTTCAACAGACACTCCCTCTGAGGATTTTCCCTGTGTTGCCTTCCTCCTGTGGGATTCCATGGCCAGGCTGGGGATGAATGGGCAGTACTGCAAATAATCTTTCAGGAGAGAAGTAGGGGTTTTTACCTTTGGGAAGCTTTGGTTTTGAGAATATGTTCTTAAAACACCTTTTTTTTTTTTTTAAAGGTAAAACATAATTTATGCTGCTAAATAATATCTGAGGCCTACTCTTTCAGGTGGAACAGAGAAACACAACAAGAGGGTGTTTTACTCTATTATGCGCAATGCCCATGTGAAAAAACAATGGGAAGAATTCTCTAGACTAGAACGGAGGAAAAGGAGGCTGACATTTAAAAGAAGTTTCTCACTGCCATTGGGTCAATGTCAACTCATAGTGACCCGACCAGACAGGGTAGCCCTGTCCCTGTGGGATTCTGAAACTATAACTCTTTATGAGAGTAGAAAGTCCCATCGTTCTCCCACAAGAGTGGCTGGTGGCAGCCTGCGTGCTCACGAGGTGCCAAAGGGATCAGTTGTCAGGCATCGAAGAATGAAAAATCATATCATTGTGTGCTCATCTCCATGATATGATCACTGAAGACAAATGGGTGCATAAGCAGTTGTGGTGAAGAAAGCTGATGGTGCCCAGCTACCAAAAGATATAGCTTCTGGGGTCTTAAAGCCTTGAAGATAAACAAGCGGCCATCTAGCTGAGAAGCAACAAAGCCCACATGGAAGAAACACACCAGCCTGTGTGATTATGAGATGCCGAAGGGATCAGGTATCAGGCATCAAAGAACAAAAAATCATATCATTGTCAATGAGGGGGAGTGCCGGGTAGGGACCTAAAGCCCATCTGTAGGCAATTGGACATCCCCTTACAGAAGGGTCGCAGGGAGAAGATGAGTCAGTCAGGGTGTAGTGTAGCAATGATGAAACATACAACTTTCCCCTAGTTCCTAAATGCTTCCTTCCCCCACTATCATGATCCCAATTCTACCTTACAAATCTGGCTACACCAGAGGATATACACTGGTACAGATAAGAACTGGAAACACAGGGAATCCAGGACAGATGATCCCTTCAGGACCAGTGGTGTGAGTGGTGATACCAGGAGGGTGGAGGGGATGTGGGGTAGAGAGGGGGAACCGATTACAAGGATCTACATATATCCTCTTCCCTGGGGGATGGACAACAGATAAGTGGGTGAAGGGAGACATTGGACAGTGTAAGGTATGACAAAAATAATAATTTATAAATTATTGAGGGTTCATGAAGGAGTGGGGAGCGGGCAGGGAGGGGGGAAAATGAGGAGCTGATGCCAGGGGCTTAAGTGGAAAGCAAATGTTTTGAGAAAGATGAGGGTAATGAATGTACAAATGTGCTTTATACAATTGATGTAGGTATGGATTGTGATAAGAGTTGTATGAGCCCCCAATAAAATGTTTAGGAAAAAAAGAGTGGCTGGTGGTAACAAAGCCCACATGGAAGAAGCACACCAGCCTGTGTGATCATCACCAGGTATGGACAGCATCAGGTATCAGGCATCAGAAGACACAAAACAATCACATTGGTGTGAACGAGGAGGGTCAGAGTGGAGACCCAAAGCCCATCTGTAGAAAATTGGACATCCCCTCACGGAAGGGTTACAAGGAAGGAATGAGTCAGCCAGGGTGCAGTATAGCACTAATGAAACGCATAGCATTCTTCTAGTTCTTTAATGCTCTCTCCCCACCACTATCATGACCCGGTTCTACCATACAAATCTGGCTAGGCTGGAGCGTGTATATTGGTACAGGTAAGAGCTCTTGACAACCGGAATTCAGGACAGATAAGTCCCTCAGGAACAATAATGGGAGTAGTGATACCATCAGGGTAGGGGGAAGGTGGAGGGAGAGTGGGGAGAAAGGGGGGACCAATTGCAATGATCAACGTATAACACCCCCCCATACACACACACTGAGGGGGATGAACAACAGAAACATGGGTGAAGAGAGACAGCAGATGGTGTAAGATATGAAAATAACAATTATTTATAATTTATCAAGGGGTCGCAAGGGGAGAGCGTGGGGGAAGGAGGAGAAAAGAAGATCTGATTCTGGGGGCTCTGGTGAAAAGAGAATGTTTTGAAAATGATGATGGTAAAATATGCACAAATGTGATTGATACAATTGATATATGGATTGTTATAAGAGCTGTAAGAGCCCCCAATAAAAATATTTTTTTAAAAAGGTGGCTGGTGGTTTCAAACTGCTGACCTTATAGACCACAGTGCAATGCATAACCACTACACCAGGGAAGCCAGTAAAGTCATCACCTGCACGGCTTTTCCATTGACATCTGCACCTGTGGATCCTCCTGTGCCTATTGTGTTGGGCACTGTCACAGTGTTCATCTCACCAAGGTGTATGTAAGACATGGGTATCTTTAATTCACGGCTGGCCACCTGTGCACAAAACAAGCAGACAGAATGTGTGGGTCAAAGTGAAAATGGGACAATAATGTAAAGCTATTAGTAAAGACTTTCCTCCCCTCTTTTACAAAGCGATAAGGAGATTCATAATCTATTGGTGAGGGAGACTTCTACCAGCAAACCAAAACGTGCCAAGAGTTTTCACCTTCTTTAAAATCAAAGTTCTCATAGGAGGGTTCCGGGGAAATCTCACGTTGCCACACGGCATGGGGTTAAAAACAGGCTTCCCTGGGGAGTGAGGACTCTTCCCCAACTGCATGTTAGGAAGGGAAGAGAAAGGACAGATTCCCATTCTTTTATTACCTGCTGGGGCTGCACACTCTGCTGGACGTGAACATGGATCCCCATGCTAGAGGGGGAACTCCTTTTTATAGGGTGAGCTTGAGGATGTGGATTTGTTGAGTGTGGAATCAACAGGTTGTGTGGAACTAGGAAGTCTGAATTATAGTCAGGACTTTTCCAGGAATACTGACAGAACTTGCATTTTGGGCTCCAGGGAAGTTAGAGCCTCACCTGTAGAGGAAAAGGGCAGGAAAAGGCTCTGGCGCCTTGGGAGATTGCTTTTTGCTGTAGCCTCTATCACTAAAGGAGGTGAGCCTCCCTGCACCCTGGGTGCCAGTTGGCTCATTTCTGGGTAATCCAGAGTGACCTCTAGGGACATGTGTGGGCAATTTTGGTCATTGGGTCACAATACCTAAAGATTAATAGTAGAAAACAAGGTCTGGGACTCCTCCATGTAGTCTAATGTTGGTCAACAGCCAAGCAGAAACAACCTTTCTCACCTGTATCATCTTGGTGTTAATACCTTGTCCCAATTCAACTCCACCATGAGCAACCAGCACAGACCCATCCGTGTAGATGTGAACTAGAGCAGCTGCCTGGAAATAAAATTAGAAATGTTTTTGATGTTGTTGTTTGCCATAACAACAGTGATAGTGGCAGAGGCAGTGACAAGTGAAATTCCAAAAGCCACAGTTTACCGTTAAAACAGATATAGGAGAACTTAGTTCATCAAAAGACTTAGGTCACCTAGAAATGATAAAAGTGGCATTTCATGAAAACTGGGTTCAAGCTTTATGCATATTTTATTGTTAACATTTAGCTGTAATTATTTCACTTTTTTTATTTGTTTGTTTTTTGCAGCATTACCTAGTGGTATTAACCGGGTGGCGGTGAGTCAAAACCAACTTCATAGTATGCAACAACAGCTGAATTCAGCTACATTATGAATGCCTGTTGGCCCTTGTCCTTGTTTCTGTATCTTTCCTAGTTTGAGGGGACGTTCAAGGAGGAGAGCTCCTCACCCCGTGTCTCCTCCTCTGGAAATCAATGGACATTGACCCACATTGGGAGCAACCCTGTTGCATTGAGCGCTCATTGCTGTTTTGAATCCCAACTTTCTTTGCTCTTAGGTCCCATGAGAGGACTGATAAATACAAGGGAGTTCATTCACCTTTATCTAAATACGCTAAGTATATTCCCCTCAATTGCCTCTAGTAAGCCGAGATTACACACACACACACACACACACACACACACACACACACACACACGCACACACACACACATACCAAGGGGTAGTATCCAGGGGGTACATCATGTAAGTAACATTCAACTTTTATTTAGGAGGATAGAAAATTCGGTGACAGAAATTGGTGATAACGTAGTTAGTTTTATGGAATTTACAAGTGAAAAATATTGAATTGGCAAATGTTTATTTTTTATAGCACTGAAAAAATACAGCAAAGTATAAGGACATGTCTTCATCTCTACCCAGTTTCAGGTTATAGTGACCGATCAGAACCCAGCTGGTCCTGATTCTGGGCCATATTCACAACCAGTGCTATGTTTGAGCCCATGGTTGGTCTTGCCAAGAGTTTATCATGTAATCTCCATCATAGTTTCCATCACCAAGGCCTGCTTTTCCACTCACGAATGCTTCTTTAGATCTGTGGTGGAGTCGGGGTTAAGCATTGGACTGCTAACTGCAGGGTCAGCAGTTTGAAACCATCAGCAGCTCCTAGAGAGGAAGATGAGACTTCCTACTCCCATAAGGACTTACAGCCTCAGAAATTCACAGTGGCGGCTCGACCCTGACGCAGAGGGAAACTGAGTCCGAATAGACTCAATGACAGTGAGATCCTCCTTTGTTTTCAAATTGTACATCGCAAAGATCAATACCGCTTGATTTCATCTTTGATCAATTTCAAATTGCAAAAGCTGATAAGACTCTCCAGTTTCTTCATCTTTGACATGAATGGTTTGGTGTGTAAATATGAATAATCGTCATTGCTAGCTGGTGTTCCTGGTAGGTGCATGGATCTCATCCTATCTCTGCCCACATTGTATTTCGAGATAAAAGCCCAAACCAAACTTGATGCCATCAAGTCAGTGCTGACTCTGAGCGACCTGCTGTGGGTTTCTGACACCGAAACGGTTTATGGGAGTAGAAAGCCCAGTGTTTTTTCCACAGAGCTGCTGGTGGATCGCAGCCCAATGTGTCCTCACAAGGCCACTGGGGCTTCTGTATTTCAGTACAGATCGTGAAAATTCATTTTGACACTGTCTTTTCTGCCATAAGAGATCACTTCAAAATGCCACGGCCAGTTTATTGCAGTTCACTTAGGATGTTGATTTTCAAGCATTCCGTTGCGTATTTTATACCTTCTAATTTTCCTAAAAATATATTTTATACACCACATTATTGGCTACTAATGGATGTCTGCAGCTCCTTCTCATTTTGAGTAGTGCCACATCAGCCAATGAAAGTCCCCCAAAGCTTTACTTCCTCCCCATAATTAAGGCTGACTACTTTGAGGAGGAGGCTTCTGGAAAGGACATGGAGGCCACATCTGGCCTCTTCTGGCTATGTGAGGGAAAAGGAGAGTCCATGTCCACACCAGCCCCAGGCTGATGGCCAGGGTCCCTCTTCTTTGTTTACGCCATCGGATGCCAGTAGGTGCCTCTCACATACTCCTTTTTTTTGTTTTTTAAGCTGTACTCAGTAATCTGTGGCAATGGCCACACAGAACTCACGGACAACAATCACATTTATGGGGGTTATTAGGGAAGTTAACAGATCACCACAAGCCAGGATCAGGATAAGGACGCAGTCCTCGGTCCACAGCAAGCCCGCTCCTCAGCCAGCATCCGAGTCGCTCTGGTCCTCAGCCGCTTTGCCCCATGTGGGCCAAGAAACCAGCCCGCCGCTCTGCCTCACACTCGCCTAGTGCCCGCACTGCTTCCCTGCACTGTCTCCTGGTCTCCTTGCCTTGGCCCTTGGTCTCCACGTGGCATGGAATCCGCGCCTCTGCCATTTCAGGCAGAGATTTTGAAAGCACTCCACAGGTGGGTCTTCTACCTTGATGGTCCTGAGACTTTGCTCCGTTCTTGCTTCTAAGACGGCTCTCTCATTCGCAGAAGAATGGCCATGAAAACTGACCACAGGCTTCCACTTTTCACACACCCTATTTGCATGGTTCCATCCAATCCCTTGAATGGAGGAGAGATGGATGGAAGTCATGTGAAGAACTTTCGCTTTACCACAAAGCTTTTCCTCCGTCATATTTTCAGAGCCTGTCGACCTAAGAGGCTCATCTCCCAGCGTGCCATTGGGCAAAGTTCCACTGCTGTTCATCGGTTTTCACTGGCCATTGTTTCCAGAAGTAGATTGTCATGTCCTTCTTCCTGGTCTTAGTCTCGAAGCTCCACTGAGACCTATCTACCATGGGTGACCTTGATGGCATTTGACGCCATGGTGGCAACGTTTCCAGCATCTCAAAAACATGTGAGCCACCACAGTGCAACAGATTGGCAGAGGAACGGTGACGCAAGATGGCCCACATAGCATGGGTCACATACATTCTGTTATTATAAGGAAACAAATGAATGGTACTAAATTAGGTACACAATCCCTTACCTGCAATACTGAATTTCCAAAAGTCCTAAAAACGAATTTGGTGTATAAAAAACCAGGCCTAAGCTTACCCGATGAGGTAAGAGTCATAACTTTATTTTTTTCCTTCTGAAAATCTCAATATAGCTAATCATGCTTCACTGTAGAAAAACGTACATGCTTGCTTATGGTATGTGTCCCGAGACTCCACTGATGATGTTTCGTAATATAGAGTATGTCAATCCTAAGATCTTCTAAAACGAGAGAAATTTACACCCCCAAGGCACAGAGGGCATCAAAAGCAGACAAAGGAGTACGCACATGCGCCTCGCTGGAAAATCAAGCCACCGTAGCCTTTGCTCTTTGCAGTTTCCTCTGGAACGGACTAAATCGGCCATCGTTTGGAAAGTAAATTTGACCAACAGTGCAACACGATTGACGCCGTCCTCCCCTTGTCTTTCCCCTGCTTAACTTATCTTCGGTTGTGTTAAATATCAGTGTCCATGCTGCTATTGGTAGGTGCTGTCCAGTCAGAGCTGACTCACAGACCAGCAGAGCAATGCGCTCCCCAGTCCTGTTGCATTGTGCTTATTGTTGCAGCCACTGTGTCAGCCGATGTGCTGAAGGGGCTTCTTCCTTTCCGCTGCCCTCTGCTTTACCGAGCAGGACGCCCTTTCCCAGGGACTGGTCTCTCCTGACAGCGTGTGTTCAATTCATGAGTTGAAGTCTCAACACTCTTGCTTCCAAGGAGCAGGAATCCTGGCTGTACGTCTTCCGAGACAGATCGTTTGTCCTTCTGGAAGGCCATCATGCTCTCTCTATTTTCCACCAACACCGTAATTCAAATGCTTCGACCCTTCTCCTGAGTCATTTCCCAGCTTTCGCACACTGATCAGGCAGTTTAAAATACCTGGGCTTCAGTCAGGCACACCTTAGTCCTCAGAGTGACAACCTCCTTCCTCAGTGTCTTAACGAAGCCCAGTATATCCATTCAGTGTCATACGCTGTCTGATTTCTTCACTGCTGCTTCCATGAGTGATGAGACTGGATCCAACCAAGCTGAAATCCCTGACAACTTCAGTCTTTTCTCCATTTATCACGATGTTGTCTACCGGTCAGGTTGTGTGGCTTTTTGTTCTCTTTACATTGAGTTGTAATCCATACTGATGGCTGGATACATACATCAGCATATATAAACCCACCTTATTCATTTTAATATATAGATTTTCCATCATATGCATGTATCATCATTTGTTTAAGAAATGATGTTTCTTAACATCATTTTTCACATTTCTTCACTCTTAACATGAACATCATCTAACAATGAACAACCCTACCTATATGTTGGCAAGGTTTTCTTGTGTGTGTGCGCATGTTCCATTGGACACCTGTCCTGGCAGTGATAGTGGGTTGGGGTTTCTTTTTGGAGCGGTGACATGTTCTAAAATTAGATTGTGATCATGGCTGCAAACAATGAATATACTGCAGACCACCCAATGGAATACTTTGAGTGGGCCTCTCATATGGCAGGTGAGCACTATGTCAAGATAGTTGTTGAGGGTCTCTGGGAGGTGCAGGTGGTTAATGGCTTGGTTGCCAAATCAAAAGATGCCAGGGGCGCTGAGGACGGGAGGACTGGTGACCTACTGCCGAAAGGCAGCCGCCGGGAACCGCGGAGCACATTTCTACTCGGACTCCCACGGCATGGCCATCAGTCAGCACTGACCCAACAGCCCCTGGCATTCCCCGGGTGAGGACGAGGTATTCACTGGTAGGTGGGAGACGAGAGGAATACTATTCTACGAGGTAGAAATGAGTCACCCACCAAGCCCCCATAATTGTGTCTGAATGTGTTCTTATGCCCATACGAACACAAAGAAAGAAATGGAAGGGTGGAAACCAGGCTGTTCCTGAGATACCTGGGGGTGGGGGTGGGGATTGTAAGGTGTGCAGGGAGGAGAAGGTCACATTCCCTGCTCCCTCCCCAACAAAAGGAAATAAAGATACACCTGTTAAGGTATAACCTATAACTGAACTAAACTACTTATAAAACGAGCCCAATTGTACAAATTTAACACAGCATATGTGTCCGTGTGCACACAGAAGTATCCGAAGGGAGATAAACGAAGTATTGATGGCAGTATCTCTGGATGCTGGCCGGCAGGTGGTTTTAATTTTTCTCCCTTGGACTTGCTGTATTGTTTTCAACTTTTTTGGATAACAATAAACATACAGCTTCTACATTGTCGTTGGGTGCTCCAAGCCATCTCCCCACTCTCAGTGACCCCACCAGAGAGTAGAACGAGGTCAGTTTTCCAAGCTGAAATGTGCACGGAGCTGACTGCTGCCTCTTTCTCCAGAGGGCTGGTGAGCAGTCAAATGCTGAACTGTTGTGCCGCCGAGGTGCCACCTTATCGATGATCACAGGAAGGTTGTTTTTATAAAGAAAGAAGTATTGGTCCTTTTTAAAGCAAGTTTTCTTTGAAAGAAAGCACTCAAGCAGCCATCTGTCTGTTTTGTGTTAAGACGCCAGGTGTCCAAAAATGTCTTCTATGGGGCTCTGAGGGGTGGCTATCCAGTTTCCTAGAAGCATGGAGATTTCGGTATTTTCTTAGGAATTCCCTTAAAAGATACAGGCTCTGCCAGGTGTGGTTTCTGAATCTCTGATCCCAGATTAGCATCTCTTAACTGGGGAGTGGAGAATAATCTTGAGTAAGTAGACATCTCTTGCCAAGGGGAAGGTACAGTCATTCTGGGATTTAGGGCGTGAAGTTAAGGGCAGATCAGAATTAGGCAACTTGAGGCATGTAAAAGATATATATGTATATTAATAATTAAAAAAAAAAGCTAAAGTACTCTGTTTTTTTTCCTGAGCTTAATAACTGCTTTCAGCCATGATTTTGGGCTTGGTTAATTGAACCATTGATTGCAAAGTAAGGATTTGGTTTACAAAGCATCCAGTAGCAAAATACAAACTGAGAGATGGAGTTGTTAAAAGGGACCCAGTCTGGAGCAACTGAGTGCTCTGTGTTGCTTCCTTTCCTGGGACCCACCCATGAGAACACTGGTGCTCGAAGCAGGCGGTCTGCCTTGTCAAAAGTCTCAGCTCATAGGCAAGGGCCCTGGGACATTCAACATGGGCTTATGTTCAGCTATATTCATCTCTTTTCCAAGACTCTTCTAATCGAGTCTACAAGACACATTATTTTTTTTCCTTACACAATTTTTAAATTGTAAACTAGCCTGTGGTTTACATTCCAGATTACCAACTTTTATAGGACCCATTATTTAAAACAAACCAACTCTTTTCTAAAATCCCACTAATGCTAACACTGTTTTTGCTTGACTTGGAAGGCACTGCTAAAGGAGCCCCTGGTGGCATCGTTTTAAGTGCTGGGTGCCTAGCTGAAAGTCTGCACTGTGAGCCTATCTGTCTCCCCGCTCTGCAGGAGGAGATCTGCACCTGCCAGGGGTCACAACCTCAAACGCCTTGCAGGCAGCTCGACTGTCCTACAGGGGTGAGTTTTTTTTTTTTGGTTTGGGTTTTGTCCTATCAAAAGAGTCAGTACTCTGGACACTTCTACACTGGCGAGGGGAAATACATTCTCCGGGAAATCTACAGACGACAATAGCAACGCACCACTGGCAGAAATGCCGGAGTGTTCTTCATACGAAGGCATTCGGAAAGTTCATGAAAAATAGACTGAAAAGAGAACCACATTTCCCCCCATGAATTTTTCGAAGCCCTCATCATTTCCCCAACTGTCAAAACTCTGCTGTGTCTTTAAAGAAAAGATCATGCAATTTAGAGTGGAACACCCCCCCAGAGTCAGTAGAACAGTTTTGAGGAAATTACAAATACTGTCTCAAATGGCTTCACTTTCTCCTTTACACAACCATTCATTAACCCGCACATCTACCACCCCCCCACCCTTCAGCCATCCGTAGCGGCATTGCTGCCCTGCCCTAGCAGAGGGACCAAGAGTTGGCTAAAGCTGGCTTGTAGCTTATAGCCGAGAGGGACATGGACAATTCCAACAGAGCTGGCCTGTACGGAAGTCCGAGCAAGAAGAACTGATGCACACACCCCAGCAGCAGTATTTGAGGGATACACAAAGCATCACAATTTAAGGCAGTCCTCAAAAGGCCTTTGAAATGAGACCTGTGGTATATTTTTAAATATCAATTTTCCTTGTTGGCCTCTCCTTACCTGTAATGATTCCTTAATCCATAGCACCACAACTGTCATCACAAAAGAAATAGGTCTGTCAAACCCTCTGGAGTTCCTAAAAACTCAATGTCACTTTATCTTTTATAAAAGCCCTTGGGGAAAAAGAATTTTTTTTTTTTGCAGACTTGATAGAGTCTTTCTCAAAATTACCTGATTTAAAAAAAAAAAATTACCTGATAATAAAATGACTTTGGAAACCCAACGGAGAATTTCATGGGGATAATGGCAAGTCCTCTTTTCTTCCAATAATGCTGCTGGTTAAATTCCTCAGCAGCCTTTCTCCTGATATAGTAGGAGGAGCTCTCCAGACATTTCTCCCAGCATCTTCTCAAATTCTTTGGATCAAATTCTTGCTTGTGAATGGTCTTATCAATTGCTTTGTACATGTTTAACTCCCTAACCTGGTGGAGGAAAAGACCAAACTTCACAACAAGATCCACCAAGAGCGAGTCTGTGGCAGAGATGAACCTTTCGATTATTCTGGAATCCACCAGTTAAGAATTTCACCGAAAGCGAATCAGACCTGCTAGAGATCACATGATTTTGAGCACGGAAAGACTGGACTTTTGTGTGTGAAGAACCAAATGCTTTCAAGTTACCCTCTCCGGCGGCAGGTTGCATTTGGCCGCCACGGCGGCCAGCCAGACTTCGGTTACAAACGCTCCCTGGGGGAACCCAAAGCCCCGGAAGGCTGTATTGGATGGCAAATTGGTCTTGCAGGCACGTCCTCGGACACGCAGATTGGGAATTTTATAAGCGTTTTCCAGTTTGAGCAAAGCGTATTCTATTACCTGAAAAACATTCCCAGGTGAAAAGTGAATTAGCATAATGAACTCTGGGTTGATATCATCTTACGCAGGCACTAATCAAATCCTCTAAAGCGTCCTAGTGGTGCACCAGTTCAGCTCTCAGCTCTTAACTAAAGGCGGCTGCTCACACACCACACCAGACAGAACGGCCTGGTGAGCTGCCTCGTCAAAGGAAACCCGATGGCATAATTTCACTCTGTCACGATGAGTCAGAATGGATTTGATGGGTCACTCATCAAATTTCCCTTCCAGCCAGGAGACATTCCAGCCCTTTGGAGAGGTATTCCTCTATTCATTTCTCACAGGCAACTACCACGAGGGACCTCCCACGTTTCCGAACTACTAGAGCGACCAACTATTCATACTAAGTTATAGGCATTTTATTTATGTATCTGTACTTATATATGTAGATGAGAAATGTCACTGTAATGCAAACTAATCAATGTTCGGTATTTGACATGCTAACAACTTCATATTAGCATTAAAAAATCTAACACCCTAAAAAAAATGCTATCATGAGCACTCTGGCCTTTTATTGTCCCTTAAGCTAGACACTTCCAACCATTGAATCTGTTCTGTGATGTTTTCCCTTTCTTTGCCATACACAAGTCATGAAGTTTTAAGAACAGTCCAAAATTTCCGTTAACGGCCTGATCAAAAAGATCTGACTGCTCCACGGACCTCCGCTTTCATGATTCCGAGACCCGGAGAACTAGATGCGGCCCGGCCACCCCTGCCGATAGCTTTTACAGTGATCACAGGAGACGGTTCCGGTAGAGTGGAAGACAGACTCGGGACAGAACGCAATGCCGTAAACCAAGATCAGGCTTACTGGAATCCCTGAGACTGCGGCCCTCAGTCACCCTGCAGGCCTGGACAGGACTCACCCTCATTATTCGATTTTCAGAGAAACAATAGATAAGCCTATTAAGGGAATGATAGAGCTAGTGAGGTGCACACTCCTTTGAAAACTCAACCATTTTTCTGAGATCAAAGGGGCAGCATTTATCCAAGGACAAAATTCAGGAAGCAGGAAGGATTAGGAACAGAGGAGGAATGGAAGTGGGAAACACATAGAAGAAATGAGATAATTAATGACACAGCGCAAAACATGTATGAATCGTTGAATAGAAAACTGATTTTCTCTGTAAAACCTTTACCCAATTAAAAATAAAAAGTTTAAAAACCAACAAATAAAAAGTGTACATTGTGCCAATAGCTTAGCAGGACTGTCCCCTTGCTCCTAACCCCCTGAGTCTGACTTCGGTGCAGAAAACAGGAGAAAACCCAACTGTTCCCAATGGGTACAAGCACGCCCAACCGGCCAACCTTGTTTTGGAGAGAGGGCACATGACTGCTTTCTGGAGGGCAGAGCAACGCCTCCCCTCTTCCCGTACATTCCAACACACGCTGGTTTCTTAGATTAGAAAATGTTTACTCTGAGCATTAAAACCACAGCTCTGGGTGTTGTAAAGCCACGGCTGGGTGAGTCGTGATATTTCCATCTATCTCATCTGCAAGTGAGGTGGACTGTGGCTGTCTGTCTTTCTCTTTTCATGTTTGAAATGAACCTGTATGTCGTTAGAGACGCCAAATCCACTTCAGCTTTACTTTTCCTCCTTGTTTTAGCTAATATTTAGACTAGAAGGGCAAGGGATCTGGAGGTTTGGGTTTCCTCCCTCCCATGAAGCAGTTTTTTTACTTTATTTATTTCTGTATATATATTTTTTGTGTTAAATATTCCTTTTTTATTTTGGCCCTCCCCAAAACTACCTCTTGTGATTTTCTGTTCTAGGACTTGGTAGGGAGCAAAGGTGCATCTCCCAGTGAGATGAGCCCAGAGGAAAACTAATTCAGAAACTTCTAAGTAGGCAGAAACATTTGGTGGGGGGGTGGAGAAGAGCCAAGTAGGTCAATGATGTCTTCATCTATTGTCAAGGGGATTAGACTGTGAACGAAAGGAGCCTTGTGTGGGACTTGGGGTAATTTTGAAACAAGAGGCTTTGTAGATGAGGCTCGGGCTCCAGGGAGAGAGGAAATTCTGGGAAGTGTGTATGTAATTAAGTTACCCCTGGCATAAATAGAAGAGAGATTTGCATGGGAGGGGTCCTACCTAACCTTTGTTCTCCTTCCAGGTGCCAGTGTGTCCTTCCCTAGTTTAGTTTCTGATGGCCGCTGTAACAAACCACCACAAGACTTTAAAAACAATATAAATACAATTCTCTTTGGTGTTCTGGAAATCAGGGTGTCAGCATGATTAGCTCCTTCTGGGGACAGAGGGAAAACCTGATTCATGCCTCTCTCTGAGCTTCTGATAGTTTTCTTTGGCTTGTAGACCACTCTTCAAACTCTACCTTCATCTTCACCTGGCTTTTCCTCTGGGTCCTTCTGTGTCTCAAATGTCCCTCTATCTTCTCTTAAAAGGACACCATTATTAGATGTAGGGACCATCCTAAATCCAGGATGATCTCATTCCAAGATTCTTAACTTAAGTACGTCTGCAAAGACCCTATTTCCAAATACGATTACATCCACAGGTACTAGGTATGAGGAGTTAGAGATAACTTTTGGGAGGACACTATTCAGCTCACTAAGGAGTCCCTGGATAATATAAACAAAAGGTCATTAAATTTAAGCCCACTAAGAATTGTCTTGAAAGAAATATCTGGGAATCTGCTTTTGAAAGGCCACGCAGCCTTGTCTATGGTCATACCACCTTGAATGTACCTGATCTTGTCTGATCTTGGAAGCTAAGCAGGATCGGTCCTGGCTCGTATTTGGGTGGGAGAATGGTGACAGCCTGGAAAACTCTACTCAGTGGTGACCTCAAGGGTTGAAATCGACTCAGCATCAACTTTCTTTTTTTTAAAAAAGTTTGATTTACTAACTTACTATATTTCTTGATCCCCACTGGCCTTGTCTAGGGTGAGGAGGTGGGAAAAGAAGAGGGATAGAAATAAGCGATCTCAAAGTGTTTGTTTGTTTGTTTGTTTGTTTGGGGGTGGCACATCATGACTAGAGTAGCGAATGAAAACGAGGGCTGAGTATGCTCCGTGACAGTGTCTCAAGCACCAGAGAAACCCAGCAGCTCCCTGGCGGCCTCACAGCAGAGAGGTCGCGTTCTCAAGGTGCTCAAATCATCTTTGTTCACAACTGGAAGCACATACAAGATGAGCATGAGTCAGAATAGACAACAGACCTTCTTAAGCAATGCTCTTAGAAACCAAGCTCACATTTACTCCATCACCCCACATAACTGGAACGCTGAGCCCACATACCATTTCAGATTCATCTGGTGTGCAGCCTCCGTTGATGTGATATTCAATGTCTGCTGCCTCAATCTTCCCATTGTTCATAAAGCCCACCTATGAATTATAAATGATACTTATGTCAGTGAGCATGTGAAGTTCAGGTGCTGTGCCTGGGCATTTGAAGAATACAAGCGGGGATCCTTTTTAGTTCTATTAAGAGCGTGGGTTGGTGAGTCAGAATGCCTGGGTTAAACTCTGGTTTCACCATTTACGAGCTGAACAACTTTGGGCAAGCCATGCGATCTTTCCGTGCCCCAGTAATCCCCTGTGTGCAAATGGGATACAATTCTTTCCTAATCTTCCATTTTTAACATGCATCTCCATCACTTGGACATTAACCAACACATGGATGATGGAACAGACTGCAGGAAATGGCGGCTCGGTCAGGGAAGTTTCTTAGACAGGTGATATTGGAACAAAGATTTGTTTCTACCTCTGCTGTTGTTCAGTGCCATTGAGTCAGTTCCAACCCATATGGACACCAAGCGGAATGAAACACTGTTTGGGGAAAAAAAAAAAGAAACACTGTTCGGTGCTGTGCCATCCTCACAAGTTTTTCTACTCAGGGTCCCATTTCTGCAGCCATTGTGTCTGTCCATCTCATTGAGGGCCTTCCCCTCTTTGGATACGCTTCTGCTTTACCCAACAAAATGCCCTTCTCCTGACCACCTGTCTAATGCGTGTAACATGAAGTCTTGCCATCCTTGACTCTAAGGAGCGTTATGTCTGCCCTTCTTCCAAGAGACTTGTTTGTCCCTTTAGAAGTCCACAGTACTTTCAATAGTCTTCACCAGCACCACAGTTCAGAAGCATCCATTCTTCTTCAGTCTTCCTTATTCACTGTCCAACTTTCACATGCATAAGCGTACATATGAGGCCATTGAAAATACCATGGCTGTGTCAGGCACACCTGACTCCTCAAAGCAACTGCTTTGCAACACTCTAACAAGATCTGGTGCAGCAGGTTTACCCAATGCAATGTGCCATTTGGTCTCGGGACTGCTGCTTCCATGAGAATTAACAGTGGGTCCCAGCAAGACAAAATCCTTCAATCTTTTCTCCATGTATCATGATGCTACCTATTGGTCCAGTTAGAAGATTTATGGTCTTCTTTACATTGAGGTGAATCCATACCGAACACAGCAATCCTTGATTTTCATCAGCAAGTGCTTCAAGTCCTCCTCACTTTTAGTAAGCAAGGTTGTGTCATCTACATATGGCAGCTTGTTTATAAGCCTTCCTCCAATCCTGGCGCCACAATCTTCTTCATATTAACCAGCTTATTTGACGATTTGCTCAGCTTACAAATTGAACAAGTATGGTGAGAGGATATAACCCCATCACAGACCTTTCCCAGTCTCAAACCATGCAGTATTCTCTTGTTCTGCTCATACAACTGCCTCTTGATCTATGCATAACTTCTATAAGAACATAAATAAGTGTTCTGGAATTCCCATTCTTCTCAAAATTATCCATAGTTTGTTATGATCCACCCAGTCAAATGCTTTCGCATAGCCAGTAAAAGACAAGCAAACATCTTTCTAGTATTCTCTGCTTTGAGCCAAGATCCATCGGACATCAGCAGTAAGATCCTTTGTTCCACGTCCTCTTCTGAAGCCAGGCTAAACTTCAGGCAACTCCCGACTTTCAAAATACTGCTGCAACCATTGTGGGATCATCTTCCACAAAATTATACTTGCATGTGACATCAGTGATATTGTCCTATAATATGAGCATTCGGTTGGGTCATCTTTCTGTGGAATGTATACAACCATGGGTTTCTAGCAGTCAGTTAGCCAAGTAGCTGTCCTCCTAATTTCCTGGCATGCAAGTTCAGTAAGTGCCCCCGATGCTTCCTCAGTCTGTTGAAACACTTCACTTGGTAGTCTATCTATTCCTGGAGACTGGTTTGGCTGATGCTTTCAGTATAGCTTAAACTTTTTTCTTTAGCCCCATGGATTCTTCTTCAATGGTTTTTATGCTTGGACATGGCAGAATGTTGGCCACTTCTTTCAGGGACAGCGAGCCTGTGCATTCTTTCCATCTTCTTTTAATGTTTCCGGCACTATTCACTATTTTGTCCATAAAATCCTTCACTATTGCAACTTGAGGCTTGAATTTTTCTCTTGAGTTCTTTCAGTTTCAGATCTGCTGAGCTTGTTCTTCCTCTTTGGTTTTCTAACTTCAGGTCTTTGCATACTTCATTATCATATTTTATTTTGTCTTTTTGAGCTGCCCTTTGAAATGTTCTGTTCAGCTCTTTGACTTCATTGCTTCTTCCATTTGCCTTAGCTAACCTATGATTAAGAGCAAGTTTCAGGGTCTCTTCTGACACCCTCTTTGACATATTCTTTCTAATGACCTTTTGCTTTCTTAATGATGCTATGGATGCCCCCCCCCCATCTCATCAGGTCTTCCATCATTGGTGTTCAAATATATTCTTGAAAGGTCCTCAAAATTCAGGTGGGATAGATTCAAGATCATACTTTTGCTCTTATGAACTTACTTTAATTTTCTTCAGCTTCAACTTGAAGTTACCGATGAGAAATTGATGGTCTGTTCCACAGTCAGCCACTGGCCTGGTTTTAGTTGTTGATATTGCGTTTCTTCCTTGTCTCTTCCCACAGACATAGTTCTAATCCATAAGGCTGTGGAAATCACTCCAACGTTTGTACATTTGAGTTGAGAAATCTCTGGGTGAGAATCAATAGCTCTCTTTGACAGACTGAAATGTCGTGGTATTTGTGATGTAAAAGGTAGAGCAATCTGATTGCCTGGGTAATGTGTGGGTAAGTATGGAGATCTACAGATATTTGAAACTGAAAGTCAGTTAATCCCTTAATTTGTCTATCTTATTTGTAATGACCTTCATATCTACTTACCTTGTATTTCCCAAGAAGTGGGTGGCGTCCTCCTGTAATTAACATGTCATCCCCACGCTCTAGAATAAAACGGATTGGGTGACCAGTTCTGAAGAGAAAAAACAAAAACAAAAAAACCCCATAATTTTTTGAGATTTGAGATTGAGAGGTCAGGTGTGTGGAATATTACAGGAACCCCTGACCACCCAGTGAAGATACAAGAAGGAACACCCACTGTCATCAAGTTAATCTAACTCATAGCAACACTGTCACAGCAGAACTGCTCCACAGGGTTTTCAATTCTGTAAATCTCTATGGGAGCAAACGCCTTCAACTTTCTTCTTTAGAGCAGCTAGGGAGGGTTTGAACTGCCACTTTTATGGTCAGCAGCCCAGCACTTAACACGCTATACCAACAAGGTGCCTTTCCTCCTGAAGGAAAACAAGGTCAAAACCCAACTCACTGCCATCAAGTGGAGTTCAATTTATAGCAACCCTGTTGGACAGAGTGAAACACCCCCTGTGGGTTTCCTAGACTGTAACTCTTTATGGGAGTAGAAAGCCTTGTCTTACTCCTATGGAGTGGCTGGTGGCTTCAACCTTCTGACTTCTGACTTCGTAGTTAGCAGTTCAACTTGTAACTACGCCACCTGAACTTCTAGGGAGCTATACATTTCTTGCTTGTATGAAGCTGCTCGTATGTCTGAGAAGTTCCTTTTATCTTGCTCGCTTTTAGGAGCCGAGATAGACTAAGCTTCGAGGGGCTTGTTTGTACTGAACTGCCAGTAGGAGTGGGCATAAGCAGCTGTTCATTGAACAGCCTCAGTGTAAGTTGGGAATTTAAATCCTCTGATGTTTGAGGTTTCTGTGATTCACTTATTATGCTTCTAAGGACCTAACTCTTCATTTATATCAATGACATTTATTGTCAACTGACCTCCAAGTTAATTTTTCACCTTATTTTTTATTGTGATTTGGGTGAGAGTTTATAGAACAAATTGGTTTTCCATCAACAATGCATACACGGTTTGTTTTGACATTGTTTGCAGTCATTGCGCTGTAATAGCACTCTTCCAGGAAAACACCACCCACCCCAGATTATCACCCCCCTTTCTTTCTGATCCTTCCAGCCTTCTGAGCTTTCTCCAGGGCAGAGGCTGATGGTTCTAATGAGTTATTGTTGTAAATGGTGTTCTCGTTCTCCCTAAAGGTCAATTGTTTGCCTGGAAGTTGAGCCACTGGGATGAGTTCAATTCCAAGCTTGCAGGGTATCTAAGGGCCATGGTCCTGGAGGGTCTACAAATCTGTATCTAACCATAAGCCTGCTCTTTTTGGTGAGTTTCGCGTCACATTTCTCATGCACTCTATGCAGAGCCTGCAGCTATGGCCCCTTTCGGAGTGGTTGGTAGTGGGTATCTGGTTTTTCTCATCTCAGGGCCATGGTGCCTGAGGTTTGCATAGGTCCCATCCAGACTACTGCTGTTGTTCAAGGAATCTTCTCTGGACACTTTCTTTTTTAATCCATTCCTATAAGAGCCGTCGAGGCTACCTTCCATGGAAGCATCTCTTTGACTGACTCCCATCCTTAGAAACTGGTGGTGGCTCCTTAGGTGTAATGAGACCCACACTTAATCTTCCTTTAAGATTTCCCTGAGGATTACTTTCTTTTAAATGCACTTAAGATCACAGTCCACCCAATTTGGGTTGGACTCCTAAAACCGAACACTGCCTGGTAGCCTTTGTCCTTTTGTTCTTTCCTGGAAAGTGATGTGTGCTCATGACCCCTGGATACACTCCCAGAAGCTTGGTGTCATGAAGACATACCTGGCCTGCTTTGGAAAGACAGGATTTGGGATATGGTCCTTCCAGCATCATATTTGTCTTCTGTTACTAGTTGTGTAAATCAGTGATGGTTACCTTTCAAAAAGCATAACTAATTTTATCTGATAAATAATATAGACATGCATCACAAAGCTAAAAAAGGAATTCAATAAGGAATGCCCCTCCCTCTCCTGTTCCCCAACCATACAGGTGTTTTCTGGAAGTACAACTGTCAGCAAGTTCTTGAGTAAAATTAGATGCTAAGTACATTTAATTTTTGAGATGTTATCAGATAGCCTCTCACTCAGAAGCCTGAGAACCAGGTCTAAATATTCTTACCCCTCCCCCTAACTTCTAAATCGTATAGCGTTCTGCCCACGTCTCAGTAAATACTGCTGACGAAACAAATGTGCCCATTTCGTATATGCTTAATTCCTGAGACTTCTGAGAAACCAGAAGACCTCTCAGGTAGAAGCAGTGCGATTATTGAAGTCGAGTCCAATAGTCTGACACTCTTCAGTAGTTATAAAGCACAAGAGAAGTGTCCCCAACTTTGTGGCACATGGTAGTGGTCCAAGTTCATTAGACCCAGATGGTAATGGCTACCCACTGCTAGTCAGTCTCTTCCTCCTTGGCCTGGAGCCTTGAGAGCCTTTGGAGAGACCTCCTGGGTGTTCACCTGATGGGGAGGGGAGGGCTGAGAGAGAAAGGCGGAGAACCCCAAGTCATAGGCACACTTACTTATTTGCCGCCACAGCTGCCATCGCTGCAAGGGATGCCGGCTTGCTGGCTTTTCCTCCAAAGGCTCCCCCAACTCTTTTCACATGGCAATTGATCCTGTTCTTTGGCACACCCAAGGTATGAGCCACCATTTCCTGTACATGAATCGGGGCTTGGTTAGAGGCCTCCAGTAAGTGACTCAAAATTTGCATGATAAACAAGGGTCTTATTTATCAAAATAGGAAATCCTATTTTTTCCGTATTACCCAGCATTTAAAATATGTTTTTGTCACTTGGTGGGGGAGGAGGGGACTGGAGAGACTGCAATCTATAAACGTGTGCAAAACCTAAGTTGAGGAAATCAATTGCTATCATGCTTATCCCACTGCGAGGGGCACCAAGAGAATCACAATGAGTCCATTCTCCCTCTCCTTGGCTTGGCAACCTTGGCTGTCCCTCTAGGAGGCACCTGAGGCTCCGGCTTCATAAATATTAGCGTGATCATGTGTAGACAGTCAGAGGGAGCACTACACCATCTGGAGAAAAACCCTCAAAATGCTGCATCGGTGGGCAAGCCCCGGCAGCAGTGATGTGACAGGAATGTCCAGCTGGGTTGCTGCCCAGCCGGTGGGCGGTTGTAATGGAAGCCTTGCAGCAGCACAGGGAGAGGAGATTTAAAGAAAGATGTCCCCCAGGGTCAACTCAGATATCTATCGGGAGAGAATTGCTGGGCAGAATCTGCACACGAGCTACCTCTAACTCGCACTTGGAGAGGGAGCTGGAGAGCAGAGCTGGAGGGCTCCTGGGTCCGAGGCCCTGGACATAGTGGGAGGCAGTCTTTGTAGTGAGTGATGGGGGACTGGGGGTCAAGCTTCTGAGGAAAATCCATGGTGGACTTGCAGTCTGTGAGAACTGAGAAGAATAGTAGCAGTGAGGAAGGTCATGAATCAGAGACATGCTGTCCATGGAGCGGCGTGGGCTCAGGAGGAGAAGAACAATGACAAAACTCAGTTGCCTGTGAGTGGATTTCTATATTTTTGGTGACCTTATGTGAACAAGTTTGTCAATAGGTGCTTTTTTATTTTCCTTAGAAGCAAATCTCTGGGACTTTCTTCTGAAACATCTCTGGCAGACTTGAACTTCCAACCTTTCTGTTAGCAGTTGAAGATGATACCTGGTTCTATCTCCTGGGGACTCCAAAGAAAACAATAGAAACACACAAATAGCATAATATTGGGGCAGAGAAATAAAATAAGGCTAGAGACTAGTCTTTTAGCGGCAACTGATTGAGGATATCAATTTGTGGATCTGAGATGAATTGAAAAATGAATATCAAAGCACCACTACATGTAGCTTCTTTTTTATTTTCTAAAATTATTACATTCCAGTTCAGAATGTCTTTCAACTGTAACTGGATTAATGGTAACTTGGGGTATGGCGGGGAGTCGGGGAGGGGCTGACGGGGAACGGGAAGGGTGAGCTAATAGTGATGAGGACAAGAAAGAAGAAAGTGTTCCAAACCTGATTGTAGTGATGATTTCACAATTCTTCTTGATATGAACGAACAATTGAATTGTATGATATGTGAATTACATGCCAATAAAGCTTGTGGGGCAAAATGTCTTTCAAGATTTAGAAATGCATACCTAATCGCTGTCTGAGACAAATTAGAGATAGACTTTGTCTCGATCTCAATGCCAACCATTTGGCTAAGACAACACAAGACTTGGGTTCCAAGGTCATAAATCAAGAAAGTGACCCCTCCCTCGGAAGCTCACTGACTGCGACACCAGAAACAATCATTGAGAAGGACCCACCTGTGTAAACGCTGCATCCTGACTTGACACATATATGTCCACTTCCTTATCTTCTGCCTTTGGGACCACAAGAACACTTTGAGTTTCCATATAAAAATGTTCCTGTCCTCCAAAGTGCACTTCCCCTGTTGAACACAACAAGCAGATGGGTTCTTAGTTTTAGAGATACTTAATGAAAATATATTCAAAACAGAGTTCAAAGTAGTTTGCTACATGGGACCATTATCATGGAGATAACGTTGAGATTTCTAAGAATCATTATTGTGTGGCAAGACTTGCAGGCAGGTCTTATTGTCCATTAATCACTCAACAGTTATGTGCAAGTGACAAATCTCCCACACACTTGGCTTCATTTTCCTACGTGCCGACATCAGCGGTGATCATAAATAGAAGCCAATTATTATGAACTTGATCAACAACTCAATCATCAGATAAGGATAAAATATGGGACGTTGAGCTAAGGAGGAACTAATTTCTATCACAAAAGTGCCTGGAGGACTGGCTTTCCCTCTCGAGCAGATAGAAACTTGTGCTTCAAAAGCACGCGCCCTGCCAGTCTTATGTGTTCCTTCTGTTTCCTAGAAAGATTAAACCCCACATGACAATGTAAGTATCTACTGAGAGCCCTCATTAAAACCCACAGGGAGCACAGCTACAAAGAATCAATGGGTGTATGCGGTGGAAGGAGGGAGAAAAGTAGATCAATTTTTTTTTCAAATTATCATTTTATAAAAATTTAATCATATTTTGAAATGACAATTTTCCCCCATACCCCATTTCCCCCTCCTTCTAGCCTTCAAAGTCTACTTCGTTTGGCGTCTTCAATAAGTTGGAGATGACACAGTAAAGTATCAGAGTCATTGGAAAGGCTTGGTTTAACATTGCGTGAACGCTGCTTCAATCTAAGTTTTGGATTAGATGGACAAGACAGTTAAAAAGAAATTCTATAACTGTAATCAACCCTAAGTCTATAGAAAAGGCATCCCGGAATTATTAGCTTCATCCAGTTTTCATTCTCTAGATGATAGAAGTTGGGGAATCTAAAAATAACTTCAAAGGGAACTATCATTGAGATTCTTTCTGTAGGTTCCTCTCTCATTCTTTGCCTCTGTCTCTCTCTTCCATTCTCTCCTGAGTTTGCTGACTGTTTCTCATTAATCAGTCGTAGCACTGAGTCCTCTTCTCTCACTCCCTTTTTCTAATCTTTTTATTTGGAAACCATCTCCAAATCTCTGTAGAAGGAGGTGAGATAAATGTCTTTGAAAATATTTTTTCAGATATTATTTTCTCAATTAGTGTTGCCATATAAAAACAAACAAACAAACAGACAGGACCCCTGCTATCGCATGATTCTGTTTCCGCGTGACTCCACAGGACAGAGGAGAACTGCCCTGTGGGTTTCTAAGGCTGTAAATCTTTAAGGGAGTAGAACGCCTCACCTGTCTCCCATGGAGCAGCGAGTGGTTTTGAACTGTTACCATGTTTAACTATTTAAACTACAATGTAAACCACACCCCCACGGTCTCTTCCAGGTCCACATCTAGACCCAGCTTCTCTACGTTGCTTGGACACCCTTCTGATAGCTTGTGGGCATTTCCTTGGGAGTGGTCTGTTAGCCCCTCCAACTCATCTCCTGCCAGTGTCCAAAGAAGTCGTGATGACCCCATGTTGTTAGTGACACCTGTTCTTCAGCCAACCCATCTCTAATGTTACTACAAGCAAATAACCGATTAAATATGTCTTATACTTATGCGCTCATTTCTACCCCATGACATCACTGATGATCTTTCACTTGGCACACTGGAATGACCTTTGGCCCTCTCTCTGGTGGATGGCCTCTTCCCATGTCACAGAGAATGGACTTCCAAGTGTATTAAAGGGCAACTTTGATCCTGACCTCCTCTCAGTCAAAAGCTCAAATGCCTTGCATAGTTTATGGAAGCAGTAAAAATTACTGGGCCAAGGATTACCCCTGCTCTCTGAGCCCAGTGCTATGGGTTGTCTACCTCTCTGCTTATTCCCATAAGAGGAACCAAGATGAGGTTACTGCCTGCAAAGCCACAGAACAAGCATCGTTGACGCACATTGCACTACCGTCCACTGACCTCCCATGAACAGGACTTAAACATTCACCTTCGATGATTTGATCAACAGATTGAAATGCCGCCTCAATGTTTCCTTGTTCTAATTTTTTCTCAGGTCCAATGAATGATCTGTGTTTTATTGCATCCTGTGAGCAACAGCACATAAAATGGTGTTACCATTGTAGTAGCTCAACGCAAGTTTTCCAGCATTGTCCCTATGACGCATGATGTGAACCATCACTCTCAGAATTTCCTAGATGGGCCCATTTTCAACAAATATTGTTGCATTTCTTGGAGAAGGTATCATGACCTGGGAAAGTTCAGAAAACGCAACCACCATATACTGGGGTCCCATCATATGTATAATCAGCTTACCCTTGATTGGGACTCCTTGCATTTCTTTACGTTTCTTTAAGGCCAAACAGATCTATTATAGAAATGAGATTAGACTAAACACTGTGGGCGAGCAGGTATGCTTTAGAATTCTCCTCCTGCCTTCCATTCCGGGCCAGGAATTGGATGGGTATCTTAGAGAAGAATGCTTTAGGATTTATCTACAGAGACCTGTAAAGACACTAAACCTTTGTTTTTTACTTTTGTCAAGTGACTTTTAAACTTCAGTCTTTTTTTTAAGATCATTTTATTGGGGGCTCTTACAGCTTATCACAATCCGTACATCAATTGTATCAAGCTTATTTGTACATATGTTGCCATTATTCTTTTCTAGACATTTACTTTCTATTGAGCCCTTGGTATCAGCTTCTCCTTTTTCCCTCCCTCCCCCTCCACCCTTGTGACCCTTTGATAAATTATAACTTAGTATTATTATTTTCACATCTTACACAGACTGCTGTCTCCCTTCTGTTGTTTTTCCCCGGGGTGGTGGTGGTGGTGGTGGTGGTGGTGGTGGTGGTGGTGGTGGTGGTGGTGGTGGTGGTGGTAATGTGTTGATCATTATGATTGGTTCCCTTCCTTCCGTCCTCTTCCCACCTACCCCCTACCTTCCTAATATTGCTACTCCCATTCCTGTTCCTGAATTCTGTGTGCTGTGAGCTCTTATCTCTTATCTGTACCTGTGCACATGCTCTGTCTGGTCTAGCCTGCAGTGAAAGGCAGGACTGGGGTCTTGATAGTGGTGGGTGAGGAAGCCTCAAGGAACCAGAGGAGTACTGTGTTTCCTCAGTGCTATGCTGTGCTTTGGTTCACTCATTCCTTCCTTGTGACCCTTCTGTGATGGGATGTCCTATTGTCTACAGATGGGTTGGGGTCTCTGCTCAGACCCCACCTTATTCTCAGCAATTTGTTTTTGTTTGTTTTGGGTCTTCTGTTGCCTGTTACCTGATTCCATCAACACCATGATTGCCCAGAGTGGTGTGCTTCTTCCAGGTGGGGTTGTTGCTTCTCTGCTAAATGGCCGCTGTTTAACTTCAAGCCTCTAAGACCCCAGACAATATATGTTTTGATAGCCGGGCACCATCAGCTTTCTTTGCCAAATTTGCTTATGCACCCATTTTGTATTCAGTGATTGTGCCAGGAGGGTGAGCATCACAGAACACCAGGTTGTTTGAACAAAGTGTTCTTGCATTGAGGGAGGGCATGAGCATGAGGGATGGCCTAAAGTCCATCCACTACCTCAATGTAACTTCAGTTTTCAAAGCATGACTGAATCGGAGTCTATGGGTAAAGCTTATGTTTTGGGGGACGTTACTTTATGGATATTTTAAGGGATATTTTAAAAGGTTACTTTTAAATATTTTCAAAATTAACTAACACATAATGGTTTAAAGCAGAAACAATAAAAAAGGCATTTTAATGATGAGTCTTGTTCCTACCCCAGCCCTCTGTCCAGTTTTCACCCATACCGACCACAGGAGTTATGGTTACTCTCCCTCTCTCTCTCTTTTCCTCACTCTCTTTTTTTAATGCATTTTATTGTGAATTAGGTGGGGATTTATATTTTATAGCCTCATTTTTTGTATTCTACAATTTAAACAACTTATCAAATCTCCCCAAAGCTTGTCCTGCCTCTCTTTAATCTCTTCTCTTTCTGCAGAATACTGTTTTCACCTTAGCTGTGCAAGCAAATATGATCAGGTATTATGACTCCTATTTTAATCTACCTTTTTGTGCCCCTTTCTTTCATTTATCAATAGAACTTAGCATTGTGTACTGATGCTTACAGAACATCTTTACCTTTTAATATACACAACTTTCTAGAATTACTTTTTATAAATACCTAGATAGACAATTGTGTGGTTTCCTGTTGTTAACTGCTACGAACAATACTGCAATGAATAGCTTTGAAGACATATTATTTTGCATGTCCACAAGCTAACATGAGGAATGAGTTATCAGAGTGGAGTTGTTAGATCAAAGAATACAAGTATATAAGTTAGGCATTTATATAGGTATTGTTAAATTCCCTTTCATAGGGGTCATTACAAGTTATACTCCCATCAACAATACTCCTTGGTTTCTAGGAAATCATTACTTGTTAAAGAGATCAGGTCATTGTCTGTGGTCTACTTTGCAGTTACCCCCCACCCCCCAATTCAATGTTTGTCTTTTGACTATTGCATATTAAATTCTTGTTTTGCGATTTGTTATGTAAATGAATTTATCCATCACTCCTTTTATGGAATTTAGAGTTTGAGTCATAGATAGATAGATGAGTACTATAAAGGAATTCTCCCAGAGTTTCTTCTTTGGATTGTATTGTTTCAATATTGAAATTTTAATTTTTGAGTCAACTTTATACTGGCTCATCTTGGTCAAATGTAAACTAGGTTAAAGTTAATTCTTGATTTTCACTTAGGAGCCGACTCTCAGATAGGACTCCATGGTATTCATTTGAGAACACATCTCCAGTTTCTGTCCGTGGGTAAAAGAGCAGAGGGAGCCTGTAGGCTGTCCAACCTGGCTGGTGCAATGTTAAGAAGCCTCTCGTGGTCTTTCCTTTAAGCAAGAGTATACCTCCCTCTCTGCGGGAGCTCTTGGGAGTGTGTGAAAGGAATCACTACAACATTACCTTGGAAAGTGGCAGAAAGTGCAAGAAAAGAGCAATTCATTTTGTGGGGAGTGAGCTGGTTTTAACTGGGGCAAGAGAAATCTCAATGGAAGTGAAGGACCCAGGACAGCTGGAAAATGAGACAAACTAAATGAAACACATTTTGCATTTGAAAGTACTAAAATCCACCTAATTTTCTAGGATTCAGCTGCCAAGTTTGGAATTGGAGCTTTCCCCAGTGGTTTCTCTCTTTAGTGAACCAAACCAAACTCACTGCCATCAAGCCAATTCTGACTCATAGTGACTTTATAGGACAGAATAGAACTGCTCCTGTGCGTTTCTGAAAAGATAAATCTGTATGGGAGTAGAAAGCCTCATCTTCCTTTCACATAGTGGCCAGTGGTTTCAAATTGCTGTACTTGCAGTTGGTAGCCCCAAAATGGAACCCTTTATGCCACCAGGGCTCGTGTCCCGTTAGGGGAGCAAGAAGCATTTCAGTTGTACTACACTGGTCACCCTGTGAACAGGGAGGAACCCATTCCTAGCCAGGGGCATCTGGGGGTGACAGAAAGAAAGGCAGTCTGTGATAGTTAGATTTTCTGGCTCCCATAGGAACATGTGGGTCAGGTTTAGCCTGTCAACCAGATCACAGCTTGATTGGCTGGCTACCAAGATAAATGGCTTTCTGAGGCCAGACTCCTTCTCTCTTTCTCCCTGGTGATTGGATCAGTGCGCTGCTGCCTAAGCTAGTCCTTGGCCTCAACTGTGTGCTGCAATACCTGTGGGCTGAGCCAACCCAAGGATTGTGCTGCAATGCTGTGCGCTGCTAGAGCTTGAGGTTCCGTTGGGACCTGCTTAGCTACCTATACTGCTGAGCTATTGATCTCAGCTACACCTTGACTTCTCATCTTCCTACTGTTGCTGCCCTGCCTTGCTGAATCTGCTGCCTTCAGGCTGACTCTGCTCGTCTTGCCTGAGGGCAGATTCTGCTGTCTGCTTCCTTGACTTTGGACCAGCAGTGGCGTGAGTTGAAGGCCCTTCAACTATAGATAGATGATAGATAGATAGATAAATAGATAGATAGATAGATAGATAGATAGATAAACTATATATAGATTAACCCTCAAAAGTGGGTTGAACTGAGTCCTCTGTACTGCTGTGTGAACTAGTTAATTCTTGTATTCCTTCTATATCTTTTATATCTATATATCCTTCTATATTTATATAATCATAAATATCCTGGTTTTGTTTCTCTAGAGAGCCCTGCCTAATACATAGTCCTTCCAGAAGACCAGGAAGGATTAGGGGGACCAAAGTTTTGGAATGGCTGGACCTTTTAGGAGAAAACATACTGTTCACATTGTGTTATTGCCTCATCAGCTGGGTAATGCCACACAAAATGGAGGAGTTTTACAAGTACCATGGTAACATGCTTTAGAACTTTCTGGAAACACTTGCCAAATGACCACAACACTGAGCAGGTTCTCCATACCTGAATGCTCACAATCACAGGCTCCACATCTTCGTATTCAATCTTCACCTTTTGGGTAGCCTGCTTGGCATGAGCATATGAATCGGCAGCCACAGTGCAGACAACCTGACCCACACAAGCCACCTGCAGAAAAACCAGGCCCAGAAACATGCTTGAATGGGTCCAGAACGTATACCAATGTAAACCAGTTGCCAGTGTGGGGCTGACACACCCTGAGAGGATGTGTGTGGAGTTGGGAATGTTTGTTAGCTTGGCCATCACTATTAGCCTCTCAGCAATGAACTAAAAGCTTGAAATCTCGATGTCTTCTACCTTAAATGGACATGTTCATGTTCTACAGTGACCAGATGCCCCGCTTCTGAACAATTTTTCCCATGTCCCGCAGCGTTTTAAAAAAAAAAATCCAGATTTTTGGAAAGAATGCACGACAAGCTAGGGTATGTGGTTTTCGGCTGCCATGTGGCTATTTCACCAGGATATGCATTTTATCAATGGTGTCCCGCTTTTGTCCCGCTTTACCAATGTTAAAATCTGGTCACCTTATTAGACCTATCCTGAAACATTGCTGTTGTTGTTGCTACTTGCTGTTGTATTGGCTCCTGATTCATGGAAAACTCCATACACAGAGGAACAAAATACTGCCGAGGCCTGTACAATCACATGACCGATAGAATCTGACCCGTATGACCCACAGGTTTCCGCTGGCACATTTTTTTTGTTCAAGTCGATCAAGCAAACCTTTCTTCCTGATCCATCTTAATCTGGAAGCTCCACTGAAACATGCTTGGCATCACAGAAATGCATAAGCCTCCACTGACAGAGACGGGGGTGTGAAATGCATTGTCATGGACTTGAACCCTGGTCTCCTCCATAGACAATGTGAATTCTACCAGGGAACCACCGATGCCTTTCAAGGTAAGATTACCACAAATAAATAATCTGAAGTTGTTGGCAGGATGGTAAGTGATCATGTGGATAAAGGCACTGGAACGTAGCCAGCCCCGGGAAGAGCAGCGCCACTATTACCGGTGCCCTGAAGGATCCCAGGCACGGTGGACAGCCTACCTTGTCCTGCGCATACAGTCTTTCTTCTTCACTGCCATTGTCACCTGGCACATCCTGAGCCGTTATCACATCCACCACCCCAGGTGATGCCAGGGCTTCGGAGGCGTCAATGGAACTGGGAAAGAAAATTGCCGAGGTGCAAAATGACACGAAACAGGTGGCCTTCTGATGGGTGAATTGGCTGGTGCAAACTGTTAACATACTTGACTGCTAACTGAAAGGTGGAAGGTTCAAGACTTCCTAGAGTTCTTGAAAGAAAGGTCTGGGAATCTACTTGTGGAAAGAAAACAAAAGAAATCAGCCATTGAAACCCTAGTGCAACTCTGATATACACGGGGCTGCCGTGAGTCGGAAGTGACTCCCCAGCAACTAGGGGAGGTGGTGATGGCAAGTCCCCGGAGCGCTGCTGGAGGTCACATGATTCCACCAGGCAAGTCCACAATGGGAAGTGCGGTCAGACGATGTGAACACCAGGGCCACTGGAAAATGCTAGTTTTAGCGGACGCAGGGTTGACAAAACAAGGGCACCTTTCGGCGAGCAGTTTGTGATTCTCACCTTCTGTGAAGATGCAGCCTTGAGTTTTCAAAAACGAATGAGTTCAGGCTGGATAGAGCTACTCAGAAAGAAGGGGACTGAGCATGGCAGTTCTTCAGGGGACTCTCCTGAGCTGAGGAAGTGCTTTTCGCTCCTTTAAATTCCCAGGTCATTTGGGTACCAACTCTTGTCTGACAGCGACGCACTGTTTCAGCTAGTTCCAAAGCCCCGCTGTTCTCTATTCCTTTCCATTTTCTTTAATCAAGATATGTGCTGAGGTTGCCTTTCCAGTAGCGACTTCAATGTGTTGGATTCTTAATAAGCACTCCCTTACGTGTCTGTTACACATCACTGGCTTTGCAATGCTTTTTCACTTACATGAGTTTAGCATGTGGCCTGGTGCTGGTCACCACCGCCAGGAAGAGTTCTCCCGAGAAGGCAGGCATGTCATCACAAAAGACAGCTTCTCCGGTGGCATGTTTGACCCCTGACTGATGCATGACGGGCCGACCCACTGGGTCTTGTGGGGGCTGCTGCGGATCTACACGCTGAGTTTTAAAGCAAAGAAAAACACATTAAGGAAGTTTGTGAGACAGAAACATCTACCAGAAAACCGGTGGGTGCTTCTCTACTCGACCCAAGGCCGGGCTTTCCAAACGAGTCTGTTTTGAGCCTAAACGGTGTTTTCCTTCGCGCTCATTGTCGGTGTCTATGAAGGTAAAGAGGTAAGTGTGAGGAGGCCGAGGCAGGGTGGGGACTGACTGGGACTGAGCACTGTCTTGGCACTGCTCTTGCTACTCGCTGCCGTCGAGTCTGCCGTAGACTCAGGGCAATGCCATGTGCAGGGGAAGGAGACTCAGCTGGCCCTGCATCACCCCCATGATAGATTACAGATTGACTCCTGTGATCCGTAGTGCCTGCGTTATAAAACAGATGTTATGAAAGGCCACCTGGGTAAAAATGTCCAGTTGGGGCAAGTGGAAGCCCATGCGCTCTGTTGAATGTCATCTCCCGACAGGCAGCCAGGAAGCAGTGCTGAGGGAATGAGCATCAGACTGGAAAATAGGAGCCGTGGGTCCTAGCCTCAGTTCTGCCACAAGAGTTTTAAAAGAGGAGCTTTTGTCTGTTGGAAGCAATTTGGGTTCTATTTCTGAAGCTGTGTAAGGAATGTGTGAGACCACCCACTGCCATCGGCTCAAGTCCAACTCCCGAACTGCTGACCTTGGGGTTAGCAGCCCACTATGTAACCACTACTGCAGCAGGGTTCACAGAGACCCCCTAGGACAGAGTAGAATGCCCCACTTGTGTTTCCAAGGCTAATGGGAGCAGAAAGCGCCATCATTCTTCCAGCTGCAACTGGCAGGTTTGAACGGCTGACCTCGCCGTTAGCAGCTCAGTGTGCCACCCATCACCCCACTCAGGATCCAGATTCATGCTTCTCAGCTGAAGCAACATTTTGAACTAAGCGAAGATACATTAAAAAAATCATTTTATTGGGAGCTCTTACAAATATGATCACCTTCCACAGTTCAATCACATCAGTGTTGTACAATTGCTACCACACTCTGTTTCAAAACATTTTCTTTTTTCTTGATCTCCTTGATATCTGCTCCCCTTAATTCCTTCCTTCCCCCACCATGCCCCCCAGGAACCCTTATTTTTATTTTTTGCCATGTCTTACACATCCCATATATCCATTCACATACGATTCTGTTGTTTGATTCCATCGAGTGGGGTTATACATCATCAATGCTATCAGCTCCCTGTTCCCCTCTCCCCTCACCACCCCTCTTCCCATGCCCTCAGGGAACCATTACTCCTGTTACTTTTTCTGATGGGTTATCTATCTTGGCTTTCATGTATCAAGCAATCTTAAAGATACAGGTGAACTTCTACAAATCTGGCAGGATTAATACCATAATAGTAAGGGGGGGAAAATAAAAAAGAACTAGATAGTCATGTGGTTCATCAGTGCTATACTGCACCCTGGATTTATCATCCCTTCCATGTGGCCCTTCTGATAGGGACTGCCCAATTATCTTACAGGTGGGTTTTGGGTCTCTATTACATCTACGCCCCTTCACATGGATTGGGTTGCTTGTTTTTGAACTTCTGTTACCTTTTCCCATTGATACCTCATAATCACACATGCTGGTGTGCTTCTTCCATATGGGCTTTGTTGCTTCCCTGCTAGATAGACTCTTGTTTAGCTACAAGCCTTTAAGACCCCAGGTGTTATATCTTTTAATAGCCAGGCACCATCAGCTTTCTTCACCACATTTGATGATGCAAACATTTTGTCTTCAGCGATCATGTCAGGAAGATGAGTTACATACAATGCCACATTATTAGAACAAACCATTATGAAGATAAATTTTAACTGATCTGGGACTCCAGGAATTTGCAATTGTTCTGGGAATAAAGCCTTATCTCTCCCTAGTCAGGCAACGGGACATCCTGTGTGAGAGCAGCCCAGGAAGCTGCTAGACCGGGGAGGGCATTGAGAACAACATGAGGAAAGGGGTGGTACATACGCAGTAGAAAAGAGCTGAGACAGCACTGTGTTCACTCAAGTACCCAGTTGTAGAAAGATGAAGGGATCTGGCCCAGTCTTGTCCACCCACGCTCCGATTTTACCTCTCCCAGTCTTATGACCCAATCTCAAAGCCATGCAGAAAATAGGACTGTGGTTGCTGGTGTCTGCTGGGAAATGCAAATGAGATTTTCTGGCAGTTTCCTGGTTTCTGCTGCCTTTTGCTTACTTCAGTGACTGAGAAGGGTTCTCAGTGACTAAAACCAAATTCTGTGCTCCGCCCGTTAATTCAATGGCAGCTTCCCAAATAGGCACAATGGGCAGGCCCAGTAAGAACTCGGACACAAAGGTACCTCTGGTTGATGGCACAGATTCAAGTCTTTAGAGTGTGGGGCACATACATTCCGTTTATACAGAACATCTCAAAAGGTATCATCTAGCCAGTTACCAAGTGCTTATTTACTATTGCTAAGGGGATGATAAGAATTGATAATAGGCGTCTGTTCTTGCTGCACTTTGTCACCTCAGAACCTGTGTTAAAACTGGAAAAATCATTGTGTAAAATCGGAAAAGATATGTGATGGCCTGAACATGAACCTTGGGGTAGATAGAGGTCAATGACTAGAACACAGTTGATAAATAAAATGTTCTGCATCCTAGGCTAATGCCCGGGGTCTTAAAAGCCTGAGGGGCAGCCTCTAAGGATCAACGCTCCATGTTTTCCTGCCTGCAGCACAGGAACATGAAGAAAACCAGAGGCTCAAGGACGTCTGGTCGCCCACCTGGATCATAACCGCTTCTAATCTGAGACCAGAAAACCCGGAAGGTACCTGGTTATTTGGGAGAACGACAAATCTTTCTATTTTCTCACAGAGTCTCGGAAACCCTGACCCTCAGGGGCTCTATAAGTCTGAATCAACTTGATGACAGTGAATGTCCCCAACAGTTCTGCTTGCACGTCATCCACACATCATGCAACTCAACAGTTTAATCGCATCCAGAAGAGCTGTACCCTCATCACCACAATCCGTTTTAGAATACTTCCTTCATCCTTGCGCTCATCGTGAGTAGCTCTCCATTTCCCCACCTCCCCTGTCACACCACCCAGGAACCATTAATCCAGTTACCATCTCTGTAGATTTACCTCTCCTGGATTTCCTATACAGAAAAACATTAAAGAAACAAACACCACCCTAACCAGAATAACAAATGAAAATAGATAAAAACTTCAATTAAAAAGAGGACAGAATATTAAAAGCTAGAACAAATTTAAATGGATCATAAGGGAGGGCAAATGATAGGTCCTAAATCTGAACTTCACTGCATCTGCCATGATCCACTTTCCAATGCATTGTACGTGCTAGCAAGGCTGTTCACATTTCTGTCTCGTGGTCAGAGGGGACTCACCAGAGGCTTGATCGAAACATATTTCTTCTTCACTTAAAAAAAAAACTGAAACAGTTTTTCAGCACATTTTTAATGCAGTTTTTGTGGTAAAATTAGGTGCCTCGGCTGATATTCGGGCCGACTTACACTTAAGTGTATATGGTAATTACATCTCCATGGTTGACTTTACTTTCTGATAAAAGGTCTGTTTATATCCCTTGATTCTGATCAGAGGGGATTCACTGGAAGTTCAATCCACCTGTGGACCCAGCCAATGGCTTCTGGCAGTGATTTTTTTTGATCCGGCTAATACTATATACTCCTCTGACCAAGACCACAGTAGGAGGGCCTAGTTAGCATGGATTTTAAATAAAATTTTTAAAAGAACAAGATTCAAAGTAGGGGGAACAAAACAAAAATGCACTGATTGGAAAGAGACTAGAGGACCCCTTGAGACTATTGTTCTGAAAAAACCTTAAAACTGAAGACATGTCCAAGGGTCCTTCCAAGCAAACGATAGACAGGACATGAGCCAAGCAGCACGAGGACTGTGCTCCTCAGAACCAGCACCTGAAGGAGACCAGCATTCTCCTAACCCCAAAGATGAGCCGGACAGAAGGACGGAAAGCGGAAGAAGAGAGAGGAGGAAAGAAACCAAGGAGGGAACAGGGAGCGTGCAGGGACAGTGCAGAGACTGCCGCCCACGTCATCAGAGAGCTTGTGAATGAATTGTTGATTGGCGGAGCTACTTTTCCATACACTCTTTCACCTAAAGCATACTAAATGTTACCATTACATGCGTCCATAGGAAGGCTGCAGAGGAAGCTCTTCTGCCCCCTGCTGCTGGGGTCCAGTAATCCCAAACGTCTTGCTTTTTTTTTTTCTGTGTCATAATTTTTTAAAATTATTTTATTGGGGGCTCATGCAATTCTTATCACAATCCATCCATCCCTCCATTGTGTCAAGCACATATGTACATTTGTTGCCCTCATCATTCTCAAAACATTTGCCTTCTACTTGAACCCTAATATCAGTGCTCACTTTCCCCCTCCCTTCCCTCCCCCTCCCTCATGAACCCTTCATAATTCATAAATTATTATAGTTTTGTCATGTTACACTGTCCGATGTCTCATTTTGCTTTTAAATTGAACAAAGGACAAACATTTAGGTTTCCTTTATTTTTATTATTCACTGAGAAAAGATGTCAAAATCAGAGGCAAGCATTATAAAATATGTCAATGGCTGTCAGTCTGTTGTGTTAAGAACAGTATCCTTTGGGGCTAGATCTGGTTTTTAATATTTTCTGTTTGGGGGATTTTTTATTTCATAATGAGGTGTATCTCTGATGTATCTTGTCATTGTAGGTGGCCTTCTTGAATCTTTGTTATGTGTTTGTCTGTTTATCAGTATATGAAACCCAGAATTGATGAATCTGTAGAGAAAACAACCAGAATAAGGGTCCCTAGAGGTGCAATGTAAGGAGGGGAGCTGATACCAGGGGTTCAAGATGGAAGAAACGGTTTTGAAACTGATTGTGGCAGCAATTGTACAAAAGTGCTTGATGTGATTGAACTATGGAATGATATGATGTCTGGATTAGCTCCTAATAAAATGGTTTGGGAGAGAAAAAAACCCAACCATATTTTATTGCCATGTTAATTTGCTTTCTAAAACATCTAAATGAGATTCAATAGAGATTGATACTCCATCCCCCACTTCTCCAATAATCTGACAGTGGATCTACTTTAATTTCTTTTGGCATTTTGGATGATTCATTAATTTTTAGAAGTAGTTGTGGAAAATGTGTTTATTACTTTTCTATCTATCTATTTATTTATTTTTGTACTAAGTTTTTCTTAGATTGTGCTCATTGGGAACTTGTATATAGACCAAGAGGCAGTGTTCAGCTAGCACAAGGAGATACTGCATCGTTTAAAGTCAGGAGCGGTCCGTGTCAGGGCTCTATCCTCTCACCATCCCTGTTCAACTGTCCTGGAAGCAGGACTCTTCTGCAGATCATGGCATCCAGCTTGGAGGAAGACATGATGATTAAGAACCTTCGATACACAGATGACAGAGCCCAACTGGCTAGAGTGAAGATGTTTGAAGCACTTACTGATGAAGATCAAAGACTGCAGCCTTTTGTATGGATCACACGTCAATATAAAGAAATCAAAAATCATCATAACAGGGTCAATAAGCAACGTCATGACAAAAATAGAAAATATTAAAATGGTCAAGGATTTCATTTTACTACAATCCACAATCTAGTAAATCTGGCAGCAGCAGTCAAGAGATCAAACAATGCATGGCATGAGGAAATCTGCAGGAAACTCTCTCATTAAAGTGTTTAAATGCAAAGGTGTTACTTTGAAAGCTGCGTTGTGCCTGAGCCAGGCCATATGGTATTGCCATTGCCTCATACACATGTGAAACTGGCTAGTGAATTAGGAAGTCCAGAGAAGAACTAATGCATTTGAATTACGGAGGCAAAGTGTATTGAATACATCATGGACTAACAGAAGAATCAGAAAAATGTGCGTTAGAGTTAGGATAGCCACAAGCGCCTGAGGAGCCAGTACAGTGAGACTTCATCTCCTGCACGATGAACAAGTAATCGGGAGAACAGTGGCTGGAGGAAGATAGAGCAGTGGGTCAGTGAAAAGCAGAGGTCCTCGATGAGGTGAACTGACACAATGGCTGCAGCAATTGGCTCAAGCGTAGCAAAGATCGGCGCGCAGGACAGGGCAACGTTCTATTCTGCTATACGTGAGCCCCTGTGTGTTGGGCCAAACTTGATGGGCCATAGCAACATCAGTAAAGGTGTTTGTTTGCTTGCTTTGAATCCTCAAACAGATTGCCGTATACACTCTAGTATAAGACGAACTGAAATTTTCAAACTGAAATTTTGAAAATGTCGAGTCTGCTTATACTGGAGTATATGCGGTAATCTTTCCCTTTATGGCTGCTGGGTTTCATGCTGTATTTAGAGAGGTCTCCCCTAAACGATGGAATCTAAAAAAAAGAACTTAGTAATATTATGGCTTTAGTTTTAATGTTTAAATCTTTAATCAATCTGGAATTTATTTTCATTACACGGTGAACAATAGAAATGCAATGTTATGTTTGTTTCTTTGTTTTTAAAATGATGTCCTAGTTTTACCAGTGTTCTTTATTAAATAATTTTACTTCCTTGAAGTGTATCTTTATTTCGAATTATTTCAAATTTCCACTTCCAATTTATTTCTGGACTCTGCATTATTTTATAGGTATATTTGTCCCTGCCTATACTAGTACCTATGATTTTTAACTACTAGAGCTTATATAGTGAATTTAAATATTACAGAGGACAGTAAGTTTCCTCTCATTACTATTTTTATTTCCCCAAAGTATGCCTATCATTATCTTTCTAGATAAGCTTTCCAAAGCCCCACTGTCAGTTTGTTGTGCAATGTTGGCTTGCATGTTGCTATGAAGCTGGAAGCTCTGTCACCAGTATCTCAAATATCACAAGGGTCGCTTGTAGTGGACGGTTTCACTGGAATTTCAGACAAGGATTAGGAAGATAGGCCTGCCAATCTACTTCCAAAAACTAGTCAATGAGAACTCTCTGGATCACAATACAATACTGTCTGATAAAGCGCTGGAAGATGAGCCCCCTAGGTTGGTGTGGTAGCTACATAATCTGATGTCAATTTGGGACTTGAGAGAATTAAGAGTGAAGGGGTGGAGTCTAGTCTGTCAGCCAGATTACAGCCAATGAAGCCTCTGTGTGCATGGCCTTCTGAGAAATCTGGGAAATCCTGTATTCCTTCTTGGAGGCGGGAGACACTAACACTCTCTGCTTAGCTCACTCCCTTGGAGATGCTCTACTGACACGACACATGGTGCTATGCTGACAGACTCCATGCCTGGGAACTGGAGAAGCCACGTGGAGACCCCTGCCAGTGCTCAGATGCTTACAACGCCACTGGATTCAAAGACTTTCTACCCACTGGCCTGTGATCATCCTGCATTTGGCGTCATTGCATGTGTTTTATGAGTCTGAAGAGGACTTTATAGATGGGTATTGGACATATGAGCTAATATTAGACTTACGGGCTTGGACTGGACTGGGTTGGGCTGTTTTCTTAATGTACAATTACCCTTGATAGAAACTCTCTCTTAGACACATATGAGTTTCTCTGGGTTTGCGTCTCTAGTCTACTTGAACGCACACAGTTGGCCAACATTTGTGAGGGAAACCCTCAGGGAGATGGATTGATGCAGTGACCACACTCGTGGATTTGACCGTATCACACATCGTGAAGACGGCAGCCACTCAGCAACGTTTGGCTCTGTTGTCATCATGAGTCAGCGCCTACTCAATAACAGCTACCATCAACAACAGAGAAACGGAAAGCTTAATGCCCCAAAGGTACTGTTGGTAGTTTGATTGGGAATGCATTTATTTGTATTAGAGAATAATTTAGGAGAATAATTTGAAATCTTTACATATTGTGTATTCCTAATTGTCTTTTTTTTTAAAGTTCACCTGTCAAGTTTAAAACTCTTTTTGGTAGGCCCTGCACATTTTTTTCTTCATCTTTTTCAAAAAATGATATTTTGTTACAATTTTGTAAAAGTTACACAATAAATTAATTAGGTTTTCATTTAACAATTTCTCTATATATTGTTCAGTTGCATTGGTTACATTTTTCACAATGTGTCTCCTTTCCCATTATTGTCATTCTGTTTGTTCTGTTTTTACTAATCTAGCTTCCCTGCCCTCCTCTTACCTTCTCATCTTTGCTTCAGGGTAAGTGTCCACTATTAGATCTGGAATTGGTGATTATTTAGGGAAGCACAATAGTCATGAGTGATCTTGCTTATTTTATGAGCCAGTCCTGGCTAAAAGACAACCGCTGGCAGTATTTTCAATTCCAAGTTGGAAGACTATCTCAGGACGATAGTCTCCAGTGGCATAGTGCTTACGACTTGGACTGCTAATTGCAAGGCCAGCAGCTCAAAACCACCAGCAAGACCTTGGGAGAATGATGATGCTTTCTACTTCATCTTGTAAAATAAGCAGTTACAGTCCCAGAAACTCAGAGGCTCTATATAGGGCCACTGTGAGGCAGAGTCAATGGGATGACAGTGAATTTGTTTGTTTGTTTGTTTCTATAGCCTCTGGTGGTTCTAGTAGTCTATAACAGTCCAGTAAGTCTGCCCTTTTGTAGGGGTTTGAGCTTTGCTCTACATTTTTTCTCCTAGTCTATCCTAGACCGTCTGCTGTGTCCCTGATCAGAGAGGTTAGCAGTGGCAGCTGGGCACCCTCTAGTTCCTTTGACCGGAGGCTCTGTATGAGGCTATGGTTCATGTAGGCTGTCACTCCTGTAGACCAGTTTCTTCTTTGATTTCTTATTTCTTCTTTCCCTTTTGCTATGGACAAGAACAGACCAACTGTATCCTAGACGGTTGTCTGCACACTCCCAAGACCCTAGATGCTACTCACCAAAGCAGGATGCAGAATATTATCTTTATAACCTGTGGTTTGTTCATTTATCTAGTTGCCTTTTGAGACTATGACCTTGAGGAAGGCTGACCTCTTGAGCATTGCTCCTCAGACCGCTTTAATCCACCAGAGTATCCACATTGTCATTCATACCTATTTAATCCACCAAGAGTAGCCACATTGTCATTCATACCTATTTAATCCACCAAGAGTA
>NW_022103899.1:26413697-26441149 GCF_000313985.2 Echinops telfairi | reverse complement strand
TCTGATTTTTATAGGTCGGAGCACTTACGGCCAATCAACTTTCAGACTAAATGCCATCTTCACAGAAAGGCCCTTGAGGTTGCCTGAAGTTATCCACCTCTACTTTCCCAGGCACTCCTTGTACTCAGTTGCTAACTGAGCTTGGAAGTTTAAGCCCCCCTCTCACTCCCCTCAACACCCCAGAGGCATCTGGAGGAAAGAACTATTGAGCTACATCTGTAAAATCAGCCACTGAAAACTGTACGGAGCACAGTTCTACTTTGTCACACACTCCCCTTTTGAATGACGCTCCGTGTGTCTTGCTCTCCTCTATCCCCCTTGCGGTGATACAATAGCAGTCTTAGGCACATGCAGACACTCAACAGATACTTGCTAAGTGACTTCAGGGACATCGTGGGGCATGGTCAAATCATCTGGCTTACTTCACAGCGCCAGTAAACACAAGAGTAGTCATTGTAATCCAAGAATTCGTCCTTGGCATTGAGTTGGGTCATCTGAGGTATTAGTTGATAAGAAAGGTTGATAACGATCATAAGAGATCTCTGACTTTATATATATATATATATAATGGATCCATGGCATATGGGCTGTTAACCACAAGGACAGCAGTTCGAAACCACCACTCACTCCTCGGGAGAAAGATGGGGCTTTCTATTCCATAAAGTGTTACCGGCTTGAAAACCGACAGAGGCGCTTCTCTCCTGTCCCCTGGGGTTGCTCTGAGTTGGAATTGACTCAACGGCTGTGAGTGAGTGAGTGAGGTGACGTACCCTGTGAGAGCTGGAACTTGTTTTTCCGGGTCTGGCGAGTCTTCTGCCTTTGGCTGCAGTGTGCAGTGGGCAGTCTCACCACTTTCCCTCTGCTCTCTGTTGGTGGGAATATTCGAGTTTGTCTTCTCTGGCAAGGTTTCACCTTGCACAGCTTCTAGCTTCCTCAGGTTTTCCTGCATTTTTCAAACTGTCATCCTCTGGTGCACAGAGGAAGAGGCTATAGTCAATGTTCTGAAGAAGGAACGGTGTCTGCACATTTCTGGCAAGTTTATTCCCAAAGATTTGTTGGTTTTGGTGGATGTAATAAAGGAGAAGGAGCCCTGATGGTTATACATTGGGCTGCTAGCTGCAAGGTGGGCAGTTTGAAATCACCAGCCACCCCTACAGCGCTTTCGACTCCTGTAAAGAGTTACAGTCTCAGAAACTCACAGGAGCAGTTCGGCCTGGCCCTGCAGGGTCACTGTGCATCGAGATGGACTCCACGGCAGTGAATTTGGTTTTCTGGTTAATTGTCAATGGGAAGAAACTTGGTGGTGCAGTAGTCAAGCACCTGGCTGCTAATAGAAAGTACTTTAAACCCACCAGCCACTCCGTGAAAGAGATGTCAGCCTTGGGGACTCTAGGGAGTTGCTCTACGTGGCTGGGTAGGGTTGCTCTAAGTAGCCATTGGTTTTTGTTGTTGTTGTTTTTGATTTGGCATTGTGACTGATTACCGTTTGCATACAGCATTTGCATAGCATTATGAGTTGAACTGCGACCTGATCCCTGTACCTGTGAATGTGACCTTTATGAAAATAGGGTCTTTGCTAATGTATTCATGTTCAGGTGAGGTCACACTGGGTGAGGGTGAGTCCTAAGTCAATGATTGGCCTTCTCATAAGAGGACATTTGAACCCAGATACACAAAGATGTGACAATGGAGGCAGAGACTGAAGAACACCAAGGATTGTGGGAAACCACTAGACGCTAGAAGAGAGACATGGCCCGGTCATTTGGCGTCCTTCGGAAGGAAACAACCTTGCTGACATCTTGACTTTGGATGTCTAACTTCCAGGACTATGAAAGAAGACATGCCACTCTTTGTTCAGCCACCTGACTTTGGTACGGTATAAAATGAACACGGATACCATCCTTTGAGGCCTTTACATAGCTGGCCAGTTCCTTAAAAAGCTGATCCTGCATTAGCAATTTGACATCAAAAAGCAAATCCAAGAGCTCAGGACACACTGAATCCAGGGCAGATAAACCCCTGGGGAACAGAAATGGGAGTAGCGATGCCAGGAGGGTGAGGGGGACGGTGGGGAGAGGTGGGGGGAAGAAACCTCAGGGGAAGGGAGGCAGCAGTTGATGTAAGATACGAAAATAATAATAATTTATAATTTATCAAGGGGTCATGAGGGTGGGAGGGAGAGAGAGGGGAAAAAGAGGAGCTGATACCAAGGGTTCAAATAGAATGTAAATGTTTAGAAAAGAATGATGGCAACCTATGTACAAATATGCGTGATACAATTGATGTATGGATTGTCATAAGAGCTGTAAGAACCCCCAATAAAATGATCTTAAAAAAAAAAAGCAAAGCCAATGCAAAGGCAGTTTTCAGCCTCCTTCCCAAGCTCTTCTAGCTTTCATGGAAGGCACTGACCTCATATGACTGTATCCCACGGGGTGTGGTCAAAGGAAAGTCTGCTAGGGCATCCAGGAATTTCTTGGAGGTGTCAGGATATCCACTGGGGTCCTGAAGGAAAGAGGCCTTTATTATTTTCATGCTCGCTGTTAGGTGTGACAATATATTTGACTGACATAAAACACACATTTAAAAATCTATATTTCGGTGTGGAATTCACACCTTAATTTCCATTGCTTTGAGGATGTCTACATGCATTAGGAGCGCTCTCTGGGTTTCAGACCTAAAGGATCTCAAATATTTACTTGAAAAGCAGCACAGGGGTCAGCACTTGAGACCCCCCGCCCCGGGAATCCTAAAGACAAAGTCCTCTTTACTCTCATCTTTAACTGCTGCAAGACATCTAAATAGAATTTGAAGAGGAAACTGATCATGAGTGTTCTTCGGAATTCCACCATTCCTCCCGGGGCGGAGTCTGGAAGGGTGACTTCGTCTAGAACAAGCCTGCAGGCATCACTGAGCATCCTCTCATCCCAGCACCTAGAGAGGAAGCAGAACCCCAACCAGGTTGGTACAGCCAGGTGTAAACAGGTGTGTGTTCTCTTGTAGAAAAGTAATTTTGAACTGAAGAATGAAGGTTCATAAAATTCCCTTTCTTACACAGCAATATCATCACACAATATCATTATGTACACTGCTTTACTTAAAATCTTGCCATTAATAATCATGCACACTTGTAGAATGCTCTGGTCTTATAGAGAAGAGCTATAGCGCCCTTCCTTTGACAGCAATGACAATTGTCATCATTCAAGAAGTACATACACGTTATGTGGTACACTGTCCCACTCTTATAATTCACCTTCCAATAAGCTGCCGGCAGGACTTAGTTGCACTGCGTGTGGTCGGTCCAACTCCTCCATAGAAGATGCTGAGGTCTGCAATGGTGTGTGTGCCATCTTTGAAGAGGACCCGCATGCCAGCATTCACGGTGGCAAGGGCATTTTGTTGACGTGGGGCCTGCCTGAAAGCTGACACAAACGCCCACTGGAAGGTAACAAGGACATGTTTGAAAATGAGCACACCTATGGAACTATCGCAAGGAGGGTGCAATGAATTCCTATACTCTGGTGGTTACAATAGGACCACAGCTGCTCACTCTCTGTAGTTAGACACACACACACACACACACACACACACTCATGGTTCTATGCCATGATGCCATTGCACACCTAAATATGTCTGCATGTAGCTCATAGCATTTCTCCTATATAACTACAACGTCATTTTCAAGATCAGGAGGCTTAACCTGGATACAATACTATTATTTTAAGAAGCAGTTCATGTTCAAATTTCTCAGATTGCACCAAAAATTTAAAGGGAGGGAGCCTTTCTCACCCACTGGGAGAAAGATGAGGCACCGTACACCAGGAAAGGTTGGTCATCGCAGAACTCCGCACAGCAGCAGCCCGACTCTCTGCTTTGGGGCCGCTGTGAGGTGGCCCCAACATGATGGCAGAGAGCGTTTCGTTTATCGTTTATCGCCCACACGGCTCTCCTGCCGAGTGAGCTCCAGTGAAGGAAGAAGCAGCCTGCACGCAGTGTCGTCTTCACAGTTCTTGGTCTCCTTTCTTCTAGAAGAGCCTCTCAGCCGCCTCTCGCCCCACTCTCCTTTCTTTTTGTTGAGGTTGACATTTGCGGTGATTCACAGACCAGTTATTTTGCAGATTGTCCCTCACTGGGGCTCATCTGATCATTTGCTCATGAGTTGATTCCGGTCACGCTTAAGCTTTGGGAGTAGCAAGAACACAACGCAGATGATGTTGTCTAGGACCGGTTGCTTTATTTCCTTCAAACTACTCCAGTCACCCTCACGAATGCCTTTTCCCATCTCCTCCGACAACACTTTTGTGGAGTCGTGAAAGCCTATGAGTAGATTCAGACTCAGAGCAATCCTATAGGTCAAGCACAACTCCCCTCCTTGGGTTTTGGAGGCTGTAAATCTTGAAAGAAGCAGAAAGCCGATCTTTCTCCCAAAGAGCAGCTGGGGGGATTGAACTGTACTTCAATACGTAATGAACTCACGATGTGACCAGGATTCTCCGAATAAAAACAGCTCATTTGAACCCAGCCCATCTTGTACCCAAAGTGAGAATCATACCCCTAGACCAAGTCATAGCACCCCTGAACTAACCAGTGGAGATGGTGTGTGCTGACTTCTGCTGATCAAGAGTAAGTTAACAATGGGAGTCTTCATTTAACGTTATTCTTCCCATAATTTCATCAAAGGTTTATCTGAGTTTTAGCATAAAATTTACACGATCAACACTGGAGGGCACCCAGGACTCCTTGGGTGGCACCTATGGTTACCTCTACACTGCTAACCTGGGCTGGTAGTTTAAAATCTATCCAGAAGCACGTCAGAAAAAGTGCTTGGTGATCTACATCCAAAAAACACCAGTGCCTGAAAGCCCTATGGAGCAGAGTCCTCCGCAGACACAGCTGGGGCCACTGTCAGGGGTTATTGATGCCACAGCAATGGCTTTTTGTTTTGGAAGACATCCAGAAATATTTTTGGTAAATGATGGTGGTCATTTATTTGTAGTCCTATGGTACTTGGTAGAATTTCATAAAGATTGAGTGAGTACATTATATTATAAGGTGCCCTGGTGGCACTCTGAGGTAGGCACTGAAGTGCTAACCACAGGGTTGGTAGTTCAAACCCAGCAGCTGCTCTGTGACAGAAAGATGAGGCCGGCTGCTCCCATGAAGAGTCATAGATTCTTTGGACACCTAGTCATTGGACACCCTTCACAGTGTTGCTATGAGCCAGAATCTAGCCGATGGCCGTGGGGGAGGGGGTATATTACATCACAGGGAGGTGTGAATGAAATGGGAGTACTGCTCTTCTGTGTTCCAGCAACGGTGACTGGTTTTGTTGGTGGAACTGGTCTGAGGCTCCAGAACTGAGTTGCCATAGTAACAGCCACATGTGTTCATGCTTCTCTGTTTGGCATATGGATATTACTGTGAAACATAAAGCAAGCCTAGTCCGTGTGTTTGGACCTCTTTTCACCCATGCAATAAGGTTATTGGCCTGTTTCAGTCATGTGCTGTGTGAATCCAAGGATCCTAGGTTTTTAGCTTTCCAAGAAATATATCCATATAAATCAATGTCTTCATGCTCTCTAATGAAGCAGATGAATATCTAACCTGGTATTTACACCCAGGCATGTACGAAATGTTGGCTGAAAGCTCTACTTTCTTATACGAGGGGGTACCCAACAAAAAACGGAATTTTTTTCCAAAGCTATGTACTTCTTTTTTTTTTTTTTAAACAAAACAACTTTATCATCTTCAAAGTACTCTCCATTACACTTTATACATTTGCCAAATCTGTGATTCAGTTCTTGGGAACATTTTTGAAACTCATCTGTTTGGATGGCTGACAGCACCTCCTTTGTTTTTTTCTTCCCCTCTTCTACATTGTCAAGTTGCTGTCCTTTTATTCCCTGTCTTCATTCAAGAAAACAAAAAGAAATTGCATGGAGTGCGGTCAGGTGAGTAAGGTGTGTGGGGAAAGAGAGGCATGCTGCTTTTTGTCAACAACTGGTGCACTGAGGTGGCTGCATGAGCAGATGCATTGTCGTGATGGCAAAACCAGTCCCCCATCTGCCACAAATCAGGTCTTTTTTGTTGCACACCATTATGCAATCTTTTCAGAACCTCTAAAGGGAAAAGTTGATTAACAGTCTGACCTGGTGGGACGAATTCCAAAGGCACTGCAAGTGGACATTTTCATCTGTTCTGGAAGCTGACAGATGTTCAGAATGAAATTTGTCATCAATTGACATTTCACCTTTTTTGACATAAGAAAACCACTCATACACTTGAGTTTTGCCCATAGGGCTAACCTTATAAGCTGTGTTCAACATCACAACAGTTTCTGCAGCATTTTTCCTGAGCTGGAAACAAAATTTCACACCTGCACGCTATTCTCTTAAATCGGCCATCACACACACACACACACAAAATGAGATTTGAGTGACATTGCTTTTATGAAAAAATTCACTCTGCCCAGAGAGAACCTTCCAGGGGACGCCACTGGGGGTGCTAACTCAGAGCGAGTTGCTCAGTGCTCCCCTAGAGGCAAAAAGGCATACTGTGAAAACTCAACTCAGCGGAGTTTTTCCCATTTGGGGGGAGTACCCCCTCATGGGTCATTTACTCCATCATAAGAATAAAGCAACTAGCCACATGAAGACTAGAAGCAGTGTCACTGTAGAGATTGCTGACTTGGTGAATATTTGCTTGTGTGTATTTTCACCACAATAAATCAATAACACAACTATTAGACAGGGAAAAGTAGATAGCCTGAAGTTGATCATCTCATACCTTTTCCGAGACAGGAATAAAGACAGAAACTAAGACTTGCTCCGGTTTAAGGTTTGCATCTCCAGCAAGAAAATGACTGTTTAAAGGAATGTGCTGTGTTCCCTCTGGAAGGAAAGAGAAATCCTTTCATTTGACTCGGCAAACTTTCTATGTGACAACATCCAGAAGTGCTCTGCCGATGACAACCGGCTAAAGTGAAACTGAGTCAGGGTCTGGAAAGAACAGAGACTCCAGATGTAAGCGCCACTCAGACATGTTGGGATCCTGCCTGGGGTTCGGGGGCAAACCCATCTTCGGCCTGTGCTACCACAGGAGACCTCCTCTGGCTTGCAGGAGACAGCGCACCAAGGCTGCAGAGGGGCAGGTCTGGGGGCCAACCATCTGAACCTGTGAGATCGCGGGCTGACAATAACAGACAGGTGCGTGTGGGTGAGCTGGAAGAGCTGCAAGGTCAGGAGTGGGATGGTGGTAAACATGGCTATAGTTCACACGAGAGCAATGACATCGATGAATGAAATACCCGTGACAACAGCAACACCAGTGAGCGAAACACAGCTATGAAAGTCATGTGATTCCTTTGAACGAAATTCCTGAACACACAGACGTACAAGTAAGTGGCGTTCCCCTTGAAGTGGTCCCCTTGGGAGAGATTCTACATTCATGTCAATAATGCTGCCCTCCTCAAGACATTTTTGGGACTTTCAGAGGGGGTGGTCCTTACAAAGCCCATGGCCTCCGTGGTGAAAAATCCTGATCCTTGGCAGGTGGGTTTGATTTGTGGTGCAAGGTCAGAAATATTCAGAAGCCAGCGTGAAGGATAAGGCACAGGGTCGAATTGGTTGGTGCTCTTTTGAGTCAAATGTCAAGTGCAAAGGAGATGGATTTTTCTTGTGTAGCTTGCAAACCCAGAGATGCTCTGCTTGTCTTTCATTTCAACACACCAGGGCTACTTTCCAAGCCTAGTCCTGCTAGGACTTCCCTTTCAAGCAAATTTGCCTGACAAGGTCAGTATGGAGTGAGATGCTTTATAGAAAGGAGGCCCATGATACCATGTAAGATATATTATGAGCCTTAATAGGTCTCTTAGAGATTCCATGTGATTATAAAAGTTATAAAATGTACTCAAGTGCACTCTGAATGGTACAAAGAGTTCACATGCTCGCTGCTAACGGGGAAGGTTGATAGTCAAGCGCCCCCAGAGGCACCTTGGGAGAAAGGCTGGCCATTCTACTTCCCAAAAAGCAGTCTTCAAAAATCCGATGCAACACAGTTCTACTCTGACAACCTGAAGTCTCTAAGGGTCAGAATTGACTGACGGTAACTGGTGCTGGTATTGGTCTGCCTATTCAAAATGAAAATGATCTCTTCAGGTTCAAAATCTATAAATCCATGGCAAAAATAATTCATGAAGCTCTTAAGATACATCCTGCCTCTAACATAAACTACGCTCTAGTACACTGTAGCCTTGACATGGGACACGAATCACAAGTTTATTTCAATTACAAGTGTTTTATCTACTGATAATGACTAGATCAGAAGAAACACAAGTCGAGGAGCTCTCACTATTGTTTCCTCATCACCTGGCGTGTTTCCTTTCTACCTACTGGCCTCACGGTCTGTGTATATACAGTTAGCGCTCGATCCAGGACCTTACATGAGGAGTTCATGTGGCCCACCCATTCTTGGTGTGCTGTGTTTATACAATGGATCAACATCAGTAGTTACGAAGGAATTCAGTAACTCACCTATTGAAGCAATGTTGAGGATGCAATGGCCTACACCCAAAATGGGGTTGAGATCAGAAGTTGTAAGTCTGCTCACAATATGACCGCCTAAGGACTAAAGCAAAGAGAAATGAGCAGCCCAGGGCTTTTCCCATGGGGAATGCTGAATTAGGTAGACCATGATGCTTCCACATAAGTCTAACTAGGCAATTAGAATCCTAAAATGTGGGCATGGATGTGAAATTCTTGTGCATATTCTAGAATATTTTAGAGGCATTTTGGCAGAGTGGTGACTCGCTGGGCTGTGACCCATAGGGTCAGCAGTTCAAAACCACCAGTCAGCTCTGTGGGAAAAAGACGGCCTTGTACTCCTCTAAACATTTACCGTCTCAGAAACTCACGGAGGGGCAGTTCTACCCGCTCCGATAGGCTTTGCTCTGAGTCGGCACCGACTTGGTGGCAGAGTTTGGTTTGGGTTTTATTCCCTTTCCGTCTTTACAAAGCAGAAACTATGGAGACCAATAGTGAAACATACCTCGATGCCACTACTTCTAGTTTCTGACTTTGCAAGTTCTGAAATTAAGTTAAAGGGAATAACTTTGGGTATGTGCAGCTTGAACAGTGGGGGTGGGGGGGGGAGGCATGGCTGTTTTATGTTTTAAATAGCATCCATTGGCTGCACACAGAGCTGACAGGCAAAGCAAACTTCTCAAGGGAGGCAGGCAGAGGAGAGCTGTCCTGTGGACAAGACACAAAGTCAGCGGAGGTAGGTTCCTTATCTGAAGGGCTGCCTTGGAGGATGGGATTGTAGACAGCATGCCTGAGATCGCCTTCATTGGTTCAAAGCCCTCCTATACAAATGCAACCATGCCATGTGAACTTCACAGGATCCAAAGGAGGCCAGCAGAAACAGCAAGTCACACTCACCACAAAAGGACCATCCTGACAGTGAAAGCCCAACAATTCTTTCACACAGAGGGACTGAGGGCTAACAAGGATCACTCTGCTTCATGTTATCATTTACAGTGATTTATAAGTTTGTTATAGCTTATAGATCTTTGTTAGATAGGATAACTGTTATGCTATAAAGTTATTTTAGTGGCCTGAGTAAGTTGGGTTGTATTCATTTCTATGTATTACAAGGTCAGTTATTCTACCATGAACATAACTTTTATCTTTAGAAGGTAATACATTCAAGGACTTTAATTTATGAATTAAGTTTAGAAATTAAAAGATTAAATAAAACGAGTTAATTTAAATCTGGGTACTGTTGAATGACAGATGGCAACTCACGATCCTGCACTCAACAGAACACTGCCTGATCTCAGACCTCCTTGTGGTTGTTATGTGTGAACCCATTGCATTGGCCTGAAGAGATCTTTGAGGGACAATTACAATGGGAATCCTGGGAATCCTGGGATCGCTGGTGGACACACCATGCAGCATCTCCCCTTCAAATACTCTCCATGCTCACGCACATGGTGCATGCTTCCAGGATCTGAAATGAGGCAATCCACTCCGTCCAGGCCCAGGACCATGCGGAGCCCGTGTGAGGGAACAGCACCGACATGGGGCGACGCAGCTTTCCTCCCTGAAGTGAGGCCCGCACCCAGAGAGCAGGCGCAGGAGTGAGCTTACTGCCAGGTTTCGGATCTGTTGTCCAGCCAGGGTGCTCAGGTGTTTCAGAAGAGCACGGTAGGTCTGGGTCCTCTCCTCTGGGAGCTTCCACACCACATCAGCCAAGATGTCCTTCACTCGGGCCAGGCTGAGGCCGGCCCCTAAGGTAAGCCCTGGAAACAAGGCATCTGTGTTAATATTCTGCAAACTGGAAAGGAAGAAGACACTGAAGTAAGAAACCAAGCAAATGAATTGCCAGCGAGTTGGTTCCAACTCAGAGCCACCATAGAGGAGAACTGCCCCTGTAGGGCTCTGAGGCCACCCTTGTCATGTGCGCAGCGGACAGCACATCCTTCTCCAGTGGCGTGCTTGGGGGTGAGCATCGCCAACCTTTGGCTTAGCAGCTGAGGGAGTCACCGCTGTGTCACCAGGGCTCCTTAGGAAGTTCATGTTGTCGATAGGTACAGTGCGCTCGATTCTGACTCACAGCGCCCCAGCCATGCTCACCTTGCTTTGTCTGAGCCCGCTGCTGCAGCCCCTGTATCCATCCATCTGGACAGGGTTTCCCACCTCTCTGTGGCCCTCCCCTTTACCAAGCATGACGTCCTTCCCCAGGGATTTGTCTGTCCTGATAATATGTCCACTGTACATGAAGAGAAGTTTCACCATCTTCCATGCTAAGGAACATTCTAGCTGAACTTCTTCGACGACAGATTTGTTTGTTTTTCTGACAGTCCATGGTTCTTTCAGGGTTCTTTGCTAACGCCCTAAACCAAACGCACCCAGTCTTCCTTAGTCTTAGTCCAGTGTTCATAAGCATAGGAGGGGACTGAACATGCCCCGGTTGAGTTAGCTAGACCTTAGTCCACAGAGTGCTCTTGCACACCTCAAAGAGGTCGTTTCCAGCAGATTTGCCCAGTGCACTAAGGTGTTTGCTTTCTTGGCTGCGGCTTCCACGATGCTTGGTGCAGCAGTGAAGAAGAGGACGCCGCTGGCCAGGCCGTGGCACCCGAGGCTCAAACATAAGCACCATTGTGAGCACAGCGCATCACCGGGCGGCGTTTCATTCCGCTCCACTGCAGCATGGAGCCACGAGGACGCAGAACCAACTTGTCGACGGCACCTCAAAACAAGGACCCCCTTGAATGAGCACGGGCTGTGGATCCAAGTCAAACGAATCCTAAGAACCGCACGCTCCTCTCTGGGTAGAAGGATGCTGCCCGTTGCGAGGCTTTGTGTTTTCTTCCTGTTAAGTCCTAATGCACACTGAGCATGGAGTCTTTGACCTTCACCAGGGAGCAAGCAAGGTGGGTCGCTGCGGGTCACAGGTTGTGAGTGAGCCCTCCTCCCACCCCGTCCCATCCCAGCGCCGCGGTTCTTTCTCGCGGAAGAACTCGGCTTCAGCAAAAACCATTCGTGGCTGGAAAGTCCTTGTCCCCGTCCACCAAGATTCCCTTTTCCCGGACGAGCCAATTCACCCATGTCCACGGTAGCGCCTCTTGCAAAGACTAATAGCAAAAAGAATAATTTTTAAAAGCTCCGGATTCCCGCAAAACGATCAAAAAAGAGTTAGCATTGACCGCAGCAACTCAAAGATTCGGTAGACCATGTAGGGGGAGGTGAACTCATGACGTCGGGAGCGAAATGACGCGGAACGGAAGAGCGGGAAAGTTAGCACCCCTGAAGCACCTCATCAATGGCACCGAAGTGCACGTGTGCAGTGGCGTGTTCAGTTGTGCTGAATATCGTCTCAACCCCAGCATGACCAGGGGGGAACCAGTCATTGCTCTCCGCGCCATCTCAACCTGGACCTGGCTGCCCCTCACCCTTCCCGCGAAGCGAAGCTCGCCAAGGCCTCCCCTTTTCCCCATTAAGTTCCAATGAGCGGGTGGTGCAGGGGTTACACTGCTAACTGAAAGGCCCATGGTTCAAAACCACCCGCCTCTCCTAGGAGAAAGACAGGACTGGCTACTCCCACAGCGAGTGACAGTCTCAGAAACGCACAGAGGCAGGGCTACCCTGTCCCTCAGAGTCGGCAGGGTTGTTCGGCAGCGAGGACGCTTTGGGTTGCTCACTTGCTAAGCGCAAGTTTCGCGGTTTGAGATCACCAGCCACTCTGAGGGAGAAAGATGAGGCTTTCTACTCCCCTGACGATGGACAGCCTCGAAACCCACAGGGTGGTTCTGCACTGCCCTTTATGGGGTTTGTAAGAGTGAGGGTCGACTTGATGGCAGTGCATTTGGTTTAACTCCCTATTATCTGCTCTTCTAGGATCCTGGGGCTGTCCTTCTTAGCACAATCGGAATCGGACTCTTTATTTGGGTGATTATTTGGCATCTATCTTCAGCATCAGATTGTGAGCTTCATAAGGAAGAATCCAGGCTGTGTGTGTGTGTGTGTGTGTGTGTGTGTTAAAAACAAAACAAAACATTGTATCCCCAGTGCCTGTGTCCTTGTTGAACTTGTCTAAATCCTCCCATCTTGAATCTTATCCTTATTTTGTCATGTTGTTCTCTCATTTCCTACTAAGTGGGTATCCCACCTAGGGGCCCTGGTGATGACCTGGTTACAGCACAGGCTTGAGAGTAAAACACGTTGATGGTTTGAGCCCATTAGCTACTCCGTAGGAAAGCGATACCGCAGTCTGCTTGTGTAGGGATCTCAGGCCTATCGATGCTGTGAGACACACCCTCCTGCAATCTAGAAGTCACGGTCTCTAAGTAGATGCTTGGAGAGGTGCACAGACTGAATAGGCATGGAGGGAGAATTGCAGGACACTCACAAAAAGATATAGATCTCACAGAGGATATTTGTTTATGTCTATTTACTTTTGCTGCAATTATACTCATGAATGTGGTAAAGCACACAGGGGGAAAAGCTATGAAAACTTTTCAGATGTAACCAAGCACTCTCAAATAAGGAGTTACTGGGCAGGGAGGGGACACCAAATTTCAAGGTCGATGGACACCTAACATAGTCTCAGGGGGACACCAAGCTCAATTGACATGACAAAGTTCACAAAAATATGATGTTCTACCCTCTCCTTTGGTGGGTAGTAACTAGAGTCTTCCAAGTGCACGGACCACTCTCTAAGGTGCAAATCCTGGTGTCTCCCCATTCAGAGGAAAGGAGAATTGTGGAACTGGAAAGACACAGTGGACTAGTGGGTCCTTAAAACATCAGAAGACCAGAAGATGCTGAGGCCGGAAGAACGCGCTGCTGCTTGGTTACCAACTGCTCTCACAGGGATCACAATAGAAAGAGAGAGAAATATAGGGGGGAAAACCCCAAATCATAAAAAAGACCGTATTGACTGGGTTGAGACTAGTGGAACGCCCAAGACTACTGCTCTCAGTCACCCTTCAGGTCTAAAACCGACCTCAGACCCATGTTAGAATTTCAGGCACTTAAGAGCAAAAGGGCAGCATTTCTCCAAGGATGAAGCCGAGAGAGTTAGGGAAAGGGGCAGGGAAGTGGGACGGGCAATGTGCATTAAGGGATTGCCACGGTTGGGGAGAAACAACATGTGTATGGATTATTGAAGTAAAACGATGTAAAACCAATGATCTACTCCTTCACCTAATTCACAATAAAAAGTTTTTTGTTTTTTTTTAAAGAATGTTATCCATCCCCTTACAGAAGGTTGCAGAGAGGAGACTAGCCAGTCAGGGTGCAGTATAGCAATGATGAAACATACAACTTTCCTCTAGTTCTTTAATGCTTCCTCCCCACCACTATCATGATCCCGATTCTGCCTTACAAATCTGGCTAGACCAAAGGATGTACACTGGTACAGATAGGAACTGGGAAACACAGGGAATCCAGGACAGATGACCCCTTCAGGACCAGTGGTGAGAGTGGTGATAACAGGAGAGTGAAGGGAGAGTGAGGTGGAAAGGGGGGACCGATGACAAGGATCTACATATAACCTCCTCCGTAGGGGGCAGACAACAGAAAAGTGAGTGAAGGGAGACATTGGACAGTATAAGATATGACAAAATAATAATTTTTTAATTGTCAAGGGTTCATGAGGGAGAGGGAGCGGGGAGGGAGGGGAAAATGAGGACTGATACCAAGGCCTCAAGTAGAAAGCAAATGTTTTGAGAATGATGATGGCAACAAATGTACAAATGTGGTGGACACAGTGGATGTATGTGTGGATTATGATAAGAGTTGTATGAGGCTCCAATAAAGTGATGTAAAAAAATGTCATCCTTGGAAACCCTATGGGGCAGCTCTCCTCTGCTTGGAGTTAGAATTGACTCAGTAACGACATGTCTGGTTTGTGTATCCAATTCCTCATCATCAGCACTCAACACAACCCCCTGAGTGACCCTCCAAGTAGATGCCAAGTCCACTGTGTGCCGGGCAAGGTTCTAAGGCAAAAAGTGCAGACAGGCTCTCCCAGGAAGCCAGTGGTCTAGCAGGAGAGGACAACTAGACTGGGATCAATGAGCAAGTTTGTGACGTGACGTCAGAGGTGGTAAAGCTTCCCAGTAACTCCAGGGCCAGCTCGGTGGCTACAAAGCAGTGTGGTGTCTAAAGACAGTGTTTAGGGAATCTTTCCGGGAAATCAAACATTTCCACCTTAAAGTTACATGTTTTGTGAGTTGTTTTTTTTAAAAAAGCATTAAAAATATATATTGAATTCACAATTTCTACTGTTAGGAAGGACTTCACGGTGTGGTAGGCGATCCACGGATGTTTTTGTTTGTTGTGCCTTCACGCGCCAGCAGAGGGAGCGCGTGCTCTGACTTTGGGAAGTTGGATAGAAAGCAAACCCACTGAAAAGCCCAGCTCCCGCCATGGAACCGATTCTGCCTCCCAGGGAGCCTGTGGGGCAGGATGGAACTGCTCCCATGGGTTTCTGAGCTAGTAAGACTTTACGGGAGTATAAAGCCTCTTCTTTCTCCCAACAGAAAGTAAAACTTTGGTTCCACACAAACACAGAAAGCCTGAAGTAATCTTGCAGTTCTCATTTAATAAGGTTTCCCTCCAGTACGTCTTGGAGCTGAGACCATTTTGGTTAAGGAAGCTGGATTTTCATGTGTGTAAGGAAGTGTAACCAGATGAATTCAGCTTGGGCAGACTTTTCTGTGCTTCGTACGCCGTGCTTGGGTATAATAAGCTAAGTTAGAGCAGCTCAGAAACCCAAGGATTCCTCTAGAACAGAGACAGCTGACCACATGCCCCCCTCTCTAGACTTTTCCTGTTGCACTTTGAACTCAGGACTTAAGTGTATTTGACGTGTTACATCATATCCCTGTGGCCTAACATTGGACATTTGTAAGCAGGGGTCTCTGCCCTTTGAAGCTTTAAAACAAACATTTATCCAGACTTCAAAGGCGGCTTACTACAAGCTGTTCCAAGTTCAAAGGTAAAGTAGTTAGATGTCGAAGTGAGTTTCTGGGTGAATCCACAAACATTTGCTGAGCTCCAGATGTGTGTCGAAAATCAATCCTCCAGGGAATGGGCGTTCATCTTTACTCGAGCTTTCTGAATTTAGGAGAACATCCTTTCAAAAGATCGCATACAACCCACATTACAGTGGAAGTAAGGATCATATGATTTCCCCTGCTCCTGAGCCTGTGGCTTGGCTTGGGTCAAGTAGCCTTGGCTTTCTCTAGCAGAACCGCCTCCAACCCCAGGACCCCCTTATGATAAAGGAGAACCCACCTTCTTCAGTGGTTGCCACGACAAACAGTTCCAGAGTCCTTGCAGGAGAGAGGATCACTGGATGGACAACTTCTCTGAACTTCATATCAGGCCCTAAACAGTAGAGATATCATCATTAGTGAGAAAGAAAACTCAAACCAAGCTCACTGCCATCGAGTCAATGGTGGCTCATAGCGACCCTAGAAGACAGGGGAGAACTGGCCCTGTGGGTTTCCAAAACTGTGACTCTTTGCAGGAGTAGAAAACCTCACCTCTCTCTCTCAGAGCTGCCTGGTGGTTTCAAAGTGCTGACCTTGCAGTTAGCCGCCTGCTATATAAGCACCAGGGCTCCTGGAGAGAAAGAAGCTATCTAGATTGCTGTTTACAAATAACACGATGAATGAGAGGCTGTTAAAGGCTAATAAATTAAACTAAACTAACCCAATGGTGTTGGGTCGCCCTATAGGACAGGCAGAATTGCCCCATAGGGTTTCTGAGGCCGTAAATCGTTATGGACGCAGATAGCCCCATCTAGTGGACCTTTTGGTGCAGCTGAACGCTTTAACACTGTGCCACCTGGGCTCCTCATGAGCCTAATAAACAAACAGGGAAAAAACAGAAACTTGGACAGAAGAGGCTTGCTTTTCTCCTCTGTAATTTCCTTGATATTTGAAATGAGTCTGACACAATGAGTAAATCTCTCTATAGAACCTTTATTATGAGCGAATCGAAGGAGAGACACATCTGTTTTACTGTACACTAATGCCTACAAGAATGGAAACTAACCCAGAAATGCCCAGCTGTATTCAAGAGTTGTACAACCCACTGCCACTGAGTGGACTCTGGACCAAAGGGACCTGTTGGTCAGAGTAGCAGTGCCTCCTGTGGGCTTCCGAGACTGTACATCTTTATGGGAACAGAAAGCTCCAGTTTCCTCTTGAACAGTGGCTGGTGGGTTCAAACTGCTTACCTTATGGTCAGCAGCCCGATGAGTAACCACTAGGCCACCAGGGTTCCATCAAGTTGTTTAGGGGGAGGCCAAATTGTTCTTTAGGGACCAGAGAGATTAATGGTACAGCAAGCTGCCTATCAAGTGGGTGAGCCGGGTGAGTTTGAGCCTCCGATGTGCACTTTGACTGGTGAGCAGAAGCACAGGGCTCATCTCCGTGCCCTGACTTGGATTTTCCCCTAAGACGTGGACAGTGTGGCCTCTTCACTACTCACCGACACACGTGTTCCCCACCACGAGAGGGGCTTTGGGATACTTCTTTTTCAGCCCCAGAAGGTCGTTCAGAGTTCCCGGGGTGATCCAGGTAGTCCTTTCCCCATGGAAAGTCAGGACTTTCTTTTGGGGCTCTTCTGCCATTCTCTGCGGTAGAACACGGCACGTTTTATGTGGATGATGGTGAAGAACCCCTAGAACTTATTACAGCTCATAAGCAGAGACAAAAGGACTGGAACACACATTTGGAATGCAGACCTAATCAATTAATAATTAAACTCACTGTCTTGCATATTGTTTTCCCATCTCTTACAGCTTAAAAGGAACTAAGTGAATTTTAATTAAATCGGAATTTACAAATAAGCACGAATCTTCTGTACTAGGATGAAATTTCTAACAGCCAATACCCAAAGGCAGAGAAAATCGTTGACTACGTTTCAAATCACGATAAGAGTATCAACCAAGAATTAACTCTGTGTGCACTGGAGTGTGCGCGCTCTTTCTTATCAGGCGCACTTACAGAGTAGGGAAGCCAGGAGAGAAGAGTACACCAGGAGCATATCAGGGGATAGGGAGCCAGGTTGTAAGGCCAGTCTTGCCTCTAGATAGCTGGATGGATTCAGGCAAACCTGAGGACTCTGAGTTTGGCTTGACTCTATCTACTAATCAGAGACTGGGCTAGGCACGGTGGTGCAGGAAGCTCTTTGGACTCTAAGAGGCCAGACTTGTATGGGCTATGGTGGAGTGTTTTGCTGATGAGCAGAAGTTTGGCAAAAGCTCAGAAAGCCAGAGTTTTTAAAGGCAACGGGGACCTTCCTCTCTGTTTCCTGAGCAAAGCTGAAAGGATTCACAATGACAAGCAGGGCTTTTCTCATTTAGCACAAGTAGCTCATGAACAAATTAACTCCCTGCCTCCCACCCCCACCCCGCCCCATCTATCTCTCTAGAGCCAATGACACTGCAGGTGAAAACTGGATAAATAGACTGATAAGCTATTTATCAGGGGGGAAATAAAGCTAAAACCCTCCCTGTCACTGAGTCAATTCTATAGTGACTCTATCGGAGAGCGTATAACTGTCCCTTTAAGTTTCAGAGATGATAATTCTTTACAGGAGTAGAAAGCCTCAACTTTCTCCGGTGGAGCAGTTGATGGTTTTGAACTGCTGACCTTGAAGTTAGCAGCCCAATATTTAACTCACTATGCCACCAGGGCACAGAGACCCAAATGGACAGATAGAAAATAACTATTCATGAGGCTAATTTGCAAATAGTTGACCATGCTTAACTGTGTGGCCTTTCTCCTTACTTCTTTATTGTTTTCTTAATGGACGACTCCTACTTTTGACTCAGTGTATGATCTTATGATATAGTTATATTTTCTAAGGCTAAAATTGTTCATAACTCCCAATCAGGGTAATCAAACACACCATTATTTTTATGGTATTCCGCTATATATATATATATGGCATTCAAGAAAAAGCTCTTGATCTTCAATTGTCTGTTCACATGAGTAAGTATGAGAGCCACTAACCTAGTCTGAGGGAGGAAGAGCGTGGGGCCCAGAGAGCGGAAGTGACGTAGTCAAGACGGCAGGCCTGGCCAAGAGGAACAGGCCCAGGCATCTAGAGGCCCGGGCTCCTGGCCCAGAGTCCTCTGAAGCAGACAGCGTTTCATGCATCTGGGAGACATGTGGTTTTGATACTTTCTGCTGGTTAATCATAAACAGGGAAATGATTCCCCAAGTGGGACCTGAATCATTTAGTATAATTCAAGCTCAATTTGAAGCTAAAGTTAGCCTTGCAGAAATATTGCGTGCAGCACAATTTTGTTCTTTGTGAGAGCCATCAAAAGGGTCAATCTTGTGGTAGAATTGCTAGGTTTTTAGAAGTTCTCTCACTCTGAATAATTTCAACAATGAGCGAAAATTACAGTGGAGGGTGACAGAAGCCATGGAAAGGGAATGGTAATCAAAGGCAGGTTGGTTAACTGAGGACTTTTTGAAACACAGGGATGCTGTAAATGTTGCCTTTAATTTGGTCTTTTGTTGGAAAGGATGTCAGGGAGTTGAGAGGTCCTGGGAATGTAGTGGAAGCTCAAGGTCATGAAATAGCTCAATGTTCCTTCCATGGAGGGTAGGCCAGGGCTGTCAGACTGACGTAGTAGAAAGATCCCTGGGAGCCCCCAGTTCTCTCCAGGGCAACCTGAGATCCAACCTGTCTTTCAATGAATGATGTTATTTGCCTTCTTCATTCTCAACCTCTTAGGAAGGTGCATGGTAGCACAAAGGAAGGAGACGCAGATAAGCGATTCCAGCGATAGGCTATTTATGCTAAATCATAAGGGGGCTATTGTTACTTTGAAATGAAACACATGCATTTTCTAGTTTCCATTTGAAAGACTGTAAACATGAGTAGCAATGACCCACATAAACAAAAGCACTTTCGGGTCCTTACGGGTTTTTCCGAGCAGAGAATGCCTGTGTTACACGCTGGGGCTGCAGCGGTGAACACGACGCTCAGCCCTTCTCTCACCAAGCTGCTGTGAATGAACCACATGGCAGCCACGATTTCAGCAGGAAAAGACCGCACTGGGGAAGGACAGAGTTCTCAGAGCACAGGGAGCTTCAGCCCCAGATTTGGAAGGAGGGTCTCCAGGAGAGGTTTCAGAAAGAAAAGAAAGGCCACCGCTTCATCAGTTCTTTGGACCTCACTCCTAGCAGCCTCCCACTGTTCATTCATTCTCCCACCTCCGAGTTCCTTGTCTTGCTTCTGATTGGATGCTTCCTTATCAGCACTTACATCCATCCAAACTCAGCTCAATGGCAGTGAGTGGAGTTTGGGGAAGCGTCTTCCATGAATGAAGGACAGAATTCCAAACCCTTCAACCCCAATCCCCATCTAGCTACTTCCATCTATCTTTCCCTCCATCCAGCTGACTATTTAAAGCACGTTTTCACTTCACTGTCTCCATTTTCCCCCCCTTTCTGCTCTCTTCAACTACTCATTATTGCTTTTGTGAAAATTAACAGTGGGGTTTCTGTCACTACTTACCGTTTTTATACGACTTGATGTCTCTCTTTTTTCTAACAGTAAACGACATACTCGTAGGACTGACATATTCAGTTCAATAGTTCATTCGCATTAAAAAGGACAACTTGATTTCCTAACAACATTTACTACATTTGATCAGTGCCGTCTCCCTGAAACATTTTCCTTGATTGCTTCTGGAATACCCAGTCTGCTGACGTTCGTGCCACCTCTCTAGTCTCTCACAATCTTTTGAGCCCATTCTTCCTCTTGCACCCACTTGTTAGTTGGGGTTCCCAAGGCTTAGATACAGAGATTCTTCCCAGAGATGCTCTCATCTGAACCCATGGCTTTGATCTAAATGACTTATAAATGTCCACCCCCGCTCTGCCCTCTCCGGTGAGTCGCCAATGATCTATTTTACACTTCCCTTTGAAGTTCGTACAAGGATGTCAAAATAGTATGTACAAATCTGAACTCCTGATCTGCCCTTTCCAAAACGATTCTATGTTAGAAACTCTCGCCCAGCAGCTCATGTTGCCCACGGTAAGTGTCGGGGTCACTGATGAACCTCCTCTCTCCACCACTCATACTCACTCTGTCCAATTGATTTTACTGGTTACATCGCTCTCCCATTTGTCCTTTGTCCCATCTACACACCAGGATACCGCTGTCAGCACTTGCCTTTACTTACCTAGGACCTCTTCGACTGCTTTCCCCATACAACAGCCAAAGCGATCTTTCAAAATTTCAAATATGGTTATTATTTTCCCTGGCTGAAAATGCTTTAATGGGTCCCCATCATCTGGGTAAAAAGATCTATAGTAAAGGTCCATCAATCTCTGGCCTTCACCTACCTTTTCAGATTCATACTTTGGCACGAGGCTAAAGCTGTGATGAACTTCCAATCGCCCACAGTCTAGGCAATTGGGATTGTTCACACCCGCCCCCCCACCCCCCGAAAGTCCCATGTCCTACAAAGCTACCTGCTTATGCATATGATGTTTCCTTTGCCAAAAATTGCTGCTCCGTGTGCCATTCCTTCCCTATTCCCAATCCCCGATCAGGCCTATTTAGAACTCAAGCTTTAGTCCAAGAGTGCTCTTTGGAGAAGTCGTTCTGAACGTCCCCCTCGGCCTACTTCTCTGTTCTCTGCTAGACTCCCAGAACCCATTCTTAGGTCTCGAGTCCATAGGACCATCTTCACGGTCTATTGCTAATTGTATTGATGTAGCCATCTGTCTCCTCCACTTGACTTAAAGTTCCTCAGAGGTAAGTGTTTAGCCATCTCTGCATCCCAGGATCTAGTTCAGTGCCAGGGGTTCCCAACACAAGTTTTGTGAAACAATACAAGTGAGGGCAAGGGATGTCCAGGACAGTGAGTTTTAGCAATAAAACAAAGGAGTCAAAGAAATGCTTTATGCTTCTGCCAAGCTCTTGGGTAATATGAGATCAGTGGTTCTCAGCCTTCCTAATGCTGTGACCTTCATGTGGTGGTGACCCCCAACCATAAAATTATTTTGTTGCTACTTCATAACTGTAATTTTGCTACTGTTATGAATCGGGCGGCCCCTGTGAAAGGATTGTTCGACCCCCAAAGGGGTTGTGACCCATAGGTAGAGAACCGCTGTGCTAGATGGTGAACTTGTAATTTCCCTTTCCTGTTTATGACTTGCACCCTGCGTTTTCCTTGGACTCCCCTAAATACATTTGTGAGTCAGGATGGACTCTTGCTGGCGCTGCTCAGGACTCACGGGGCAGGGAGTTCCTTTCCATGCAAGACCAAAGTGAAGGGGCTCCACCCCTGGGCAAGGCTCACAAATCCCCCAGGTGACAGGTGTACTCTAGGGCCACACGGCAAGGGACAAGCAACTGGAGAAGAGTGGACAGTGGCATTAAAGAAACAGAAATAAATCAGGAGAAAAAAGGGGACACCATACCATCAGTTCAGGTGGAAATATAAATTCCTGAGTTGGGTCCAAGGGTTGAAATTCTTCTTTTTCATACAGTTTGGTGCAAACCTTGAGGAAAAATAAAAGGTGTTTCCATATGTTAGTCTTTTGGGTAAGAACAAGGTCAAAGGGTTATGACTGTCCTGCCCATTAACCAAGTCTGGAGTTTCTCATGCTGAAAGATCCTGGGTTAGGTGCTGGGGAGACCAGGGACTGAGAGGTGGGCCAGCCCTTCAAGTTCACTCTGGCTGAAGAAAGCTGGGCCTGATCCAGAAGGAAGCAGTTCTGACGCATCTGCTTAGAACACCCCCCTAGGTTGGGGGTGACTCCACTCGAGATGGAATGAAATGGTGCGCAGTCCTGCGCCATCCCCGTGATTGGTTGGTTGTGGACCAGAGCGTGGCGGTCTGTCGCGTTTCCACAGGCTAATTTTCAGAAGGGGAGCAGTAGGCCGTCCTCGCTCGTGCGTCTCGGTTTGGAAGTAGCTGAAACCTGTTTAGCATCATCGTAATGCATACACCTCCCCTGTCAGACAGGAAGTCGCTTTGCAGGAGGTGCACTGACGCGGGATCGAACCCGGTCTCTTACGTGGAAGACAAGAATGCTATCACTAGTGAAGTTAAATGTTAAAAAAAAAAGTGATACAAACTGCAAGCTCCGCAGGAGATCAGAGAAGCACGTGGTCGCAGAAGCTTCTTGGAAGGGGAGCAGAGAGGAGATAGCCCACAGATGCGGTGTTTGTTTGTAGTTTATGTGGCTTCGCGTTCATTCCAGTGCATAACGCCCCGCACCCGACAGAATAAAACACTACCTGCTCCAGCGTCATCCTCACAGCTGTTCGGTTTGAAACGAGTGGTGCAGCCACTGGGTCGATCCACCCCTTGCAGGGTCTCCCTCTTTTTGCTGGCCTTTTGCTGTACCAAGCTTGATGTCCTTTGTCAGGGGCTTGTCTCTCCTGAAAACATGTCCAAAGTACGGGAGATGTAGTCTCTACATTCTCATTTCTAACGCGCATTCTATTTGTGCTTCTTCCAAGACAGAGTTGTTTGTTCTTCTAGCAGTTCATGGTCATTGCCTTATTCTTCGCCGGCACTGTCATTTAAATGCATCAATTCTTCTTCAGTCTTTCTAATTTCATGTCCAACTTTCACCTGTGTACGAGGCGATTGAAAATACCGTGGCTTGGGGCTGGCGCACCTTAGTCCTCAAAGTGACGTCCTTGGCCAATGCAAGATATCATTTAAATTTTGACGGCTGCTTCCATGAGTATTAATTGTGGATCCGAGTAAAGTAAAATACTTGACGATTTCAATCTTCTCTCCGTTTGTCATGATGCAATCTGTCAGTCTGGTTCTGAGGATTTTAGTGCTCTCCACATTGAGAAACAATCCGCACTGAAGGCGGCCGTCCTTGACCTTCAAGCACAGATTTAGAAGGCCGTTACTCATGGGGCCTTAGAAAGAAACCAAGTAGATCCTCTTGACTAGAGGAGAGACTTGTAGGACACAGGGCACTTTATCATTCCTACTCACTTTGTGAGCCATCTTTTACCCAGATCATTTTTAAGGGCAATTCCAAATATCAGTTACTAGAGGGGGAAATAAGCCAACAGCTCGTGTTTACTAAGCACCTGTTCTGTGCTGGTCACTGTGTTCAGGGCTTCATCTACATGTATAATTTAATCTTTCCAACAACCTCCTGGAAGCAATAGTTGTCTCCTAGAAGAAGTTGTGGTTGGGCTGGAAGTGACAGGACTGGGACCTGAGCTGGGTCTTCTCTCACCAAAGCTGGTGGCACCAGGCTGGGCCATCTTTGACTCACAATTTACTGCAGCCCAAGCACGGAGGATCCCTTCTTTCAGGAAAACTTGGGTTTGCGGTGGTTGAGAGTCCACAGAAGGGAACAGAATCACCAAAGGAAATGGAAAGGAATAATTGTTCTGAAAACTTTCAAAAGCCCCTCTACCTCCCACCCAAGCCTGTTCAGTGCAGTGGGCTACACTGAAACCCGACAGGAAACATCGCAGCTGTAAACGGGGCCCAGAGACTTACATTAGCTTTGCTCTCATGTTCATTTTGTTTTTGGTCCAAACAACATCTCCCGTCCCTGTTCATTTGGCAGCAAGATGAACTCTAAAGAAGAAAGCAGCGATGTAAAAGTCCCAGAATCCGGTACCTTTTGTGCACACCCATACTAACAGTAATAACAGTTCCTTCCTTCTTTCTTTTCTTTTTGTAGTTCCAAAACGTACTACTTATTACTAGCGTTTCCTAATAATACTTTGTGCGTTAGCTTTGAACAAAACTCAGGGTGAATGAATGAATAATTGAATTGTAAAACTAATTCTTTGTCAATTAAACATGAAATGAAGGAAATGTAACATTGCTTGTGGCTCTTTCTTTCTTTTTTAATCATTTGATTGGGGGGCGCGTACAACTCTTATCAAAGTAACTGCAATAGAAATTCTGTAGTGGACTTGATGTGTTCTTGGTCTGATTTTTGTAATTTGCAGGCATGTTCTTGCCATCACAACCTCTATAGTTAAGAAAACAGAGGCTTAGACATTTTTTTAAATTATCTGTTTAGAAGGGAACAGGCTCAGAAATTGAAGCTGGCAGTCTGACCATGGAGTTCTCTGGTGATTACTAATAACCATAACTTCTGGATTGCCCATCACTTTCCTGACATTAGTCTCAGAGCTACATATGTACGAAGAGACCCAACCTACGCAGCAAGACCCCCAGAGGGACGGTGGGAAGCAGGCTTCCCAAGGGAGGCCTGGCACCCCTTTCAAACCAAATCAAACTGATCTGTGACTGCCCGGTGGGCTCCAAGTGACACACCCCTTCCATTGCTGAGCAGAGCTGCCCCATCATTCCGTGGGTGTGATCTGGGCAGAGGCAAACTGCTACATCATGCTCCCTCCGAGTGATGCGCGGGTTCAACCACTGGCGTTGCTGGTAGAAGCTAAGTGATGCGCGGGTTCAACCACTGGCGTTGCTGGTAGAAGCTAAGCGTTTTAACCATCGTCCCACCAGAGTTCCCTGGCATTCCTAAACTCCCCGCCATTGAGCTGATTCCAATTAAGAACCGCATCGTGCAGAGTGGAACGGCCCTGTGGGGTTTCTGAGGCTAGGGTCGTCGCAGGAGCAGAGAGCCTCGTCTTTCTCTTCCCTGGCACCCCTAGAGTCTCCTACATTAGAAACACATCCTTCTAGCCTGAGTTCCACTGGGAGATTCCTGCTTTGGAATTTGCCAACAGCGTCAGTCGGGGAGTCTGGCACACACACTTTGTTGTGTGGACCCATTGCTCTCACCAAAACCCAGACGCATCGTCACTGAGTTGGTTCCTACACATAGTGACCCTGTAGGTCGGAGTAGAGTGGCTCCGTCATGTCTCTGCCACTGTTCACTCTTTACGGGAGTAGAAAGCCTGCTCTTTCTCTTGAACCCAGGGCTCTAGTGAATGAAATTGATTCAAGAATCTTTAAATCCAGGAGGCAACTGAAAATGAAATACTGTCAGTGATGAACTCCGTTACACGTGGTTTCAATAACACGTGGTTCCAAACACATAAATAAATGCCCGAACGGAAGGCTGGCAACTCAAACCACCCAGCAGCTCTGAGCACGAGACCTGACAGTCTGCCCGCTAAAGAAGAGAGCTTACAAACCCGGACTCTCACAGGGGTCGGAAGTTAGTTCTCCAAAAAGCAGCGGACTCTCGAGTTATCGAGGTTTCCCTGGTGTGTGTGTGTGTGTGTGTGTGTGTGTGTGTGTGTGGTCGGAATCTAGTGCTCCACAGAACTTGCAGCTTGCTAGGGCTTGTAGAGACCGTAAAGGATGCACATGGCTTTCCTGTCTGCCTCGGGTCCTATAGTACTAACCAGAGGTGGCATCACATCCGGAGAGGAAGTGGGCATCGGTCTCACAAAATGCCTCGCTCTGGCCATGCCTCAGCCCACGCGCTGCTGCGATGCAGTGTGAGAAATGGACTCGTCTCTGCTCCACTCTCACAAAGCTAGATGTGAGGCAGACGGCCTCCTCTGTTTCCACGTTGAATATGCTCCTAGAGAGCCTTCACCTTCAAAACAGCCACTAAGGTGCTACCTGTCTGCATTTCTGAGAAAAATGTCTAGTCACCCTCACTGAGAAGGGTGGACTGGCAAACCGTTGTGCCTCAGAAGCACAATATTGTGTTTTCCTTGAAAACCAATTCCTCGGGAGATTTCTCATACTCACAGGGCTGAAGCTACTCCCGGCCTCCACAATGGGTCTGTAGCCAGTACAGCGGCACAGGTTACCTGGATGGGAGACACAGACAGCGAGTCAAGACAAAGGCCACTCCGTTTGCCCCGTGCGTGGCACAGCTCCTCTGTTCTAGCCAAGGCTTCATTCCTCCACGCTCCCCCACCATCGTGTTTCGAACCGGTAGTGTTTTCTAGATTGAACCAAGGCGCCCAAAGACACTGGGGACATATTTCTGGGGCTGCGTTCTGGAGAAGGGTACCGGGCAGGAAGGACCGGGGCGAGGAAACTCAGACAGTGGGTACAAGTGACAGGTCAAAGAGGTGTGCATTTGGTGAGCAGAGGCACTGCCTGCCTTGGCTGCAGACCCCATTTCCTGCGAGGTGGGCAGCCTTGCAAGATAGAAGCTACAGCTCCCTCCACAGGAATGGGTGCACACGCTACTGCCCCAGAGCAAAGGTCAGGTGGGATTACTGACCAGTGTGCAGATTTGAGTTCCCTAACCTCAGGCTCCGCTTCCTGTAATGCGCACGCAGCCATCAGCTGGTCCTCTCTGCACTGCTCTATGGCAAATAGGGCTCAGGGTACTGGTGCAAATGTTGGTACGCCCAGTCTCGCGTGGTCCACTCATGGTATTCTCCTCTTCCACATGCAAGACCCAGCTTGTTTTCGACTCTTTCTGTCTGTGAAGGCTGGTGTGTTGCTATGAGGCTGCAGAGGTTTTGGCAGAGCTTCCAGACTAAGGTGGACTAGGGGGGAAGGCTTGGCAATTACTTCAGCATATCATGGTTCACGGAGGCACTACCACATCTTTTTCCCAGAGTCACCAGGGAGGTTGACCCACTGGCTCTCTGAGCAGCTGAGGGAATAGCCACCGTTCTGCCAGGGCTCCCTTTCAAACAGATGACCTGGGTTCCAATCCCGAGCCGGCCAGCTACTAGCTATATAAACGTGGGCAAGATACTCAACGACTTTGTACTTCAGTGTTTTCCTTAGCACAATGACATCATCATTGAATTTACCCTAGCACTTATCATGCCTACTATAGAACAAAGCCTGGTACATACAAAGTTTTCTACAAAAGTTGTTATTGGTGTGTGTGTGTGTGTGTGTGTGTGTGGTGGGATGTCCAGATAGCCCGGCACAGACTGTGGGTGCTATGGAAGGAGTAGTTGCTGTGGAAGGAGTAGTTGCCGTGGAAGGAGTAGTTGCCGTGGAAGGAG
>NW_022103899.1:26410755-26412521 GCF_000313985.2 Echinops telfairi | reverse complement strand
GTGGAAGGAGTAGTTGCCGTGGAAGGAGTAGGTGCTGTGCTGGCACAATGATGCCCATGTTGTCTAATGTTTTTAGGTGTCACTGAGTTGGTTCTGACCCATCACAGCCCAATGTACAAGCAAAGACAATACTGCACGGTCCTGCGCCATCCTCACAATTGTTCTGAGGTTTGTGCCCATCGAGGCAGCCGGTGTGTCAGTCCCTCTCATCTCGAGCCTTCCACGTTTTCACTGCCCCTCCACTTTACAAGCATGATGTCCTTCTGCAGGGACTGGTCTCTCCTGACAACATGTTCAAAGCATGTGAGATGACCTCTTGCCATCCTTGCCTCTAAGCAGCACACTGGCCGTACTTTTTTCAAGACAGACTTATGTGTCCTTATAGCAGTTCATGGTACTTTCAATATTCTTCTCCAGCACTACACTTCAAATGCATTGATTCTTCTCCAGTCTTCCTTATTCAATGTCCAACTTTCATGGGCATGTGACATAATGGGAAATACCATGGCTTGGGTACCTCTAGACCATAAAGATGAAAGATGCAACTCATCTTCACTGTCTAACAGGTAACATCAAAACCTAGAAGGATGAGATCCAGCTATGGAACCTGGCAATATTAAATATATATATATTTATATATATACACACACACACACACACATATATATCACAGAGGAGGTAGGAGGCCACAGATGATAAAATATATGTTGTTACTCTTATAACATTAAGTGCCATCAAGTTGTCCCCAACCCACAGTGACTGTGTAAAACAGAACTAAACACTGCAGGACCTGAGTCAGCCTCACAATTGCTGTCACTTCTAAGCCCCCTGTGGCAGCGCACTGTGTCAGCCCATCGCTTTGAGAGCCCTCTTTTTCATCGACCCTCTGCTTTACCAGGCACGGTGTGCTTCATGGAGTGGAACCCAGACCCCTCATAGGAAGGGCAAGTAGAACAAACGTCTGAGTGTGAGCAGAAGCCGTGGGAATGTGCTTAGTCCCGTGGACCATGATATTTGCTGAAGGTACTTGTCCAGACAAACTCTTTTTCCTAAATGATCTCTTTTTTTAAACTTGACCCTCTGACACTTGGCTCTTTTAGACTTTTGATATCTGCCTTAGTTCCCTCAATTTGGGACCAAAAGGGGAGACTCATACTTATTGAACACAGGTCTGATTTGGCTCCTGGCTTCCTCTGACCTCTCATGTCAGCATCACCTGCAGCCACTAGTGGGGGACCCTCTCACACTCTAGTCTCATCCTAGCAGTTGAACCCAAGTCCTCCTCCTCGCTGTCAGGGAAAGGTGCTGTTGGACAATACAGGCCTTTGGTCCAAAACAGAAAAGAAGGGGCCTCTCTGAAGCTGGTTCTAAAATCAGGACCAAGTTGGCTATAGCTTGGAAAAAATAAAACCAAACACTGCCATCAAGTCCATGCCAACTTGACCCTTGCAGACAGGGTAGACTGCCCCTGTCACTTTCGGAGGCTGTAACTGTTTAAGGGAGTTTAAAAAAAAAGTCTCATCTTTCTCCCAAAACTTGGACGAGATTCTTCAATTGCCCAGATTTGTGGAAAGAAGGAGAAGGAAAGGGTGAAGAGGGAGAAAATGTTATTGTGACGTCAATTCTGACCCCTGCTGACCCAGATGTCAGAGTAGAACTCTGTCCAAGGGGTTTCACTGGCTGAATTGTCAGAAGCCGATAGCCTGGCCTTTCTTCCAAGGCACCTCCGGGTGGGCTCAAATCTTCACCCTTTGAGTTAGCAACTG
>NW_022103899.1:26405394-26410655 GCF_000313985.2 Echinops telfairi | reverse complement strand
CATTGGTGAAGGACATGGCTGTCAGGTAAACCACAAAGGTGGTGATAGAAAGGTGGCAGAATATTGGCGAGAATATTTTGGGTTCATAACATGGAGAGGAGAATGCTGACCATTGTTCTCCTTGGCGGATTGAAAGCCAGTCTCAGAATGTCCAGAGCGATGGTGGGCCTTCTCCTAGTGGCCAGAAACTGTGAAAAAGAAAGCTGGCATCGAAAGGCATAGGAAGTGCTCAGAAATGATCCTGGGAGAAGAGAAGGTGATGAGGAACTGGGCGGGGGTGGGGGGTGGGGGTGGGGTGGGGAGGGGGGGGGGTGAGGGGGGACTGGCACGGTAAAGAGAGCACTCTCTGGTCAGCTCAAAGAAGGGACTTACTTGAGCAACTGGTGAAAATGATGGGTCACAACTGAAGACTAGAGCAAAGAAGTGTGCACAACACTCAACAGAAACACGAGACTGAGGTGTATTTGATGGAAAACATCGCCAACAGCCGAAAGTAGTAGGAGAAGAACAGACACAGTCCTCAGTGGAGGTGGAGCGGTTGCAGCCACCTCAAAGAGGAGGCAGCTTTCCGGGTTCTGAGTCCTACTTCCACATTTCTCACCAGAGGCTGCTCGGTGAACTAAATGTACCAGAAAAGCACTGTTCTAAAAGACTCGATGTCCAAGATCGGCAGTGATTTTATAAGTGCCTGTAGCCTCTTTCAGTGTGTCCAGGTGTGTCAGAGCAAGGTGGATGATGCCCAGCGATCTCGAGATAAATTGTAGGTGATGTCATGAATCCGTTGTCAGTAATGTCTGAGGAACCACTGGATTAGAACACTGGGTGCAGGCAACTACTGATCCTGGCTTCCCACAGGGTGGCTCGGGGGGGAAAGTGACTTCGCTCGGGGGTGAATTTCAGGATGCATGCCAGAGTGAATGATTGACTAGACAGTCCAGGAGAAGTGCGTTCTAAGAGGAGGTTGCGGGCCCAAGAAAACTAGACTCATTGCCTTTTGACATACGATTTCTAGGCCGAGGATTCGATCCGCGTCAGAGACACTGTATGTGGTGATTTTGGAAGGCTTTTCTTGGCTTCCTCTTTATGAGGCCTGGGTAGGATACGCACTGAAGTAGGCAGCTACTAACGGGAAGGTGGGCTGTTTCAATCTACCCAGGGACCCTCAGAAGAAAGTCCTGTGGATCGGGCTCCGTGAGCGGAGACTGATGTGATGATGCCTGCTGTGGTGTAAGCTCCCTCCGCAGATGTGGCTCGGTGAGGCTGAAGAAGGATGTGCCCTTACACGTGACTGAACCGATGAATCCAGAGTTGATTATTTTTTAACGATTTATAGTGCTCCGCTTGGCTTATTTTGTTCGCTATTTTAATTAGCAATTTATGTAGAGACAGAAGGCAATGTTTATCATGTTTGCAGATAATAGAGTTTAGAGGAGAAAGTATCTTGACAGGGTTGAGTGCAGATATGAAATTTCGTAAGGATGATAAGGTTCAAGGAGGACACATGGGGGAATGGGCTTTTGTAAATGTCTGGGTGTTTCAGTGGAGTGCAACTCGATGAGTCAGAGGTGATTTTTCTCTTCGTTCTGAAGTCTGCTTTCATAAGGACTAATTCTACTTTTAAAAACAGGTGGCAACAGGCCACAAGCAACAAATAGAAAAAATCCCAAAGGTCACTGTTTCTTTTGACTAGCTCTAAGTACATGATTAAAGTTTGGTTCTTTAAGCCCTGTTTCCAAACATCATTCCAATAGCACTGTAATTGCATCAGATACCCACACAGGGACTATTTCCCAAAGCATATGCTACCAAATAGATATTACTCAAAAAGTACTTTCAACACTTGAGATGATGCCAAGAACGCAATAATCACATGAAACGCCTGTATTTTCAGGCTGACTGCCTTAGTTTCCCCTCTGACTAATGAAATCCACTGTCCTTGGGTCCATTCCGACTGACAGTGACCGTACAGGTCACAGCAGGATGGCCCCTTTGGGTTCCCTAGACTTTTAAATCTTTATGGAAGCAGGCAGCCTCCTCTTTCTGCCTGCCTGTGGAGTGCAGGGAAGTTTGAACCACAACCCACTTCACCGCCAGGGCTCCTTTCCCCTGCTACAGAGGGGTGTGCACTGCCTGCTCCTATCACTCAGAGGGTGGCATTCAAGTGGCAAGCCCTCTGGAGGGACATTCTCTAGCATCTCTGCTCTTCTTTCTAGGCCGCAGCTGAGGATGGAGTGAAGTTTACATGCCCTTTACTACAGCACTAGCGGGTGGGTTGGGGACTTACCACCTAGAGTTTCCATTAACTGCTCTGGGGAGGGCTCTGGGTGGTTCCTCAGGAGAGTATAGATGCTCATCACCATTCCAGGGGTGCAGAACCCACACTGGGTGCCGTGGCTTTTCGCAATCCTCTCCTGAAAGAAGAGAACACAGGCGTCTAGGCGTCTGACGGAGTGGAAGCTGACGGGCTGAGCAGTCAGGGGCTCCCACACCAAGCAGAGGCTTCTGAACGGCCCAGCTAACGGCGGGCACAGGTTCCAGGTGTCAAGGAATGATTTCTGGACAGAGGTTCCACGGAGGTCACTGGGAGAAGGAATCCTCTGTGTCCATTCAGCACATCACTCCAAGGGCACAATTTGGATATAATTGAGACCACAGAAATGGACATGACTTACGTTCATTTTTGTCATTTCCCTCAGCCTGCCTTCAGTCGGCAAAAAAGAAGGGAGCAAAGACGTGTGGAGGGTTTCTTATAAGGACCCCAGTCCATGGAGAAAGCTTTAGCGTTTCCACCTTCCATTTCCTAGTCTGATCTTTGAGGGTACGGGTGTTCCGTTTCTTTGGGGCATTTCTACTAAAGATACTTTAGCACATGCATTTTTTATAAGCCAGCACACATTCACTTGGTCCCCAGACCGATCGAGGCAGCTGGAGTGCCTCTGGGGGAACCAGGGGACCGGCTGGAGACAGAGGACAAGCAGGTAGTGCCGCTCTTTCCCCTCTGCCTTTTGGTTCAGTGATCTGTCAGCAGCGTTTACAGAGCACCAATTCTTTGCAGAGTGGGGAGATATTTTTAAAGTAAATAAGGCATAATCCTCACCCTCAACAAGTTTATAAATTAGTTGTGAGTTAAGGAGCTAAAAGAAAGAGAGGAGACAACCATGAACTTGAATGAAGACTTGATGGGCAACAAATAGCAAACAAAAATACTGAGGTCCCTGAATGGATTCTTCAAGCTGAATTAGCCACATGTTTACTCACACAAACCAGGTACAGAATATGCGACCTTGTTTTCCTCCATCTTCCATGTAAATCAAGGTACCTGTGAATGTTCCCTCCCATGTCTTTGGGCAGACTCAAAGCATCCCTGGACGGAGACCTCCATGAAGCAATGAGAGGCTCTGAAGTGTCCCAGGGTGTGGGCCACTTCTTCCTCACCACTCCACCCCCATTTTTTATGGAAAGAGAAGCTTCGAATAATCATAAAGAAAACCACAGAAGTCAAAAGGAACATTGAAAAAGGTTACCATTTCTAGCAGTGAATGCCATACCATCTTTGTTTGGAGCTCTGCTAAGCTCTGGCCTGGACAACTGCCAAAGTCACCTAAGGATATGCTTGTCCGAAACTTGTTAGGACTGTACGCTCTCACCTGTACGGGGTGAATCCTGGTTTTGGTGCTTCCAACACCTTCCACGGTGGTGATGGCGGCCCCGTAGAGAGAGCAGATGGGCACCAGGCAGGCAGTGACGGAGAAATGACTTCAGAGTTTGTACAAAATGAAGCAGAAAAAGGTTGGAACAGCAAGCAGAAACAGAAAAGAAAAAAAAAGTATTTAGATGATTAGAGTCATCATTACTTTGACATGGATATAATTAATTGCATGCACATTATAGCTAGACCATCACGTCAATTATTTTGAATTTAAGTTGGCTCTCTAAAAATGAACATTCTGTTACTTGGAATTAAGAAAGTCATTTTTATGAATATATGCCAGGAATAGCAATGTCTTCTTTTTAGCCTCTATTCACTTGTTCCTTTTTGCAGCTTGTCAGTTGTGGTGGCGGGTCCACTAATAAGGCTGGCACCCTTTGATCACCTGTGATCTGATAAGAAGTCAGGCAGAGTGGGTGGGGGGAGTTAAATGACACTGTCTGAAAGGCAAGTCAGTCAATAATTTCACCAGTGTGTAAGATCCATGTTTGGGTGACTCAGGGATACAACTCTTGCTTTGATTGGGTTCCATTTCCAACCCATGCCCTTCATGCCCAATCTGTCAGCGAAGCCTACGTGTTGCTATGACGTGGACAGATTCTAGGGGAGCTTTCAGAGGAGCATGACCTGGAAGTAGATTGGCTCAGGTGTCTACTTCTGAAAATCGCTCAGCCAAAACCCTAAGGACCTCAACAGTGGATGGCAGGGGGCTGGCAGCATTTCCTCCTGGTAAGCACGGGGTCTCCAGGAGTAGAGAGCTGACTCAAGGGCAGCTAACAAGTGACAGGAGGAGTTGATTGTTTCCTCCAGTATCCAGCCTGCCGAATGCACTTATTGTCCCTCTCAAGAGGGGAAAGGGCAAAGTTGACTTTGGTCAGGAATGTGACCATCTATCTTCAGAGAATTCTTTAGGAAGGGTGGGGCAGCAGGCTTTTAGATGTGTCCCTGGGAGATTGCCTAAGGCGGAGAATCTGGGCTTTACAGAGGGACCTGGGGCTCAGGCACTAGGAATTTAGTTAAATGACAAAACTCCCTGGGAGCCAGTTTTGTGTATTTGCAAAACAAGAATACTAAGAACAATTGTGCATCTGACAATCAGAATCTGCACAGCAAACCTCTCCTGAACTAGTTGACATATGAAGATTCCGTTTTAAAAACACCTGTAAATGTACTATTCCTACCACTGGTGCATTTTATTCCTTGTCAATCTAGAAAATTGTTTATTGTTGTTTCAGCTCAGCTTCCTTTGTTGAGTGGGGTACCAGCATAAAAGGCAATCTTGTGGGAGATGAACAATGGAGTTACAAATTCTAGGCTTGGAGGAAGGATACCGGATTTTTTCAGCGATGGCATCGTATCTAGAGATCATCACTGTGCAGGCGCCACAGTCCCCTCCTCCACAGCCGTACTTGGTCCCTGTGAGTCCAACTGGAAGGGCCACAGTTAAGGAGAATACAGGAACTTGAACCTTCATCCTTAAGTGTTCACACATGGGGAGAATGACTTCCTTTTCAGGAGAGCTACCATCCTTCTTGAGATACCTGGGATACAT